>NC_064893.1:1582291-1898750 GCF_929443795.1 Astur gentilis | reverse complement strand
TGTGTTGCAAGGTGCAAAAAAAAAAAAAGAAGTGAGAACTTTCAACTGCTACTTAAGTTATAGTCTTAATAACTAGACTCTCACTACCTAGGTGTTTTGTCATACACACACTCTACCAAGCGTAGCACTTCGTGCATCACGTGAACAGCTGCTGATTACTTTTCAGCATCTTGTTCTACGGCTGCAAGAGCTCCACTCTCATCAGCTTTCTTCCTGGACATCCTTAGCACTTTTTTCCCAAATGATAGATTTCACAAGCAGAGTTTTAGGGAGCATGCCAGACTTATACCCCAAATATACTTTTGCTGCAACAGTTCATTATTAAAAGCAGATTTTGTTTCCAGTAACTTGCTGTTGGACAGCTACCTGCTACTGCACCAAAAGAGGGACAACACTTACTGACAGGCCATCCATACAGCAGCATCTTGGAGATCCACCCTCAAATGTGGAAAGAAACTAGAATACAACTTTACACTTAAGCTGCACACGTTGGAGAATAAAACGTGCTTGTTTTCCTTTCTCGTAAGTGATGGTGATGAGCTGGAGTTAGATGCCAGATGACAGGCAAGTAACTATTTCTGCCCATCAAATGAAGCACGTATTTTCAAACATTTTGCTTTTTAAAATGAACTTAACACATCAACCAGGTATGAAGCATCTTAATACCAAGCACATCTAAACTTCATTTACAAAGGTTGTCCTATTACCTTGCTGACAATTTGGTGTGCAGAACCTCTGACAACCCATTAAACCAGCCTGGGAGGTGCATGGGAAATGAAATTGCTGACTGAGAGATGGGCTTCGTCTACTTCCAAGAGGCAGACAGTATCCATACCTGCCTTCCTCTGCTACAGGTCTCTATAAAAAAAGCTGCAGAAGCTCATTCCAAAGTTAAATAGCATCAGGATCAACCATGGCCAAGTGTGAAAGCAGGTAGGCTTCCCAATTAACATTCACACCAGACAGATGCACATGCATGTGCCCAGAAATCTGCCTCAGAGCATCGAACAGGTTAGTGACATCTTTAACATCTATTTGGTGTCCAAGAAGTTAAAGTAAACCAGACTGACTACCGAACCTTAAAAACAAAGTACAAGGAAGGAGTTAAGTAACATCTCAATTTTAAGCATGGGGAAAAGTTGTTTTTTTCCCACACAGCTACTGATTTGCCATCTAAGAACAATCAAAATTGGTATTTGGAAATTGCTCTAACCTCCTCCTTGCAGATAGTTAGAGACCAAAACTACAAACACACTGGTATTTTTAGTCCTCTTAGAAGAAAGGAGAGGAAAGCAGGCAGGGGAAGGCACTGGGTGCTCCTTCCAAAACAAGATTTCTCTGCCTAACCTTTTTTCTCTCCCTTAGGCTAGAAACCCATCTCTGCTTCAAGAATGTGAATCAAGTAAAGCCCTTTGACTCACTCAGGTGACAAAATCTTTCCAGAGCCATAGCAGTGGAAGAAGCCTTTCCTTACTCATCCACAGATGAAAGCAGAAGGCAAAACAACAAGCAATCCACACACAGGAGCCATTTCCTATGGAAACAAGTAGATTGTAAAGAGGCACGGAAAGATTCGTTCTGCTAGTGCTGGACAAGTCCATCATGCACGTATATCGCACTCCAAAAACCAGCAGGATCACCAGCCAGCGAGCTGTTTCTCCCCTATCTGTGTACTCTTTTATGGACACTGGAAAATGCTGTACAGGGGTGCTGATAAGGCAGCAGATGTTTCTACAGATAGGTGTTTCCCCATGCCACGCAGTCACGCTCAGTATGAGATTTCTGCCACCGACAGGCCATTTTTCTAAAACTTGAAAGACTGAGGAATTTTTTAAAAAGTCTACTTAAAATTCTTGTGTGTGACAGCTTATAAAGCTTGAGCTTTACCCAAACCCAAGTATTTTAGCGAGGAAGTGAGAAGAGCAACTCTAAATAAACTAGCCCTTCCCCTTCTGAGAGGGGTTCAAATGCTGACAAGACTCACAAGTGAAAGAGCACCATAGCTGATAACACCCCTTTCCTTTGACTCTATCCGACACCAACCCAGGGTGACCTTTATGATAAATCCAGGACTAAAAGTAACACAAAGTCTTGCAGATCAGGACTAGAGGATCTAGGCAAGCATACAAGAAGGATCCTAACCAGGCCCTGCTCATAACAAGCATGGCTGAAAGCAGCACTGTTCAGCTCTAGTTTTCACGTGCCGTTGTCTCCCCTTAACAAACATTGGCAAGCTCATAGCTCCAGCAGCACAACAACTCTCTCTAACAAAAACCACGCTTGGGATAGCTGGGATTCCAGTGGTAATTTTAATGGTATGTGCTGTATTTCCCTTCCCCGCAATGCTGCCAGAGGGTCCCTGGGTGAATTTGTTACATCTGAATTGTACTTTCAGGAGCCAGCCAAAGATATGTAGGAATTAGCCGGACAGGCGATTCGTGCACACTTGCTAAGTATATCTGCAACTCCTGATGTGAGTTCAGATGGAGATGCATTTCCAATAAACAGGAAACAATCTCAAATAGCAAGGCGCTGCTCTAACTTGCATTTGGCCAAAACATATTTGTATCTCGGTCGCAAGAGGCTTCCCCCACCTCTTCACAGACACTTCAAACATAAACAGGAACGTTAGAGAAGCCAAGTGTTAAATCCCTCAGAGGACCCTTATCATCCTTTTGCTGTGCCAGTAACACTCAGTGTTGCACTTAGTATGAGGAGCATTATGGATTTTAAATCAAGCCTAATCAAAGATTCATTAACAGGCAATACATTAACCCAACATATAACTAACATCCACTCAGTGCCCTTTAGCAGCTCCGCAACTCCTGAACAGGCTGCGAGCAGCATCAGGCCAGGATATTTCTCCAGGGTTTAATAGGATAGGTCAAAAGAGCAAAAAATGAGTAATTATATCAAGTAGAAGAATAGATGTAGCCAACTTCAATGCATGTAAGTCATGCCACACATGCAAACTCATCCCTCTCACACGTGGCTTGGGTGCAGAACTTATTTTAAAAGGTTAAAAAAGGCAGGCTGACCAACTTAAAACGGATCACATGAGAGTGTGGGTGCAGAACTTTTTTTCAAAAAAAAAAAAAAAAAGAAGGCTGATCAACTTCAAAAAGAATTCCCCATTTTATCACCTCTGTGAGCAGCAAATGCCAGTATTTTTTCTACATCATTCAAACACGGACACGTCTGTGGTGACACCGAGAGAGTACAGCCTCAAAATCCTAGAGGCTTCAACTGATTTCAGTCCCGTAACATTTCCATCAGGTAAGACAGCATTTTTACTTCTGTTTTGCAGATGTAGACCTGAAGCACAGTGAGAACAAGAGCATGGGGTTTAGAAGCATTTAACACCTCCAGCCTTTTTTCCCAGTGAATGGGAACTGGAGACGGTCAGCGGTCCCATTTAGAGCAACTCGAGCAAAGGTACAGGAAGTCCAGAACAGGCTCACAGTACTTTGATGCCACAAGGTTACTTTTCCTGCTTACCAGAGAGTACATCAAGTCAGAAAAACACCGGTGTCTTTTTCTGAACTTCCTTCAAAGAAATATACATTCTACTCAAACACTCCTGTTTCTTTTCCAGATTATTCTGGGGAAAAAATTCAACAGTGGCAATGTATGGACCACAAAGTAGTGCTAGAGGAAGCTGGCAATCAGCATCTTGTGCTGTAAATAGCCTAATGATACTGTCTATGTTCCCATGAAAGTCAACGATGACCAGATACTGAAAAGATGAAGAAAATAACAATAGAAGAATAGGATAAGTATAACTCCATTTTCTGGTTAAAAAAACCCCACATCTTCCTTCTAATGAAGAATCTTGCAATAGCAGCAACTCCACAAACTAGGAAGGGGTAACAAGAGGGACCCGAAGCAGCTAGTAACAGCCAAAATAGCAAATCTTCAAAGGCAAACTCAGCACGGCTCTTCCAGAAGCCCAGGTTTTCAGCAGCATTCAAGGATTTTGGAAGTCTTTGAAGCAGAACGATCCCAGTTCTAAACTCCCCCTTTCAAACTCTGGATTTATCCTATAAGGCTGCTTGGCAAAGCTTTCTTTTCTTGTCCAGAGTATGAATGCAGGGATTTTCTTCTAACCACAAGTGTTGGGTTTTGGTGGGGGTTTTTTGTTGTTGGGTTTTTTTAATATCTTTCCTCTAGAAATGTCATAAGTCCATTTAAAATGCATTTATCAACACGTATATCAATTAAGCCTTGCTTATATCATTCAACTGCATTTGCCCTCAAAATTTAAGCAGATCAAAAGTAATGAAAATCTTTCTGGATTAAAAATTATGCAGTTGCATTATACCTCAAACTCGCTTCAATCCAGTAAGATTTTTGGATGAAAAGCAAAGAGGAAACATTCATGAAAGCATACTGTTGATGACATTTCAACTTAATTCCATCAAACACTGCTTACAGTAAGTACTACAGACAGATCTGCAGTAAACATTTAATGACATAGAGGTAGAAAGCATCACATAATCATTCCCTGCATTATCTGACACCTAATATTTCTTAGACTAAGTAAAGTAAGCAACAGTGTAAGATCGAGCTGATGTGGAAAACACTGCTCTTATTTACCATTATGTATCTAGGAGCCTTTCAGCTTTTACAGCTCAGCATGTGTCACACACACACAGTAGCTACAAATCTCCAGACTCTACAAACTCTTGAACACATGAATAATTTAAATCAGCCAGTAAAATCCCATCTTAAGTCACTGGGACTTATTTCATGAGTATGCATTTGCATTATTATTACTATTCTATCTGCTTCATAATACGTCCTCAGTGCAAGGTTATAACAAGATTAATGAAATCCAGGCAACTATCCATAGAACCATCTTTCAATTTCAGTACCTCAAGATGAAATAAGGAGACTGAAAAAGATATATTAATGATTTTTTTTTTCTTTAGTATATGTATATAAAGAGTCCTGAACTCCATTTAATTGGTACTGTTGCAGACTAGCATACTGATTTTTAAAGTTCACTCATAAAATTTAAATCAAGCTAGTGACACTGAACAGTTTTCACAGCTGAAATATAGTTTAATTTCGCATAACAAAGAGTTCCCCATTCCACTAAGTTTATTTGCCAATAAATTCATGATCTACATGCCGCAAAGCACTGAAAATGCAAACAAGTAGGGAGAAGAAAATAGCCACGTGACAAGGCTGCTTTGTTTCCAGAGAAGTTCATAACCCCATATCCTCTTTGGTGCATACCAGTAGATACTCCAGTATTTTAAAATACTACCAGGAACCATCCCATGCTCCACGTACCTATCTCATGAAAACACACATAGAAGGGGGGAAAAAAAAAAAAAGAAAAAAAAAAAAATCAAACACAGACTTTCACATTTTGAAGATGCAGAACAGAAATCTATAGATGTACTTTTAGAGTATGTTTATCACTGCAATCTCAGCATGGTTTTATATGGTATTCAAAATACTATAATGTTATCAAAATTATTTAGGATGTAAAGTAGCTTTTTATGCCAGTTTTCCTTTAGCAGCATATTTGTCTTAGAGTTACACTGGCTTTACTGTCTTTGTTTTGCAGCTAACAAAAGAAAATTTAGACACACAAGTAGGACAGTCTGTTTTGACTTGTTATTAGATCAAAAATGCTGAACCTTCCAGAATAACTACCAAGTAGCTGAAGCTCAAATTTGGGGCTTTAGAAACAATTTCTTCAGAACCTTCCATTAGCTTTTTAAGTGTCCAAGAAAACCTCTTTTTCCAACTAGGAAGCCTTTTCCTTCAACTCAAAAGTAGCCACCAAGGAGGAGAACCTGGCAGGTAATTGTACAGCGAAGACCTCTTAACCAAATAAACTTTCACTGTCTATAATCACAAGAACGCAAACCCAAAACGGTGACTTGTAAAAACAGAACTTGTCTAATTTTAGTTTCGAAACCTAAACATAGGGTTTGGCAGTGTGCGGGGGGATTTCTCCACATAAGGTTTTTACACTGTCAGCATCCCTCTACCTTCTCCCTTCCTGTTCCAGCTGTTAGCTCAATTCACACCTTTAGAAAAAATCATCACCAGACTCTTGCTGCCAAATTACCATTCAGGCTGGCACAATTCAGGAGGGAACCTATTCAAAAATACTGTTCTGTTGCTCACAAAATCCAACATACACACAAGGAAAATGCAAGGATGAATTCCGTACCTCCAGCTCCGTCTCTCTGCGATTGATATCATCTGTAGACTGATTTAGTTTTTCCAGCTCTCCCTAGAAAGAAAGAAAGAAAGGTCAAATGCACATTAAGAAATCGGGGGAAAAAAGCGTCTGAGAAGGCTCATTCAGGACCCCCACTGAAAGCTCACAAGGGCTGTGGCTTCCAAATTCAGTGAAAAGAGGAAACCTTGAGACATGTAGTCTTCTATTTTGCTACTTGTAAGAAAAATAATCAGAGAAGCTCTATAGTTTTATTTTAAGGCAGTACATTTCCTGTCCTGGCTTACTCCTCACTATTAAAAATAAACATAAGGTACAGTAAGTTCTGTCTTGTTAATCAATATAGTCAGTATCTGCTAGTTTCCAGATACACACCCCTCGCCAAAAGGATTAGCACAAAGTTAGTACTATCACAGGAAACATACAGGGAAAGCACAGCATTGATAAGAACCGTGTCTTGCAGCACGAGAGGCATTTTACTCTGGATTTTGGCAAACCATTTTAGAACACAACCAGTCAATGGGACATATGATTATGTTTACTTAGTCTGCGTTTGTGCCAGCATTTTGATCTCTTAACGGCAAAACCAAAGGTGTTAAATCCCTTGAATAAATATTTACTAGAGGTAGCGTTGGCACGAATGAAGTTACTGTAAAAACAAAGCTCATTCTTAATGACTTTCTTACCACAAAAAGCAACCCTCAGGAGCAGGCTCCAATAGCCTTCTTTAATTGAGCAACATGTGAAATCCTGTGATTTCAACAGGAGTGTTCTCTAACTCAAACGTTATTTAATTTTCAACTGGTGTAACAGAATCCACCTTGAAATGTTTAGCTGTATAAACCAAGCACTGTAAATTGATTGTCACTTGAGCCATTTCCCACTAGATTACAAGAATGAGTCTGGTTACAATCAGAAGAGAATTAATTGCAACAGTTTAGTTCTCTTATCCTCCAAGGTCAGATTTCATTTCCAGCTCCTAGGATGTGGAAGATACATGCTTGCATATCCGCGTTTTCTGAGGCAGACACTCATAGAAAAATTACCTAATTGCCTTCTACTGTAAGGCTAAGAACATTATGGCTCTCACGGAGGCAGACACAGCAGCCCGTTTTTTCAACCAAACAGAAAACTCAACAAAAACGCTGTTTCGCCAACAATGTTCAAATCGGGTACGTGGAAACGTGTTGCAAGCTGAAGAACCTAAGGCCAAAATTAGATCAATAGGCACTAAGGGAGCTCAGCTTCTCAAAATCAGGGCGGTAACAGGCTAGCTTTCGGCCGAGGGCCTCGCTCTGTGTAACCACGTTTTGTGAATTTTGCAACTGCTCTGCTCAGCCCTGGAAAAGAAATGCTCGCAATGGAGAAAAGAATGACAATTACAGCAAGGAAGGCCCTATGCCAAGGATCCATCCTCTCAGCAACGTACACACGTGCTTACATTCGCTCATGACAAACGGTCCCAGCGACACTGGAGGCAAAAGCTGTAAATCTGCAGCGACCTGAAAATACGGCTCATTTCAGGGACCACAGCATGCTGAAGTTTGCGCCAGGCAGTCGGTCAAGACGCAATTTGGGGGAGAAAAGGTTTGTTTAGAAACCATGCAAGAATAAAAAGCACTTCGGAAGGCATTCACAGAAAGGAACCACCGCCTTCCACGAAAGCTCCTTTTTTAAACAAATAGAACTGATTTTAAACATCCATGTTTTCCCCCGACTATGAATTTCTGAGCACCAGCTCCGTTTTACGAGCAAGGTCACGCTGTCGCGGTCAAAAATAAAAAGGGGAGGGGGATTTCAGCAGGAGAAGGCGGCAGGACGGAGCCCGGCACTGCCCGGGGCCGGGCAACGGCAACGAACGAAGGGGCCGGGGCCGGGGCCGGGGCCGGGGCCGGGGCCGGGGCCGGGGCCGGGGCCGGGGCCGCTCCCCCCGCCCGCGGCGGGCGCCGAGACCCCCGGGGCCGCTCCGCACCGCCGCCCGCCACAGGCGAATCCATCCGTCGGGGCGCGGGTGTGTATATACGTATATACCTACGCACTTAAAAACCAAAAATAAGGGGGAAAAGCAACCATCATAACCATTGTTGCATGCATTCTATGTGCATTAAATTAAAGAATTCGGGCCCGCCCCCGGAGGTGCGGGGCGCGGCGCGGCGGCTCTCACCTGGATGCGGGGGTCCACCTCCTCCTCCTCGGGCCGCGGGCCCTCCTCGGCAGCTCGGCCGCGCCTGCCCACCGGCTCCATGGCGGCGGCGGCGGCGGCGGCGGCGGCTGCCGGCACCTCCCTCCCTCCCTCCCGCTCCGCTCCGCTCCGCCGCGGCCGTTCCCGTTCCCGGCCCCGCCTCCGGGGGGGAACCCCTCCCTCAGCACCCCCCAACCCCCCCCCCGTCTCTTTGTGTATTCGCACCGCAAGGAGGAACCGAGCGCAAAATTGCGGGCATTCCTTTTTTTTTTTTTAGCCGTCGTCCTCACCGCCGGGCAGATCGAGTGCACGCCACTGCAGTGCGTGAAACCAAAACGAGTAGTTTCAGGGTGGGGGGAAACGCCGATGAGACCTTGCGTGGCTTTTTTTTTGACACCTTCCTCCCCCCCCCCGTCGTCGTCTTTCCTCTTTTTCAGGCTCTGCCGGGGGCTGGTGTGTCTATGGGGAAGAAAACGAGAGAGAAAGGGAGGAGATAAACACAATAAAGGCGCTTTCAACGACCTTGAAAATTCAAGTGAAAACCAGATTTCTATTGTGCGGCAGCTAGGCAAGCAACCTACTGGATATATACCTACTGGATGCAGCAGCAAAGAACACGCCAAAGACACGTCCTTTTGTTGTCGGTGAAAAGGAACTTCTTGCAAGAAGCACTGACGCTATGTACATGCATGGACCCTGGCTAGCAGAGTGGTTCGGATTAGGGCCTCCTTAATCATGGTGGCAGCGCCCAGACTGGCACCCAAACACTAACGGGAAAAGAGTGGGCAACCCCTCTGACTAGCAGCGTACCAGCAGAGATCAGCTCCAGCCCCTCTTCGTCTCACTGGCCTCGGGTGCAGCTGAAACCCCTTCTGTGGGCTGCAGCGAAGAAAGAAAATTTTAAACAATTAACTTTCTCTTCCCTTCTCGCAGCAACCCCAGAGAGAGACTAACAGCGCATTCCCTCGCCGTTGAAAAGGAAAAACGTGATGCTTTGTCTTTTCCCTCCTCAAGACACAGAGAAGACAGTCCCAGCAAAGCACATGGGCCAGGCTACCCACCTAGGAAAAACAAAGCAAGAAGTGGCAACTGGCTGAGACAAGGCCCTCCGTCAAATCACACCAACCACACTGACCTGCTTCCTCGCTCCCTCTGGGTGGATAAAAAGTCATTTCAAACAGATGAGGAATATACCTCCACCTTAAAAGTATCACTTTTGATTTAAGCCTGTTTTTGTTAGAAAACTCCTCAAAAGATTACAAAAAAATAAAACAAAAGTTTAGATGTGGTGGAGAAGCTTCCTTTGTGAGACTGGAGATGAAAAAAAATCTCAGCAAAGCACAAGAAGATAAAAAAGCACAAGAAGGTAAAAAAGGAGGCAAAAGCAGTCAAGCTCTTCCAAACACTGTAAAGCAACCAAAAAAAAAAAAAAGGGGGGGGGGGGGAGAAAAAGGAGAGTGGCACAAACATTTGAAAATAGTATAAACATGCAAAGTGACACCAACAAACTAAAATAATCAAGGAACAGAGGAGGTGTTGCAAAAACGCAGATGGGTTGTTTGCAACATCTTCATTTCTCACAGCAGAAGAAATCATGTAAAAGGAACAAAAAAACCCAAATCAGCCAAAGCGAAGTGTTTTACTGCTGTCCATTGAGGGAATTCAATGTGTGCACACAGCCAGAGGTTCCCAGGGCCCTGGCACCTCTCATCCCTGGCATGCTGTGGCACATGCCAAGACCATGGTGGTCCGATGTCCAAAGTTACCATCCTAAAAAAGCATAGAAAACACAAAGCAGCATATGGAAGGGTTAATGCTGGCAATCCAACTGTTATGGCTTACATTTCTAGAAAACAAAGCTACGTAAAACAGCTACTGCAGCTGTGCCACGTTTCTCCAAAACCTACAGAGTCTGACCTATGGCAATGTCACACAAAGCACTGCCCGCTGCTTGGGGTACAGAAACACTCCTGTGCAGACATGCTGTCCCCAAGGGATCTGTCATTTTTGTGTGAGGACCCTGCTCTCCCATTGCCACCACAACAGTCCCCATGATTGTCACAGCTCAAAAAACCTGCAGCCAAATTCATCAATCTGCTACCATCGAGGCAGAGCAAGCTGTTTCTTTCCTCAGTCGTACAGCGGAATTAGCGTGTTGGGAGAGCTGCGCGCTGTGCAAGAGGCGGTATGAATACACAGGCCCCTTTCCCCACGGCTCTGCAATCTCACACAGAGCCCCAAGGCCATTGAGATAATTTTATATCAAACCAATATATCAGAAAGATTTATATATAAAAAAAACACCGAAGAATGCACAGGCCATACACGTCTGTCATCACTTCAGATGTCACTAAGGCATAAACAGAAAAGTGGCCTTGGGAAAGGGAAAGGGAGACTACTCAGTACACATGAAGATCAATAAAAGACTCAGGAATATTATTTGCATGCTTAGTTTTCTCTTCCCCGTGAAATAGTTTCGGCTGAAACTGCTGTCACATGCGAAGGGCATCCAAGGAACAATCCGGCACAGCATGTAGGCAGGCTTCGTGCTCTGCTTAAGCCAATATGGTGCAAGAAGCCAGCTACGGACAGTGGCCTTTGGGTGTTACTTTTGCCAAGTCATGAGTGATCTCGTCCCAGCAACTCTCTCCTACACCATCTGTTAAAAGCCAGACACCTCCCCAGCCCCACCCCACGCCCAGAAAGCCAGCCGTACTGACCTTTTTGCTTCCCCCACATGCGCCAAGGCGGCTGAGGAAAGGCTCGACTGAGGCGCTCTGTGCTTTCTCCTGTATCAGGATTTCAAAACCCTGGTCCCAAGCGTTCAATATTTGAACAAAGCACTGTGAAGTTAACACAAGGAAGAAACAGCTTGCTCTTTCACTGATGGGGTGCCAGGGTGGCTGCAGTGGAGAAGTAGCCCAGACCCGCCAGGCTGGGCTGCAGCTTGACACGAGCGATGCCGGAGATGGTACAGCTCACCTAAAAAGCGCAAGGAGAGGTACCAGTGCAGGAAGAGCCACAATCCAAGTTACTTCAACAACCAATTTAACTGCACCAGGCAACACCAGTGTTGCGACGTGGCAGCAGGCATTTGGGGTACAAGCCTTCTCATTAACACCAGATCCTAGAGCACGGAAACTCCTGGGCAAGGGTGATGCTCTGGCCACGAGTACTGCTACAGTCTTACTTTGGAGGGAAGTTGTTAGATAACCCGATTTTTGGGTCCCACGGAAATCCTCAGCGTACAGGCAGCATTTGACAGGGAAAAGAGGGAAATGTCTGTACTTCGAGGGAGGAGTACAGAAAGGAATTCTCTCCCTCGTTCTGGAGAATAGTTTGTAGATTAGGTATTACATCTCTGAATAGACATTGGGGAACTAGAAGTTGCATTTTAAATAAAATCAGCTGGGAAGAAGTATGCATTAGTGAAGAAACGCTTGGGGAAACATACTAATGACTCTAGTTAATTTAGGGGGGGGGAAATCAAAGTGAATGGATAGTATAATTTTACATATATTTGATAATGGCAGATTCTGAATGGATTTTGGGTTGGGGAAGGGTTGGGTTTTTTTCCAAATCTCATCTTACATTCAAATTTCTGCTCATACTTGCCCTCGAAACTTGCTTCTGCCCAAGCACTAGAGGCAAGGGCCTAAAACACAAACCAAAGTTACATTTCCTTCCTCAGAAACAAGTATCTCCTCTTTTTGAACATTGATAGCATATTGAGCGGCGTTCAGGACTAATTAATGCACGTTTGATGACTGAAGACACATATGCAGTTCATGGAAACCTTTGTGGAGAAAACAGCCTGCGAGACAGAGCCTCCCTCCTCAAGGGGACTGGAGAAATAGTTCTGCTCTGAAAAATTCTTCTGCTTTCATTATGATGCTACAGGCTAACTTCCAATTGGCCTCAAATATTGAAGCACTGTTGCAATTTGATTTTAAATAACTTACCATCAAACAAACACAGAAGAACTATAAACAGTCCAATTCTAAGGACCAAAAAAAATTGTGTAGAACATAGCCCCCAAAATACATTTATGGACAGAAAATCCTCCATGTAACTTCTTAACTGAATTAATCCTGAAGACCAGTTTGCCACACTGACTTTTGCAATGTAACACCAGAAATTAGTTTAGCTCAGGGAATCTGTCATTTAAAAACAAAGCCGCCATCTCCCTTTTCCAAACTGCAGCAAGGACATTGCTCTGTCAACATTCAAACCCCATATGCTTTCCTCATTTTCAGAAGTATATTGCATGCATTCAAAACATTTTTAAACGTTAAGTAGGATCTCACCCACAGTCACAGTACATTTGAAGATCTGGTCCTCCATATCTTAATCTTTGAGAAGAGGCTAAGCACATACTTTTTTTGAAGATACGCACTGCATTTATGGGAGATTTTAAATTCCCTGGATGCACATGCAGGGTATTAAACACTTAAGAAGTGGTCAGAATCAAAACTTCCTCTGGCTTACTTCTCAAGCAAATTTTCATGCTTCCATACTCACAGTGGTAGTGGCGGCATGCTTGTGCTCTGTGTTCTAGGGAGTGCTAAAAATCAGTTATCTTTTTTACACCAGTTTGTACGATGCTATCACCTTATGAACTTGCATACAAACGATGAACACAAAGACACACTAATGGAGCTTGAGCATCTATGGTACAAGAAGCTGTAGATTTTCCCACCTACAAGGAATGTATTTAAAGAAAAAGCTACTTCCCAAAATACCCTTTAATTTCACTTCTTTTTAACAAGCACCATTTAAGGATGATAAAAATACCCTCTAGGCTTCACAGGGCTACAAAGAAAGGAGGCTCATTTGAAGAGTCACAATCTATTTTCTAGCCACACTAATCTTAATATCTTTCATAAAAACTAAATAGAAGGATTATTAGCAAAATTACCCGCTGGGCCAATTTCTACTGGATATACATTTATCTCCCATTAGCTACTTTTCTTATTATTCTGAAGCCTGATATTGATGATGCTTTCCACAGACAGTGTGAGTGCAGTATTGTTTTTTTATATATATATATATACACACTCATATATACTATGCTATATATAGATATATACACACACACACAGAGTGCATGACTAACAGCTTGATGTATTTCCCTACTTCTTGTTGTTTCACTGGGAAAGAACCACCATCGTTATGGGACTTATTTCTCCTCTTCCAAGCTGTGTTTTGGCAAGGCGGGTGGCAGGTGGAATCTCCCACTGGAAACCATCAGTACAACGACACTACATCTGCAGAGAAGCAGAGCAGACCCGCTGCTCATGTGGCCAAAATACAGCATGTGGTGCTTTTGCAGATTTAGAAAATAACAGAGTAACATGAGACTCTTCCTCAGATCTGCTGCTGAATGATAAGGAAGATCCCTTTTACAGTGCTTGATACTTGAACAGGGAAAAACCCCTATATTGCACCCTTTTAAGTTGAATATATCCATCAAGGTTCCCAGTCCTGCTGTCTGTCTTCCTCGATAAGTAGCCCCCCATCAGTTTCAATGGGAGCAGGATCAAATGCAAAGGTGTTGTTAGTCTGTACTCAAAATAAGGCCTGAGACAAGAGGTGTTGCCTTGTGAGAGCCAAAATGAGATGCAAGTGCCATTCTCTTCTGCCCAGCCTGACAATTCAGTGATGCTTCTACAGTGGTGCAGATACATCACTGCTATTCAGTACAAAACCACCCACCCTGACCTTTTATTCTTTATACTTGGACATCTGTGCAAACCACTTAAAACATTTCTTTAAAGTACCACCTCTAATTCCCAAAGAGCATTAGCCATGTGCAAGAATACATCTCATTTTTCCAGTCCTTTGTTTGCTCAATGTTCAGACCGATTCCCTATTTGTGGCTATTTAATGACATTAATAGGTTTCTCGCTGGTAGATTTAAAGGATAAAATCCCCTCACTGGTCTCTTGCCACCAGCCCACACTGCTCATGATACCAACCGCAAAACTGGTAGAGGAGGGCAGGAGTCCCTGCAACACAGCACTGTGAAAATGTAACGACAAACAAGAAACTCCAGGTAGCGAAGCTCCTGTGGGTCTGGTTCAGGGTATTCACATGTCCCGTGTACTTCAGTGAAAGCCATCAGCGGTTGCTGAAAGGCGGCACTTTCCACAACCCTTCCCTCACACAGCACGGCTGCTCTATGCACTCAGCGCAGAGTCATCTTCCAGCTCACCAGGAAAGGGGCTCGTTACACCTCGGGCTGATGGCCACCGCTCCTCAGAGCTGCTCTGTGACGCTGTTCACAGGCACCTTTCCTCCGCCAGCGTGCCACCTCCTAAGGAGCAAAGCTACCCCGTGCAGGCAGGCTGGAGCACAGCTCTGTGCAAAAGCAGCCTGGTGACTGCTCCAAGCTCTCTGACCACGGACTTTGCTCCTTAGTAACCTTGCTATCAGGCAGGAAATTCACCCATATCCTGTTTTAATCTGCTGAGCACACAACATTGACACCTTGAGCCTCCCGAACACCTTTCATCAGAGGGTCTCAGAGCATTCCTTCAAGCATCACCTATCCAGGGAAACTTTCCCCTTGGTTTCCTGCACAAATCCCATTTCTTATGGGTGCTAATCAGTTAAATAGAGGGAAACGGGACAAACATTTCAAGTACAAGAATGGCCTGGAGAATCAGGGGAACAGACACCTATTCAAAATGAGCTTTCAAACAGGGGACTGAGTAGACGAGGTAGCTACAGAAAGATTTGGGACCTTATTCTCATGACTAGCTCAACTGCAAAGAGGCAGAACCCTGGTCTAGATCTGGAGAAACAGAAGACAGGGGCTGCCTCTGGGTTGTGAAGGCAGACTGGCAGCCAACAGGGAAACAGCTGGGAAGCCCAGAGATGGGGACAGGCCCTTCCACAGCCAAACCTCATTAGCAAGGTATTTAGAAAGGTCTTTGCACAGTCTCTTTGCTTCCTAACTGCATTTGGCTGACCCATAAGCCGTGACAGGAGAAATAGGAAACGTTTTCTCTACCCTCCTCTTTAGTTTTCTTTCCAGGCCTGTTACAGCCTAATTTACCTTGTGCCAGAAAATATGAGCTCATCAAGTATCTAGATACAGAAAATATTGTCAGTTTAACAAGTTCGAGTTTGATGCCTGCAAGATCTTAAGTGTCCACACTTCAAGCATCTCCTTCCAGATAATCCACAAGCCTTTAAAATATCCAAACAAAAGAAAAACTGTCTCAGCCTTGTAAAAGTGAAATGCTTCCTGTGTACAAAGCCCCTTTCCCCCCTCTTCTACCAATAATAGCAAGATTTCCTGCCCTCCACCCACTGCCTGGCAGAATCATACTCTTCAGTGCTTCTCATTACATAAAAATCGAGCGATTGAGCACATTGTGTGTAGGAGTGAAACAGAGTCTGGTTTAGCACCCAACTTTATATATCAGGATAAGAATTAGTGATCATCTGCATTCCCTCTCCTGCCTTGCCCCATGCCACAACCCACAGGGACATGCTGCTGCAGAGCCACTACCCTGCATTTCCACCTTGGTGCCCAACAGCAACCCAGGGCAGCACCAAGGCTGTGAAACCTGCTGCAATCCAAAGTCAGTCACACAGGGCAGGTTTTCAAGCCTTGCTGCCACAACCGTGCTGCCAGCAGTATATGACCAAGTGCCTCACATCTCCAAGAGCTGAATAAACACTTTTGGATTGCAGTGCAGATAACAGGCTCTCCCTGTCACCTCTGCTCCCTGCTCCTCAACTCTATCATCTCTATTTCTCCTTCACCATCCAAGCTCAGCCTTTTTTCTTCTGCAGTCTTAATACCTTGCCCTTCTTTCTGCCATCTCAGGTATCATTTAACCCATTACTTCCCTCCTTCCTTAACTTGTCTTTGTCCTTCATTCTCTTTTTCCCTTCTTCCTATCTCCCCAACTTTATGTCCTGGAAATCCCTCTCCTAGATATGGAATTTGGTGTTCACTCTCCCCAGCTGAAAATTTTCCTCTCCTTTCTCTGTTTCACCCCATCTCTCATTCACTTCCCCACGCCCCAACTTTCTACCACCAAAACACAGTCTCAGTAGCACTCCATCACCATTGCAGTCCAGACCAGACACCAGTCCTCAGGCTGACCTTCACTCATCCCAGCATTCATAAGCTCTTCCCCACAGGTCTCTCAACCATGCAGACAAGGCAGGCATGAAGTGGAGGCTGCTGGGGCTGCCTGAGGGATCTAGGGAGGAATAGGGCCAGCGGCAACAAGACACAGCATAAGTTCTGCAAAAAAAATTAAGGCAAAACTGCCCACTGCTTTGGGGACTTCTGAAGATTAGGGAATATCCTTACAGCTTCTACAAACGGGCATTGTGTCTGGAAAGTACAGCATAGATATGCAGGAGCCGGGGGGGGGGGGGGGGGGGGGGCGGCGGGGGGAAGGGTCTTCAGAGTTTCATGACACTGTGTGGTTCAGATCTCTATCAACTGAAGAGCTCTGAAGGCACAAGACCAAACCTTTAAAGCTACCAGATTACAGATACCTGTGCAACACATGCTTCTGGTCTCACTGTTCGCTAAACTGCTTCAGATTTTTGTCTTTCACCAGCAAGTGCAGACAAGTTCCAGACCTAGGCTTAAAAATATTAATTCAATATACCAGCAAAAATCTGTTCCCAAGGCCAGGGTAGCTGTGGTTTCTCCTGGATGGTAAAAGCAAGAGAATGCCAACAGAAGTAGCTTTGGGTAAGAGACTGAGAGAAGACCTATGCTAGTATTATTGTTATATCTACTTTTCAGGCAAAGCCATGAAGAGGCCAAATGACTGCAGAAAGGCATGTAACAATCTTATGGCAAAATTCAAAAGCAGACCCCAAGAGTCACTTTTTTAATTCTAGTTTAACCTCTCTTCTGGACTCTCCTTTTCAGCACACTTCATCCTTGCTCTATTCCTCTAGTTCTGCAAAAGGCCTTTTCTCATTTTGAACTAATTACCTATTTAGGAGCCATGCCCTACTGCATAGTTCTTAAAAAAAAACCTCATCAAGATTTCCATAGCACAAGTTACATAACTAAAAGAGAGTAATTCTTGCTATGTTAATAAATTATTTCAAAACCAGATTTCTTTTGTTCATATATAAACTGTTCCATAGCACTTGCCATTAGCTATGGTTCAACACCAGTGTTTGTCCAAATGATGCAGCTACATCATTTCAACTCCCACTATGGGGCTGTGTTTGCTTGCCTGTTGCAGAGACTGGAGAATTTTTCCAGTACCATCTGGAGCATGTTGATCCTCCCCAGACCAGACGAGTCTCTTTTGCCCTAGAAAACATGCTTAACCCTAGGAAAGATTAACATATGGTGCTGCAAATTCTCCTTCACTGAAATCTCTCCAATCTGAGTTTTACAATCCCACTGAGTAAGAGTTTATAGGGGCAGAAGTGAAACATTTCGCCTTGGGAGTCCCTGCAATGCCCCCAACAGTCAGGAAACTCACTTTTTTCTTCTTTTTTTTTTTTTTCTTTTTTTTCTTTTTTTTTTTTTTTTTTTGAGATGCCCTCTAGACCTCCAGAGTAGGGGCTACATGGGATTGCTATGTGCCAGGTAACTGGATTAAAAAACTGTTCCCTTTCATCCCAAAGACATTCATTGTTTTGTTTTCCTTGTTCCATTGACAGAAGGAGGTAAGGTGACAATTCCTTTATTCTCAGGCAGTGACTATATCAGAACAGCACTTTTCCAGCTCAAATGTGCAGGCAGGTCATTTTTGAGCTATAACATGCAGTGCCTATCAAAGAAGCAAGCTCCACAACAGCAGGAGGAGGTAAGGGAGCACGCTTCAGCCCTTTGGAAAATCCTGCCCAAGAGGACCATGGGGAGCCTGACAGACTGTCCTTCACTAACATGCACATGAACACAAATCACTCCACACTGGGGACTACGTTCCTGTGATCTAAAACGTGACTCCTGAGCCTCCCTTTTAGCTCCTTTGGCCTTTCCTCCAATTTCCTCCCATCTTTTAATTTCCTACCCTCCCACAGGGCAACTCACTCCTTGCAAATGAGCTGTTAGCACCAGAAACCATACATACACCCCGGCACCCACATTTCTGACAAGCTGCCAAGGCACAAGCAACCCTCCTGTGATGCAAAGCATCTGAATTCCCTGGAAATGGTAGGCATGATCAATTCTTGGGGCAGGTTCTGGGTAGGACAGTGGGATTTTACATGTCCAAAATTTGTTCTGAAAGGGTACCTTCATTTCTCTCAGCTTTTCACATTGTTCTTGTAAAGAAGAGGTGTTCAGGCACTGTCTAGGAAAGGACAGGATGCCTAGGCGATTTGTTGCCAGGACCGTTTCAGTGAACAGACTGAATGGCTCAGGAAATCAGCGTGGTCACCAGCCAGAACGCAGCTAAGGAGGAAGGGAGTTGAAGGGGTTTGTGTTTGGCAGGTGTGTGAGGATCATCCAGCCCTTGTTTGGAGCAGGGTCCACATATTGCAAAATATTCTGAGAATATGTTTGACACACAGATCTCCCAAGAGCAAGCTTACCAGAAAGGAGATGGATCTGCCTGCTTGGTCACCATCACAAGAAAGGGTTCAGTGTGCTCAACACCCTGGGGACCCAGGAGGCTTGTCTCTGAGATTTCCCAAGCAAATTGGGAAAACTGTCAACAGTGCAAATGCAGTCCTGAGACACAGGGACAAAAGTTGCTGTAACTTAGTCTGGCATCCACACTGCTTCCCAGTCCCAGCAAGCAGGACTGGGAGTGAATGCCAGTATGACAATAGCCACAGTGACACAATCGATCCTCCAACTGCCATTGCACAGTGCCAGGGATGTGCGGTGGGATGCAAGCACAGGAACACCCTCTCCAAACGGCAGGAGATTAAATTGATTTTCGGATGCAGGCGTTTTGCAGAGAGCGCGAAAAGAACAAAGCACATGTCAGGTGGTCTGCAGTACAGGTCTCCCCTTGCAGGCACTGCTTTGGAGCAATAATTCCTTCAAGGGGGGGGGGAAGGGGAGAAAAAACGACCACCCAGCACTGTGCTAATCTTCACAGACAGAGCAGCTTTAATGCTCTCTAATCCTCCAGAGGGAGGAAACAGCATTTCCTTTGTGCCAAGGATATTAAAATGGTTGAAGGTGGCAATCTCCACTGACATAAACTTTATTAAAGGAGGGGTATTTCCACAAGCCCTGAGAAGGCTTGGTCAAAAGCCAGCTGGAGATGCATTGCTATGTAAGCATCTACTTGTAATGACAGAAAATAGCAGGGAGTTGGGAACTCCTGAAAGAATACATAGGCATCAAGCATGCACAGAAACTAGAGATTGCATATCACAGCCACACACATCATCTATAAAGCTATCAAGCAATAGCATAGCAGCAGCAATGTGAGCAATATGAGCAGCTAATAATTGTCTTTTATTCTTTTTAAATTTGGCTCCTGTATTATTTTGCTGCAGCTATATAATTAACTTGTATCCTGAAGGGGGAAGGGGTGCCCCTGGGTTGTTGTTAGGGCTGTCGTTACAAGAATGCCAAACCTTCTTGAGCCAGTTCCTCAGCAAAGAATGATTTTTCCATGTAAATTGGATGCAGAAGTGAAACAAAGGAGATAAGCATTCTCACTAAAATTCTGAGGAATAGGAGCCGGCATTTAATTAAACCTTACTTTAAATAACAGTAGTATTCGTGTTCTACTCATAGGCACTTTCTTGTATCTAAATATCAGACAACTTTCACTTCACAATGCCACTGAATATGAAGTCAGTTCCTAAACACCTTTAGCTAATGCACAGGAACCATCATTTTGAATTCACATTGGTATCTCAGTACATCTCATCCAGCCTTGCCTAAAACACCTTAGAAATAGCAGCTTGCACTGTATGCCACTGCCTGGATGTTCAGAGTCTTGTCGTAGAAATGGGCATAGATGTAAGTTACTTTTTAGGATCCCATACTTCTGTTATTTATATTTGGTCCTACAGAATTTCGAAAGTCTTTAAAACAGATGCACACATTGCCTCCTTCGTGTGCAAAATGGAAAGATAAAACTCTGAATCAAGGATCTGAAATACAGAGCTTTAGTATTGTAACAGAAGCAGAAAGTACCAATGCATTCATCTCCCCTTCCTGGAGAACAGTTCAATTATAATCATGTCCCTAAGCAGATTTTGCACTGAATCACTGTGACATCTGCTAGGGAAATGAACACAAATCTATATCTGCATGCAGCAAATACATTGGCAAGGTTGCAATGAGGGGGAAGGGAAATTAAGTGCCACTTTTCACACAAACTAGAAAATGACAGCTTGGCATCCATGAGTAAATACTAGCAGAAGTGAGAGGAGGCAAGATGCTTCTTCACCTTTCCCCCCCACCACAGTTTTACAAAGATAGAGGTTAAGGACCAAACTGTAACTTCTTATTTCCTGCCTACAGTAACAGCATCTGGATGCATATCACCCTCTGTGAACACTAACCATAATGGATGATATCTGCCACTCATATATTAGCAGAGCTCCACTGAGTTCAAGGGTGCTGTGCCCCTTCCCTAGCTGAAGAGCCAGTGCAACATGCCAGAGCTGGGGGGGGCAGAGGCCAGAAGAGCCCCCACGGTTAAGGGGGCAGAGTAACCTCCTTCGGTGCACTTATGGAGAAGAAGGATTGGTCACAGCCTTGTCAGCAGCAGGGACAATGTCATGACACAGAAGCAAGGTGGTTAGTCATGACTTGCCTACATGCAAAAATCATTATATAAATGTAGAACAACCCTCTTTGTACAGACAAAGACACGCAGAAGAAAGGCAAAGGTAGCTCAAATTCCCCTGTGTTTCCCCAAGGACACTTGCTGCAGAGCCACCCAGATGCTATAGCTTGCTTGCCTGTCTGAGCCCATGGGCACAAAGGTGAAGACCTTTCCCACCTTCTTCAGTTCAACGTGCAAGGCTTCACCGGTTGCATCACGTGGCAGGGCACAAGGTTGGCTCCCAACTGTAGGATGGAGGAATGGCCATGGTATGAAGCTACTGATAGAAAATAACCTTCTAGCAAGAAGTCCCTTGGCTCCAAAACCTACCCCAGCTGCACCATAACACTGTGGCCTTTCCTCCATCCCAGTCACACACAAGGGTGGAGGTGAAAAGAACACAGCAGAGCATGCCTGAGACTCAAACACCTCATGCACAATGTACAAGATGGATCTGACTTTCCACCCACATGGGAAAATAGCAACATGATTCTAAGCTTCTTTTAAGCTAATGATACTGTTTACACAGGGTTATAGTAACTGTAGCTGGTTTAGGCGGAAACAGGCTCTCTACCAAAAATAAATAAACGGGTACCAAAATTCTGCATATCACACCTTCACCTATAAAAAATGCACTGCATTAATACTTAACAGTATCTCATTGCTGGAGCAGAGCAGCACAGCACCCTTTCATCGATAGTGGCTTGTTTTCAGGTGCACCTTCCCTACACTCAACAGCCTGTGTTCAAGATATCGTATATCCTGTGATTCATATGGTAAGATTAACATAACTGTAAAAAGGGTATTATTTCAGTTCCTTTTTAAAGATACGTACAACCTTCCACCCACCCTTCTTTGTGCTTTTACAGTGAGAATTTGTTCCTAATTGGCATCCAAGTGTGCAGAGTCAGGTCAATTCCTTTTCAAAAAAGAGTGCTGCTTTTTATCCTGATGAAAACAGATACTACAGACTTCACTTACAGGATCTGATTTTAAAAATTACTGTAATCAGGCTTTGATGGAACCACTCTGATAACAGATGTGTGGCTAATGTGTTTCCTAATTTTATGATAATTTGACTACAGACAAAGTAAATAAATGGCTTAAAAATAAGCAAAACTTTAGGAACTTGGACATTGGTGATGAACGCGAAACTCAGAGCTCAGAAGTCTCCTCTGGAATGTTATTAGTCCATATCCTCCTACTTCTCCACAATCCTAATCTTTAAAACTTAAGATAAATGTACATAAAGAAAACTTTCAAATTTGGACTCCTGACCTGAATGTGCTTTCTCATGCAAGAGATAAACTTTAAACTTTCAGGAGTTACATATTTACAGTCTAGTTTCACAACAAAGAACATCGATTCTTCTGTTCAGTAGAAAAATAGAAACACTTTCTCTAAGAAAGCTGTATTCTATAGTTTATAATGAGAAACTGCTTGGGAAAAAAGTAGAAAAGGAACAGTAGGGGTTTTTTTAAAGCTATGTAAAGAAAGGTTATTCTTAGAACTGCAAAAATCCTTTACATTGGAATAATTTAGTAAGTGCACTGAAATACTTTTCTACTAAATCATGGTTTTCAGCCAGGCACTTCAAATTGCTATTTTCACAAACCCTCATGGTCTAACTGGAGGGCTGTTGGCTAGAGCCACCCCACTGCCTGTTTCAAAACAGAGGTGGAGAACAAGTGTATGATCTGCCAAATACCTCCTCCTGTGCTTGCCACAGCCTGACCAAGACCAAGGCTGCTGCTGCCACCCCTGCCTCAAGCACTGAAACGAAGATTGCAATATGACCATGCACAGTGACAGCAAAAAACCACCTGTATGCCTTGAAGGCGAAAAACAAATGCAGAGAAAGAAATAAAATTTGAGTTTTAAAACTCTTTTCCTTTCAAAAGATGTATTAAAAGGGTCTTACAGATGTTTTACACATAGGCTGACAAGCAATAAAAAGTCAGCGAGAAGTTCAAAAGACATTGATTGCTTTTATCTGCCACAGTTTGCTTTCGAGTCTGCAGTTCTGTGTGGTTTCTCAGATGAACAGATCTCTCTTCTAGGTGTTTCTAACACACCTACTGACTTAGATTCCTATCCTGCAAATAGACACAGTCATTACATGCATGCATTCTTGTCTGCAATATTCAGAATATATTTTATGTGCATTATACCTAGGACACCTTTAAAAACTACAAGGACTGAAGAGGGACATGCATGAAACATGGCAGAGTTTTCTGAAATATTTCTGTTAAAATACAAAAAGTCCAGCAGTTTTTAAATCAAGACATCCTAAATAGGTTTCCCCCATCAGCTCCTAGTAACACAGTACATTTCCCACCTCTTTGTCTACAAGAACTGTGGGTGGGGGAAAGGAATTTTGCAGCTTCTGCGTAGTATAGCCAAATATCCTCCTCGTCCCCACAAAATGGCTTAAAATAGATTTACAGTACAGCCCCATTTGAGGGGGGCGGGGTCTTAATATCATATTTATGCCATTGTTTCAAGCTCTGTAACTCCTAGGACTGGGAGTTGACATTGCATTTCTGGTAAAGAGAACTGAGTTTGTAATACAACAGCCTGAACCAGGACTCCAGGACAAAAAAAGCAGAAGGAAAACAATGAAAGTGGGCTGCATATTGGGAAGACAACATAGAGAGCTGAGGTTGCACATGAAACCTTATTTCCCCACTCCATGCTTATTTTCTCTTCTAATAGTGTCCAAAATAGGTTTTTTTCTTTCTTGTACTAAATTTGTTCCCTACTTTAAGGCCAGCTGAGCATTATTTTTTTTCAGGGACCTGAGGAACTCAGGGCAAGACAATGAAAGGTTTCTTGAGAGCTAAAGCCGAGTCTTTGTACTAAGAGTTTGAGCCTCGTGCTACTGTATGGTATGTTATACCAAAAGCCTTGAGCCAGCTAGAGATGCTTGGGAAAACAAGAAAAGGGGAGTAAACTCTGACTTCTCACAGCTCTCAGCTCTGTCTGACACCCAGGCTGTGCTCCTGCCTGAGAGCACAGAGAACCATGGAGCTGAAAACAGGCAAACGCAGCCAAGAAACTCCAGCCTCAAGGAAAACCAGAGCCTACCTCCCTCTGGTCCTCTTCTCATGTCCTCAACAGACTGCAAGAGTGGCCAAAATAGCTTCAGAGCTGCTTAACACAGCATTTTCTCCCTTGTCCATATCCTTGCAGGGCAGCCCTAGCTAGTCTTGATATACAAGCTCAGTGATACGCATCTGCTAGTGATCCTGGCCCATCACTCTTTACTGCTTAATCCTCCCCTGCCTCAAGAAACAGGAGCTGCTATTTAAGTTTCTCCAAACAGATTTTGTGTGTGTAAGGCACTACTGTCCATTTGCTAACCGGCTTTAAGTTAGTTAGGCAAGATTTACCTCACCAGTGTAAATCCCACTGGCCAGGCAACTCTTAGGAACAAAGCAAACTGCTTAGAGCATAGCTAGCAGTAGCACTTATGTCATCTTGCACTGCTGTTGACATTTGTCTGTGTTCATACTATAGGAAGGATCCTCACCTGAAGCAACTATCTAGGTAATAATTAGCTCTACCTATGCTTCTCTGGTGGTTACAAGATCTCACAACTTTTGGTTTTTTGGAACCAAAGCAGAAGACCACCAGCTTGTGTACTTTTTATCATACCTGCCGGAGCCAATAATTCAATCCTCTGTTTTGCCAAACCACTGAAGCTCATCCTCAAATCTGTCACTTCTCTTCAGCTGGGCTGCTCTTCCTCCCACCCCTACTTTCTGAAGGGAACATGGCCCAAAATGGGGAAATAGGCACTGGTCCTGGCTCCACAGAGAACAGGTGCTTGCTTTGCACAAATGTCTGCAAGCACCACTTGGCTGAAAGAACGTAAGCTTACAATGAATGAGGTTTCCTCTCTTTCTGTCCAGCTTCACAAACCAGGCTGTATTACATGTAGGCTCACAGGCCAATTAATGCAATTTAGAATATTTAGTAGCCTAAGAGCTTGCCGAGATGGGAACAAACGACTGAAGTGAAGAGGTTGGATGACATAATTAACTCTGCATAGCTGTATGTGAAGAGTAACGTGAAACTGTTTGAACTAGTGAGTCAGCACAACAAGGAGCCAGAGAAGGCTGTTACGGCTCATAAAAGAAAAATAATCTGAATTGTCAACATTTTTGTTAGTGCTTAACAGAAAAAAGGAGAAATTAAAAGAAAAAACGGAGATGTTGAATAAGGGTATAATAAGGAGCAATTAACCCCATGCTGGATGCAGAGCAATTTCCTCAAGCACATCCTCTTTGCAAGTGAGGCACAGCAGGAACTGGGACCAATGGAGGCAGCAGTGCTTTTTGCCAGAGCATTTACCAGTACAGCTTCTCTTCTATAAATGATAAATAAGAACAGGGGTAACTAAATCCTGGTAGTTTCAGCCCAAATTTGGGGTCCGCTGTTCTAAGTACTACATAAACGTACAGGAAGTCAAACCTGCCCTCAAACATTTGCGGTCTAAAGGCAATAAAACTAAAGGAGGAAGGAAGTGTTTATCACATAAAAATGGCAAATACTAGTTACATGGTAGCTTGTATCACTGAAGGAAGAAAGAAGCCAAGCAAGTCAAGTTACTGAAGGGAAGAAGAATTATAAAGACGGATGTTATGGAAAAGGGCTGGATAGGAGGTGACTTGCTTATGGGCTCAGTTTCCTAGTTCAGAAAACACCCCGAGCCAAGCAGGCAGAGAGGTCTGCCTCGTGCAGTGCGGACTGTAACGCTGTGCAACACGGGACTCTGCAGAGGAGCCTCCCAAAAGGTGCAGCACTGCTTCCCTTACCAACAATGCACAGCCGCTGCTCATCAGCATCCACACGCTGCATGGGCCTGATCACTCAGAGCTTCTGTCAGTTAATAAAATATCTGTCTCCCAATCGTCTGTGAGAGAAGGAGATCCATGCAGTGACCCAGGCTGCCAAAGTAGCTCTCTATAAAAACCTTTGCTCCTCTTACCATTTATTGTCCTTTGCATTTTCCAGTGAAATCCCTCAAGTGCCAAGGAATCCCAAATGGCAGTAGAGTACCCTCTATAATACAGCCACATGGGAGTACCCATGGAGACTCTTCTGGCTCTCCCCCTGCCCGTACATCTATGTTGCTTTTTAATGACAACTAGGACTTCAAGAGAAAGGAGGGGAAAATGTGCACAAATAAGCTTATCCCAACATGCAGTCTGTGAGCCAGCGTGCAGGTCCGAGTCCTGCAGTTTAGCTACAACCTGAGAAAGCAGTGTCACAGGAACGCGGAAGGTTTGAATACCTGCATGCACTTTTTTTTAGGCTAGGAGCATCTTACAGAACTTTGCTGGTGCACTAAGCTTAAGAAAAATATTTGACATCTTCAAGCATTTTTTCTTCTAAGTCATGGAAAAATGCTCCCTTTTGAAATACTTGTTAAATTTCTTTGAGTTCATATATGAAGTGGATGATTCTGGGGTTTTGCCCTCTCCCACAACAATGAGCCAATGGGCAAATGGGTATCCATTCTGTTACCTCCCCTATTGATTTTGTGATTCCTAGTGTAATCAATCTGCCTGTCTCTCTCCAGACTTCAGCCTCAGGCTGAGGAGAACTTTACTAAGGGTGCGAATTATGGGACAGTTGGACTATCTCTGGTGCTGTGTTACAAATATCGCTCATTTGTGAGCACACCCTCAAATTATTTTTTTTTCCTCCTCCTGTCTCTCTAATGGGTATATCCACATGAGGAGGTCAACAGCTAGGTAAGTCCCAGATTCCATAACAATTACTGTCCCCCCCACTCCTGCCCCCCAGGAAACTGCAATAGTGCCCATTCACAACTTAGCAAGATAGTCAATTCACATCTCTTAACATCATCACTTAGGCTTTATCTGTTTCTCTTCAGCCTTATTGGCACTGTTTTGATGTTGATATTCCCGTTTCTGATGTTACAGCAGTCTGTGCCTTGCTGGCTAACTCATTGCTAACACATGTCCTATTTGCTTTAGGGGAGATTAGTCTATATAGCTTCAGCTGCAGCATTATCCACTTTTCCTTCCTTCCTGAAGCTCACTATCCTCCAGTCCAACCTACACTCACTGCTGCCGCTAGCAAATAATACAACCCACGAATGTTCCTGTATCTTTCTTTCAAATGCTGCATAGTCTTGGCTCACAACGATCGCCAGAGTCTCTGCATCATCACATTTTATTTCTTGAGAATCCAGTTTTGAGCTTTGACATGCATTTCTGCATCAGATCTCCTTACTTGTAGTCTGTAGTTTTCATTTTCCAGTACCTCCACAGTATTGGACAGTTGTTCAGCCTTCATAAATTTCATAAACTGATCTGGGTGTTTTCATCTGCTTTGCAAATTACAATTGATCAATATAATTGGTCAGTTTTTGTTCTCTAGTAATAATCTTTCTCTGATTGCTTTGTCTCAGATCCCAGTCAGAGTATGTCAATTCATCAGGGACTATGTTAACTCCCCGCTGGAAAAATTGGGTACCTCAGTTTGCATTTTCATTCTGTATTCCCATATTAAAAACAAAACAAAAAAACCCCACCCTTCTCTCTTATCTTTGTTTGGTTAGTGTCAGGGAGGGTGAAGCATCCCCTCTAAAGTCTGAAAGTCATCGAATGATTCAGAATGTGACAAAAAAAATCTCATGACTGTCTTCATTTTTGCTGGTACCCACTGTCTGCATAAAAGGCTTTTTCAGTTGGCCTCTGCTTTTCCAGAGAACGTCAGCTGTGGTGGCATTTTTAGCTGTGACATTTTCCCAACTCAGAGTATTTTCTTAGTCCGTTATAGTCGGTGTGCCATCTGCCGTACAATAGTCACCCACTGCCAAGAAGCCTGGCCACAGTCTGCTTTATTCGGTGGACGAGCCCTAATTGCTTAGCCTGGCAGAACGTGAGCCACTGGGTATCGTGGCATCCAACTCCAACTGTTTGTGCCACAGTTTCTCAGGGGTACAACGTTCCAGCACAGTCTCAGAGGCAGCTGTGACCACCAATTAGTTCCAATACAGAACAGTCGTGCTTCCATTCAACTTCTGTGAAGAGAGGAGGGAGCCACCACTCTGTAGGCTTCCGGATGCCTTTTGTTCCCCATTTCACACTGGGAACATGGCAGAAAGGAAGAGGCCGTGAGGCTGGGGGCCGAGCAAAGCACTGCACACCCTGGATACGAACTGTCTGAGTGATTCTACGGTCCTGCCTGAGGCTAGAGAGTGCCGGAGGGGTGGGGACCAGAAGGCTGGGCTGATGGTGCTGTGCCTAGCTGTGTATTGGGTGCAGCCTCAGTAAGTATGTGCTAGGATCACCCAACCTGTCAAACAAAGGGCCGATGCCAGTTTTAGTGCTCCTCTTGCAGGCTGCATGGCTGTCGGCTCCGAGCACCTGCCTTGGTGCAAGCACTGTAGCATGCAAGCATCCAGTCTCATCCTTCTCCCTTGTGAGCTGGCCATGGCTCCTTGGAGCCGCAGGCAGTGACCCAGACCAACCTGCCGACAGAAACACCACAGTCCAGGGTATCGCTCAACATCCCTGCTCCACTGCTCTTTCAGCCTCTACTGAAAAGAGGTGCCAAGGCTGAACACAGTCCTGACCTAAATGGGGAAACTTCACAGTCCCATGCCTCTGTGACACCCCAGGAGCCCGTGTTAACCAGAAAGGGAAGACCTCTTGTCCTGCCCAATGACACCAGTACATTCTCAGCTGTCTCTGGGTCTGTTGCTCTCTCAGCCTGTACAGACACATGAATGTTGACATGACAGTGACACGTTTTCTTTTTGATTGCTGGCTATTTAGAATCAAAGTGGTAGGCCAGGTGATACTACTTCTACACAGTGGAAATCAGGACAAATTTGGTGGACTGGGAAGGAAGAGTAATACAATGTGCTAGGACTCCCACACCACATGATTAATAGTCACTTGTAAACCCCTATTGCAGTTCCCCATCAAAGTAACCTTTTCTTGAAACGTCTCAAGGCCCAAACCTGTGCAATGCTGTGGTCCCTCCATGGAAGCCAGTAGAAATTGATGCCACAAGTCAGCATTTTGTAGGATCAGGCCCTTGGTAAATAAATAAGAAGACTCTGAGCAAGAAAGCCCACAAGATGACTTGGTAGATAGGCATACCACTTGGAGAGGGGCCAGGAAAGAACTGTGCCTGAAGAGGCTGCCTGTGGAAAGAGAGTCCTTTGCGACACTTCTCCTGGGCTGAACACACCCATTAGTCCCAGTCACCGCTGTCCTGGGAAGCAGGAAGAAGCAGCTCTCAGTCTGCTCCATTTCTGCCTATCATCCAGTTGGTGGGAAGGAACCACCTAGAATACAGCCTCTGTGCTTTGCTTGGTGACAGGTTTCACTCCAAGAAGCCTTTACATGGAGCTCCTTATTTTGGGCTTGGCAGATCCCACTCGCTTGTGTAAAAAGCCAGGATAAGCCAGTCCTAAATAAAGAGAAGGGAAAGCATAAGAAAGGCAAGGAGGGGAGCTGCATTGTTACAAATTGGTTTCTGCACTGGCAGATGATTAGCATTTACACTAATTCAAATATTTAATATCCAAAAGAATTACTGTTGCATAAAATGCAGTTGAGGCAATTTTGCATGTATCTTATTAGCACTGCCTGGTAACGGATTATACTAAACACACAATGTTTAAAGTGATATATAAAGCCAGCAAGATGTAAATGTAATTTCACTCTATTCTTCCTCTTTCTCTTGAAATGAGAAGGGTTCGCTGGAGACAAAATGGGGATTACTAAAGCAGGAGAAACTGTAAAATGGCTGTCCTGGTTTCAGCTGGGATAGAGTTAATTTTCTTCTTAGTGGCTGGTACAGTGCTGTGTTTCGGATGTAGTGTGAGAATAATGTTGATAATGCACTGATGTTTTAGTTGTTGCTACGTAGTGCTTATTAGTTAAGGATTTTTCAGTTTCCCATGGTCTGCCAGTGAGCAGGCGTACAAGAAGCTGGGAGGGACCACAGTCAGGACAGCTGACCCGAACTAGCTGAAGGGATATTCCATACCATAGAACATCATGCTCAGTATATAAACCAGGGGGAGTTGGCCAGGAGGCACGGGTCACTGCTCGGGCATCGGTCAGCGGGTGGTGAGCAATTGCATTGTGCATCACTTGTCTTTCTTGGGTTTTATTCCTCTTTTTAATTTTTTGTTATTCTATTCCTTTTCATTATTATTATTATTATATTTTCTTTTACCTTAGTTATTAAATCATTCTTATCTCAACCGACAAGTTACTTTTTTTTCCTCTCATTTCTCCTCCCCATACCAGTGGTGTTGGGGGGTGGGGAGGAGTGAGCGAGTGGCTGCACAGTGCCTAGTTGCTGGCTGGGGTTAAACCATGACAATGGCAAACTAAACTACAGCTGACTTCACACAGTAAATAATGAGAGAGATACAGCCTCTCTGGTCACGTGCATCTTGCGCAGCTCTGCTTGAACCACTGCTCAATTGGAGAGCAGCTCATCTATAAAACAGAAGAAGTGGGAAGAAAACAGGAGCAGTTCATAGAAATGGAAATTTGTCTAATATTTTTGAGGAGTTAAAAAAATATTGTATTAAGGCACTGCATTTTAAAATCTGTATCTTAAGTCACAGCAGTTTCTAAGGTAACAGTTTAGTGGGACTCAAATTAAACAGAAACAAACTGCAAGTTGTCAGTGCAACAAATTATTGCCTCCTAGGTAGAGGCAATTAGGATCCCAGCTGCCATTAACAGAAATAGTATTTCACCTTACTCTCCCTCACATTGTACTAAGAACATTCCCTCTTAATAACAAGTATCTCTGAGATGCAACTATATTTTCTTTAAAAAACACTTTTTTGTTGTTTTCTTATTTTCTTTCTTCAAGATCCAAGAGTTATTTAAGTAGACAAAAAAAGATGACTTAGCTGCATATAAGAAAAGACTCTATCTGTCTTGTCTATAGTTAATCACTAGCAGCTCTTCCTACCACTGTGTTAAAGACTCAGACAATTCAGTGCTAGGGTTAAAAGGAAGGTAGCACTGGTTACTGGCTAGTGCCATCTTGTGAACAAAATCCCAAACACCTTCCTTCACCCTTTTTAGTCAAAGTGTACCCATGCAGCAGGAGAGAGGAAAAAAATCCAACTTTTGCACAAATAAGTAACTCCATAAGAGTTACTTATGGATATGGATAAGAGCTCCATATTTAGGCATAAAACATGAGACTAAGCCTCCAACCAGGCCAGATGAGGGTTTGGCAAAGTAGAGACAGTCTAAAGAGAAGAAAGTTATTTTACAGTACAGCTGATGGTAAGCGAAGCTATTCCTTTTTCACTGCTTTGCAAACATTACCTAATGTTACCCTTACTCAAGAAATACACGTCATGTCAGCTGCAGACTTCGCTAACCAACACTGACAGACATACATTCCTTCCTTTTTTAGGTCAGTTTCTTTTTTAAAACCTGTGTTTCTTCTGCGCCTGGGCTCCAAACAGCAGTGGAAGACAAGGTTTCACTAAAACTATCAAATATAAAAGGGTTTATGCTACAAATCCAGCAGGTTGCCAAACACAGGGATCACCAACTCGTCAACCTCCCTAAGGACTCCACAAGTGTTGGATTTGCTGTGTTCTGACTGGGAACAGACTGGAAAGACGGGAGGAATCAGGTGAAGAGCAGCAAAAGGCAAGAGAGATCAGGCAACGAGCAGCACTGCCACTTCTCTTAACATACTAACATCTTTATTATAGTGTCTGCTCATGGCACCCTGCAATTGTAACTAAAACACTTCTGCTTAAACCAAAAATATTTATTTTGTATCCCTCACCAAGGCACTTTCATCTTTTTCTCCTCCCTGCCCATGCCCGTCCCCACCCTCTCATGGGTTTTGCGTACCTACTTCATTGGTTTTTACGATCAGGTTTGACTGTATCAGTGGATCCTCTTTTCCCAACATCAAGGGTGAGCAAGGGGAGGGATGCATTAGATCTCCCATCCTAAAGTACAACTCCTTTGCCATCTTGGAGTTGCAACTGCTCTCAAGGAAGTTGGATGAAGTCTTCCCATTAACTTTGACAGAAGGAGCCTTTTACCATGTCCTTTTCCAATCTGGGAGAGTACTTTCCAGTGTTGCCCTTTTACCCAATCCTTTCCTTTTCGAGGATGCATTGTGGTTACCTCTTCATCTCCTAGACTTTGAAAAACTTGATGGTTGTAGCAGTAGGAAAATAAGAAGACTTAGAACTCACACCGAACATAGCTACTGGTTTCTTATGTACCACTTTTCACTCCAAGATCCTTCCCTCTTTCCTATAGGTCAGAAAGCGAGATGCAAGGCTTGAAATCACCCAGGAAACCAACAGCAGGGTTGGGAATGGTACTCTTGTCTTTCAAATTGCAGTGACAAGACGTTCAGGCACCATGTTTTCCTTCATCAGACCTAGTATCTCTCATTAACAGAGGATCTGCCCTGCAGCAAGATGGCTTGCTATTCAGATACTGATCCAAGATATGGGAAATAATTTCTTCAGTCCTGTTTTCACAGTAATTTAAATATGAAGTAAGGAATACATTAATCTCTATGTCTTATCACAAACAGGATGTCCTTCCTTCCTCTTCTTACCCATCTTGCATAACTGAATGGTTACAGTTTTTAGGACAGGGATTGTCTCTTACTCTCTGTGTCTACAGCACCCAGAACAATGCTGTCCCATTAATGGATTTCCAGATATAGCCACAACAAGCACGCAGTGAACATTTTTGAAGGGTTTTGTACAAAAGAATCCTCTTCAGAAGCTGCCATATGTTAAACAACATTTGGGCTCCATTCACTCTGGTTTCAGAGACTCTCCTGAAGTCCTGTACAATCCACCATTTCAGCACTTCATATTTTTTTCCACCTCCTGTAATGTTCAACACATGCACCATAAAATTCAATAGCAATAAAAACTTAGCTAAAGTAAGGATATATGATGTTAAAGGCTCCAGGAAATGTGAAATCAAGCCACAAAAGCAAATTTCTCATACTTTGCTCATACTTTACTCATATTTATGAATGTTGTCAACAGTAACACATTCCCAACTCTCCACAATGCTACATGAAACAAAACCATATCATCACAGTAACAGACAGTTACACTACTGCTACCGGTGCTGCAAAACCACTTGTGTCCCTGGAGCAAAGTCTGGCATTGCACATCTTCAGCTTTGTTTGGTGTTTAAATATGATTAATGCCACTTCTGCAGCTACAGTTTTACTTGCATGTTTTTTTGAGCATGCCAGGACATTCTAGCTCCTCTCTTTAAATTTCTGAAAGCTGATTTTAAAATTTTTTTTTAAGGGTATTCATCTTTGGATTTTTATTGCAGTACCACAAAATGCTGCCTGACATTGCATTTCCTGCCAAATGATAGGTTAGCCTGGCAAATGAACAAACCATGTTGCTGCTACCGTTGACAAAACAGTCTTGCTCCTTCAATTGACCAGTCATTCAGAAGAAGCCTTTATTTTACAGAAGTACTAATACATCTTAAGATGCTATAACTGCAAAATCCTTCTATCATCTCACTGATCTACTATTGGTGACCAAATCAGACAAAGAGCTCCCATAAGAAGAAGTCTGCACAAATGAAATATAAACTGTGCATTATGAAATTAAGGTAAAAGCTCTCAGTACCAGTACCAGCTGGCAAGCTTACCCTATCTTCAGTTGGCTTTTGAGAACACTACTGCCCTGCTTTAAGAGATATATGTGGTTTATGTTGTAGAGTCTCTTTGTGGTATGCTCTTTTCCTTTAAGGTTCAGCTATGTTCTTTTTTATAAGCCTTTATTTAGTTGCTTGGAAAGGATCCCTTAAGTAAAAGGGCAGGCTAATATTTTCTATAGAGGAAAGTCTATAAGAGGAAGATTTTTCAGTATTTCTAAAGTACATTCTGGCTCTGTTATCAGCCTGGTGATTGTTTCAGTTTACTTCAAAGTGGGTTCTTCTCTCTTCTGAGTTTTATTCTTATTTCTAACAGGCTTTCTCTTGGCCGTTGTGTCCCAGGCAAGCACAGATCAAGAACATACAGATGGTTGATGATCCTTAATTTATTGGCTTCTTTCAAAATAAAAAACAAAGCCTGAAACTGTTACTGGAATCCAATCCAAAGCCAGCAAAAGTCTTTAGGAGCATACACTGTGGAGCAAAGGGGGTATGCTACTGTATCAGATGGAGAGTCCAGAACACCTGCATATTCAACTTCCAATAAGTGACTCACATTCATCCAGACAAGGTTACAAACATGATGTTCCCTGGTCCTAATGGGGGATTTCAACCACTCCGATATCTGTTGGAGGGACAACACGACAAAAAGGAAGCCTACAGAGGGTGGAAGCAAGGACAGGTAGCCTGGGAGGAATACAGAGAAATCGTCCGAGCAGCCAGGGATCAGGTTAGGAAAGCCAAAGCCTTGACAGAATTAAACCTGGCCAGGGACGTCAAGGGCAACAAGAAATGCTTCTATAGGTACATTGGTAGTAAAAGGAAGACTAGGGAAAATGTGGGCCCTCTCTGGAAGGAAACAGGACACCTGGTTGCCTGGGATATGGAGAAGGCTGAGGTACTCAGTGACTTTTTTGTCTTGGTCTTCATTGGCAAGTGCTCCAGCCACACCACTCAAATTGCAGAAGGCAAAGGCAGGGACTGGGAGAATGAAGAACCACCCACTGTAGGAGAAGATCAGGTTTGAGACCATCTAAGGAACTTGAATGTGCACAAGTCCATGGGGCCTGATGAGATGCATCTGTGGATTCTGAGGGAACTGGTGGATGAAGTGACTAAGCCACTATCCATCATATTTGAGAAGTCCTGCAGATCTGGGGAAGTTCCCACCAACTAGAAAAGGGGAAACACAACCCCCATTTTTAAAAAGGGAAAAAAGGAAGACCCAGGGAACTAAAGGCCAGTCAGTCTTGCCTCTGTGCCTGGCAAGATCATGGAGCGGATCCTCCTGGAAACTATGCTGAGGTACATGGAAAATAAGGAGGTGATTTGTGACAGCCAACATGGCTTCACTAAGGGCAAATCGTGCCTGACAAATTCGGTGGCCTTCTAAAATGGGGTTACAGCATTGGTGGATAAGGGAAGAGCAACAGATGTCATCTACCTGGAGCTGTGCAAAACATTTGTTATTGTCCCACAAAACATTCTTGTCTCTAAAATGCAGAGACATGGGTTTGATGGGTGGATCACTCAGTGTATAAGGAATTGGCTAGATGGTTGGACTCAAAGAGTTGCAGTCAATGGCTTGATGTCCAAGTGGAGACCAGTGATGAGTGGTGTTCCTCAGGAGGTGGTATTGGGACCAGTCCTGTTTAACTTCTTTGTTGGCAACGTGGACAGTGGGTTTGAGTGCACCCTCAGCCAGTTTGCTGACAACACCGAGTTGCGTAGTGCAGTTGACATGCTGGAGGGGAGGGATGCCGTTCAGAGGGACCTTGACAGGCTTGATAGGTGGGCCTGTGCAAACCTCATGGAACTGGACAAGGCCAAGTGCAAGGTCCTGCACATGGGTCAGGGCAATCCCAAGCACAAATACAGGCTGGGCGATGAGTGGATTGAGAGCAGCCCTGAGGAGAAGGACTTGGGGGTATTAATGGATGAAAAACTGAATATGACCCAGCAATGTGCACTTGCAGCTCAGAAAGCCAATCGTATCCTGGGCTGCATCAAAAGAACCGTGGCCAGCAGGTCGAGGGAGGTGATTCTGCCCCTCTACTCTGCTCTCGTGAGACCCCACCTGGAGTACTGCGTTCAGCTCTGGGGACCCCAGCGTAAGAAGGACATGGACCTGCTTGAGCGGGTCCAGAGGAGGGCCATGAAGATGATCAGGGGTCTGGAGCACCTTGCCTATGAGGACAGGCTGAGAGAGTTGGGGTTGTTCAGCCTGGAGAAGAGAAGGCTCCAGGGAGACACTATAGCAGCCTTCCAGGACTTAAAGGGAGCCTACAGGAAAGATGGGGAGGGACTCTTTATCAGGGAATGTAGTGATAGGACAAAGGGGTAATGGTTTTAAATTGAAAGAAGGTAGATTTAAATTAGATATAAGGAAGAAGTTCTTCACTATGAGGGTGGTGAGGCACTGGAACAGGTTGCCCAGAGAGGCTGTGGATGCCCCATCCCTGGAAGTGTTCAAGGCCAGGCTGGATGGGGCTTTGAGCAACCTGGTCTAGTGGAAGGTGTCCCTGCCCATGGCAGGGGGGTTGGAACTAGGTGATCTTTAAGGTCCCTTCCAACCCAAATAATTCTATGACTCTATGGTTTTGTGTTCCCTGGGGTCTTGAGCATCCTTGAATGCTGAATGTGAAATCTGTTCAGAGACTTCAGCCAGCTGCTCACAGCTGAGTCTAAGAAGTTGTACAGGATTTCAGAACTATCTTTCTGGAGGTAATTCAGAAAAAAATAGTGGTAATGGTTTTGTGGCTTCTTCAAAGTATTTTAATGTTCCTATGAAATCTGCTTTGCTAATAAAACATATAGAACAGAACATTTATTGTAGTTGTGCAGAAAACAACTCTCCTTTCCTTCCCTGCCATCCTCTTGCATCCTGCTTTTGAATACTCTGGTTTTAGAAAAACAGCAACAGGTCTGTTACATTTAAAAGAAAAGGCTTCTATTAGATGATAAAAATCCCAATTAAATGTGACCTTTCACACAAAAGCTTGAAGCCAAAATTAGAAAAAAAAGCCAACAAAAAAAAGCGTGTCAAAATCCTTAAATTTCAGATGCACAACAATCCCATATGCATGAAGATAGTATTACCCAAGTGAAGAGCAGCTTCTCTGAAATGCAGTCTCCTACAGAAATCCAAGGGTCCAGAGAAGTTGACTGTAGAAAAATACTGAGTGGAGCCTAGACAGTAGGCAGGCTGTGACTTGTCTACTCTCTGACTTTTCCCTGCAACTACCCTTAGTTATTCCCATTCTAAGTTCTCTGGATACTGCAAGCATCAGGAACCTGAGCTGGAGTTGATATGGCGCATTTATCTTAAACAAGGACAAGACAGCGCATGCACTCCAGAGTGGGAACTCTGAAAAAGCATAAAGTAACAGTGAAGTATAAAGCTTCTCAGAAGCTAAGGGAGAAAAACAAACCTGGATTTATATTTTCAGTCACACAGCTGCCTTTCCAAATCTTTCACTTCATATATTCTACAAGCATGCATTGGTTACACCTGTGTCTTTGGCAAAGACCTTCAAAAGCAACTGAATTTTCCAAGGATGAGACCTAAGACTTGCTGGAAAAGGAGGTAAATGTTCCCAAACAGAATCATTTAAGTAGAGGTACACAAAATCACTAGTTGTTTGGAAGAATCACATAGTCTTTTTCTTGTGCCCTTGTCTTCCCCGATCTCACAGCAGCAGTATTTTCTCCCTGCTGCAAACACAATGAATGGTGCACATCAGCCTGGGAAGTGGGAATGAAAAAGGTTCTCTAATGGAACATCTTAACCTGGCTAATAGCTTTTATCTTTGCAAGCAGTGCCTCTGTGTGCCTCCCCATAGTGTAGGCTCACCATCTGCCTTTGTTCTAATAAATGAACAGATTTACAAATACAGAGTGCAAACATAGTCATATCCTGAACCTACTGTACCCAAGGGCCAGATGTTTTTGCAGAGTGTATAACTAGTAAATGTTTGTTCCCAGATGTTTGAAATGGCTCTCAATCTTTCCTAATAACAACAAGCATAACCAGTGAAAAATTCATCAGAGCTACACTATGGGAGGTAAAAATCCATAAACAAAGACTTACCTGTTTTCACTAACTGTATCTTAACACTATCTTTCCAATACAAAATTCTGTTTCCCAGATAGTCTTGCATGTATTACTAATAGTGCACACAATTAGGTGTTGCCCTTCTGCCTGCCTGTAACATTAGTCTAGTTTTGGAAGCTGCAGGCCTTCATTCCCGAAATTTTACCTTTTAGATGAACAACTCCTTTAATGGTGTATCATCCCTGGCCTGTGAAACTCAGAAAACTTTTTTTCCCAGAAGCTTAAAAATAATCTTACATTTTTTTCTTTACATACTAATTCTCAGCACTGATATCCTCTCCAAACATATATCTATCTTCCAAATAACTCCTTCAGTAAAACACTTCCTAATTGGTAATTTGTATCTCAATATATTCAGATGTATAAACTGTATAACAGATCAAGTAAAAAAAAGAACATCAGTTAGGTCTATAAATGACCTTTCAGATTTCATATACCAGTTTTCTCCTATGAGACCAACGCTGTATGTATGTTTTACAGTTGGCTGCTGATGCTTATAGATGCTAGAGTTTCAGGTCCTACTTTTATAGCACTTTTTTTCATAGAAATGATGTATAATCATGGGGACAGTGGTGTATTAACTGCTTAAATAGTCTGCCTTTGGAACCAAGGAACCTTCAGGTACATGAAAGATGCACAGAAATACCCTTTTAGCTACCAAATGAACCATACAAAACCTGCTGTGATACCACTACTTTAAAGTTCAAATGGATTTTTCTCAGTAGCCCATATTTCTAAAGAAAGCTTATCCATGCATACAGTAAATGCACAATACATGTGTGGATTTCTGTCTAGTCTTAGCCTGTTGTCAGACACATTGGACAGTATCAACCAAATTTGACAGAACAGTAAAGGACACAAAATGTCAGAAGAATCAAAGACATTATATTTCTGTAAATTTGATGAAAATAGCTCACAGACAGACCCTACTCATGTCTTCACTGAGGCACTGCCCCATTAACATGATCCCTCAATATATGCTATCTAATTTCAGTAGGAGACACCAGAGAACCCCACACTGGAAAGTGACATTTAGGATTCCCTAACCACAGGAAAAGCTTTAACCAGAGTCCATGCTTTATTAAACATCAGAGAATGTAATCACAGCACACCAGACCATTAAAAAAAATTTCTAAATCAATCAGTCAGTCGGGTTTTCTTAGTCCCACTGCTTCAGAAATTATTTGCTTCTATTCTAAATACTGCTCAGAACAGGGTGATGGCATGAAGTAACTTACTACCTATGCTTAAAAGATGATAGAACTGCTAGCTCAGCTTAAGGGAAACAAAAGGAAGGTCTTCCACAGACAACTGAGTCAGTCTCAGCAGCCCCCCTTGATTGAAGACAACTTAAATCAAAGAACAATCAAGATATTTATTACAGTGATGGCATAGTAGCTTGTTGTGCAAGGTGAGCATGATTCAGTGCATGTATATTTCTTTCCAGCCCTTTTGACTCTATTTACCCTGATTACCACATCTCTCTAAGGACAGTTCTTCAAGTAAGGATGGCTGATTAGCAACAGCATCGCTTGTTTGAAGTGGAAGCTAGTACAAAGTTTTTCCTTGTGTGTGCTCATCTTCCTGGCAAACCAGAAATGACTGCATCCAGTACCTCTTCTTGGTTTTCATTCTCAGATGTGAAATATGAATGCTATTTCTAATTCAAATTTAAGATGGTTTAGTGATGCAGGCAACCTGTTGAGTATCTGTATCCCTGCTTCTAAAGTAAATCCTGTGCAGCATTGTTGGAGGATCAGGTAAAGCACACTAAATACGGTTAATTTTAAGCACTAGTTTTCATTAGTTATTATCATAATTGTTATTTCTGTTTTTATTAAAAACTATTTTTAAAATAAGTATCCTGTGTTTCCTATCACTTTTGTTTTTTGTGGCCTGTTAAAGTTGCAGTATTTCATCTGCTTTCAGCACTTGCAGGACTTCTGAATAGAATTTCTCAGATACAGGAATGAAACAGTCAGTGGTATAATGTAAGCTGCCTTGGTATTTTAATAATGGTATCTTTTTAATGTGCTCAGCATTTAGATACATAAACAAATGTTTATATTCTAAATAAGATCCTAATTCATCTGATTTCATGCTTGAAGAAAGTTGTTAGAGGATCAGGTTGTCTTTATCCCCAATTAAATTCAGACGTTCTTTGTTTGATGAGCAGAAATAGTTGAGGTTTTGCAGGTCAGTTTCCCATTTGGAACTGAAATCAGTGAGTCAGAAGTACTTTCTTTTGTATCAAGTGTAGTCAGCTGCTTCTTTCCTGAGCAGAGGTCTTAATTCTTTTCCATCACTCTCAGGAAAGGTATTGGCTTTGCTGTTCCTATCACTAAAAGCCACTGTATTGATGCTACGGTTTATAGCCTGTGACAGACTTATCTTCTTGAAGGAACTCCATACTTTCCCTTCAACAGCCCTGGCTCTTTGCACTGCAGAACGTCTTCTTGTTCTTGGATTATATAATCTCAAAAACGCATCTGGATCTTTAACCTGCACTTTGAACAGCTGCTTTGCAGCAGAGGAAGCTCAGAATTATCTGGTGACTTGGGCAATGGGCTGTGCTGATCTTGTGTAATATACACAAGTTGCAACAAGGGAAATTCCAATGAAATACCAAGATTTTTTAATTTTGTGTGTGTAAGGGGAGGTCAGATACTGGGACAGGGCCCAGAGAGGTTATGGAACCTCTGTCCTTGGAAATACTTGGAAATAGACTGGGCAAGGTCTTAGCAACCTGTGGCTTTACTTGAGGGTGGCCCTATTCTGAGTAGGGATTTCATCTCTTGAAGTATGTATTAGTATGTGATTGACTGACTCAGGCTGTCATTCCACTGGACTTGTGTGTTGCTAGATGATCCAGTCATACACATCTGACGTGGGCCAGAGATTAATATTTGCCTCTGTTTATGACAAACTAGCCACAAGACATGATAATGATTTTTTTTTCAGCACTCTTAACACTGGCTGCATGTGCATGGAGGGAAGGAAGTAATAACTTTCCCAGCATAAAACCTGAAGTTACAAAGTTAACCAGTCAGAATTTTCCGAACAAACTGGAGCCACCAGAGGTCTTATTCAGTCAATATGTTTATAAATAAATTTGCAGCAAATCACTGCTTTGCGTCAGAGCACCACCACAGCTTTTTTTGGTCTGATACCATGAGACCCAAAGCTGGATTTATTGTTACATCAAACTTCGGCCTCAGAGGAAAAAGCAATTAAAACACACAATTCTCCTAACAACTCTCTGAGGAAGGTTATTACATGACATCTCCTTTTTTTATGGAGAGTATCATCCTGGGTATTTATGCATTTTATAGTGAAAAAATATGTTAAAAAAGGGTATAACAGTGATAGCATTATTCTAATCTGAGCAATTATCATTTTGTGGCTTCCCTCAGCAAATGTTCATCTTTAGTACAGCAGTTCTGCAATGACTGCACGTAGTCAGAGCTCTGTTGATTTTTAGTGGGGTTTGAACCCTGTAACACCAAGTGCCTTAGAGGACTGGGTGTTTCGTCCTTTTAGAGTAACAGCACAAAAATGAGACTGAAGGATTGCCTTGCATGACGCCTCATCACTTTGTCATACACTTGTCAGCATATGCAAAGGCAAGCGCACTGAATTGGGCATCCCAAAAAGGAAATTAAATGTAGGCAAGTACTAAAAATATTAATCAGAAGGTTTGAGTCAACCCAATAGACTTAGGTGCAGACAGCCATTGACTTCACCTTTACACTGAACTAACTATTGCCTGAACAACAATACACTTTTTTTGTGGCTGGCTGTAGCTTCAGTGTTTCTGTGTACTTCTACTTGCGGAACTACTGTCACTTTTTTTGAAGAAACACATTAAATGGAGAGCAGTTATTTCTAATTTTTTTATTTCTCATGCAGTCTCATTTCCAGTCAGACCTGAAAAATAAAGTAGCATGCATTAGAACCCCTGCCAGAAAGGCCTTCAGCTATAATTGTCATAAAGCAGATGTTATTTTGAGATTAATGGTCAGAAAACTTTATTTGGTCTCTATGCCTCTGCTTCTGTGAACTCTAAATCATTGCAAGTTTTTCTAACTGTGGTAAAGTTTGAGGAAGCTGAGTCAGCTTGAAGAAATCCCTGCCTCATCATATGAGAAACAATAACTGATGGGGACATGTGGTTGTTGTAGTGCTGAGTAAAGTGGATATACTTCCCCCCAACCCTTCAGCCTTTTCAAGCTTATGTAGCTCACCAGAGGTAGCACTTATGACTTACTGAAAGGCTTTTGAAATTTGCCTTGAAGAAAAACTCTTGGAACACACAAGTCTTCTTTCCTGTTCACAGTTTCTCGCTGCACATATTCATTGGCCACTTGCTCATATCCCTCAGCCTTGAACAGCTGAGACAAGAACTCTGGAAGAGAATTTAAAAAAATATGATGAACTATTATGTTTAAGCTATTTTTAAAACACTAGTCAGCATTTATATAAGCATATGTTCTTACGTGCTACACCATGAAAAGCACACAGGCCTTCAGATTTCAAGCTGTTCTATGCAGGCAGACTGCTGAATAAAAATCAATACAGATCTCCTTTAGAAACATCAACCTAAGCAAAACAGCTTGCAAAACTGGGACTTAAGCTAATTACTCAGTTTAATTTCCAAAACTTGCCACATCTCTTACTTTCATTGAGCCTTGTCATCCTCATGACTGATGCCAGTGCATTTTCACTTTGTGCAGCTGGCCTTCACTAGCTGAATACATCACTTATCTCAAATATTTCAAAGCTAATCCAGCCTTGTAGATGCATCTCTGCTTGAGGAAGAATACCCCCCTACATTACCAGACATTCACATGCCATTGCTCAACAGAAAAAAATGGACAAAATGGCAAAGTGGATATGGTGGTACCAAGCCTCCACTAAGTCAAACTGAAAGTATTTTCCATAAACAAAAGAATTTTAGTCAAAGCCTATCTCCCTTATGGGAGGCAGAAGTACCTCACAAACAGGGTGACCTATGCAGCAGAGAAGGCTGCTCATGCTATTGACTTGTGTTAATTAAAAATCATCATTTTTCCTTTCCTGCATCTTGTTTCATTTACTCAGGCAGTAATTTCACAGTAAATTTAAGCGATTCTAAACTTGTGCTACTTGATAGAAAACAAAGACATGCCATTTTTTCACTGCTCTGGGGGATCAGCTTGATGAAACAGCTGATCATGTAGTTACAGAGGAACTCCAGCACTAGAAGAGGTGGTGTGTTGAGGAAGGAACATGAGACCACCCACTTTGGTGGTAGTGCAGGCTTGTATCAACCTCAGGCCATTATGAAGCACCGGTTGTAAACATAGTGTGTTCATGTAAAATGGGGGACCCATGTCAATGACATATAAATAAACAGCACTTAATTGTGGACCTATTGAAATCGCATTGTGAGGAAGTTGCACATATTTCATAACACAAAATTACAACCATGCATTCCTCCACAAATTTAATATTATTTCAAACAGTGGAAGAATGGAATTTTTCTTCCCAAGGAAGAAGCTCAGTGCTGTTATCTGAGGCCAGACATATAAATAAGCATCATTCAAATCAACCCATGCAGCATTACTTGGTGTACCAGTGTAGTGCTAAACAAATGAAAAATAGCACAGGTTGCAAACTGCAAGGAAATTATAGGAGTCATGTTTCTAATAACAAAAGAATTCTCAGGCATTAAGCACTATTTATGTTAAAATTTGTGAGAGGAATGAGATCATAATGATTAAAAAAGGGAGCAGAGGTGGTCCATGAGACAGTCACAGACCAGGCCAAGGTAAAACAAATGCTAACATGAGCAATACAGGACAAATTCTGTCTTTTCTCCTTCCTTCCTCTTCTTCCTCCCTACCTCAATACTTCCCCAAAGCAAACATGCATACTAGCAAGGAATTTCTCATTCAGAAACAATTCTAACACACAATAAGCATGGGATTTAAAATTCCACAGCTAGGTCAGTCTCTTATTTGTTCCCTTTAGCATCCATTCTCTTTGTAAGAGCTAATTGTTTAAACAGAACTAAAAATCACTCAATAAATAACAGTTCTCTAAATGCTTCAATGAAGCTGTAGCACAGCCTGCATTATCTTACATTTCATCATTGTCCTATAAAGAATAGAGAGAGCTCAGACAAGATTAATGGTTTTTATATATCAGAAGCAATTAGGTAATACGTTATGTCATAAAATATGAATAACATTTACTTGGCTCCAAATCAGTCTCTTCAGTGGCTGTACTTTTCTTTAGACTAAGAACAAAGAGCCCCATAGAAATAAACACGCAGTTCTTATTACACAATGCCCTATAACTGATAGGGGAAAGTAACGGTTCACTGAAGTTTAGCATGAGGAATTGGGAGTTAGAAGATGAGCTATAATCCCAACTCATTGTGACAATCTAAGCAAATTCCTTCATGTCTCTGTGCTTCAAACTGTCCACCAGTAAACTGCAATAATTACCTTCCTTCCTAAAGCATTACAAGCACTGAATGAAAAACTTTTAAAATACTGTATCACATGGAAATGTTTTTTGCATCATTTTTACTAAAATAACAGAAGACAGAGTGATCACAGCTAGTCAGTGCTATCTCAGCAGGATTTGTGCACAAGCTTCTCAGTGCTTTAGTCATGGTTCTGCTTTAGAAGTCATTGACTTCTTCAGCAGACCTCATCCTGCACACCTGGAATAGCCTTGCAAAAAGAACGATGCCAAGATAACTACTTAGTTGCGTCATGAAGATGATAAATTCTGTTACTGAATGTTGGTCTTTTTCTCTTAGGTAACAAATCTGAATGAAATTCAGCAAATTCAGAAACTGCTGCTCTTGGCACATTATAGCACATACAAGAAGCTTGTAAATAAGAAAGTGCTCCAAAAAGTCCTACCAGTTTAAATACCCTCTTTCTCCCAAAAATGATGGCAAATAAAGTACACCACAATTTAATAGTTCCATCTGTGTAAAAGAAAACTTCCACGGGCATGTTGGCAATTCCCTGAAACAAGTTTAAACATAAGATTCACAGGAGGAAAGCACTCTACAGTATGTCTTACCTTCAGTAAAAAAATACGACCTTGTCCCATCTTGTCTAACATAAAAGTTTTCTCCAAGTTTGCTGCCAGATTTAAACCTGAGCATTGCATGATCATACAGTCCATAGTCTCTGAACAAGACACACTTGCCTGGTTTTAATACCTGTCACATAACGTATATATGCTTTAATAAGGTAAATTGATTTAGCCATATATATGTATTTATTCGTATACACATACAGACACATAATTAAGACAAGGTATCCTAACACATTCAATACAGAAGTGATATAGATATATATATATATATATATATATATAATTCATTCTCTGTGCAACAAAAAAGTTGTATATAAACTGTTCCCCATAAACAGTAGACTACAAATAGTTTTAAGATACCTTTTTGGGTGCTGATCAGCTAAATAAGCTTTTTGCAACATCTTCAAATACAGAGGAAAGAAGAAAATACACAGTTTAACAATAAAAATTAAGTCCTACCAGGGCATTTTCTTTGTTGGATAGTATACAGTCTGGCACATGATTTTGCTTAACGATTAAAAATAAAATTTAGAATACAATGACATTTCTTTTTTCATGTAAGAAAGAAAAATGTTGCAATATAGTAAGAAATAAAAAAGGAACAATTTCAGGAAAATGGATTGCAGGTTTGCGGGATTTTTTAATTCCTCTTTCGCAAAGAAATCAAGCCATAAAGAGTTTAAAATTTAGAAATACATGGTCATTGGCCATGCTGACTTTAGACATGTGATGCATGCAAGTTTCCTACCTCATCAAATACCAGCTGTATTTGTTAGAGGAGAAAAGGAGTACTTGCCACTTGCAAATCTGTGCAAAAACCTACAAGCGAGTTAAATGAGCCAGGCATCTCCACTGAGAAAACAGTAATTAGCTTTTTCATGTGCACGAGCTAAGAGCCAACCCTGACTTTGGAAAACAGCTGGAGATATACCAAGAAATCTAACATTCCCTTTTGAAAATACTAATGATAAAACAAACAAGAAATCTCATAATATAAACCCCCAAATATAAACCCCCAAATACACACATATGCATAAATAAAAAATATGTTGACTATTTCCCTCTGCAGTTAATATATGACATCTTGGGGAAATTCAAAACAATCACAATTCAGATTGTTTAAACCACCCTCTGGATGGCCCTATCCTAGTCTATCAATTAACAAAGGCAGCCTAGGGAGATGAGTCTCTCTAGATTAATGCTGATCTCTGAAAATCTGACTTCTAAATCACCACAGATCAAGCATTTTTAATAATAACAATAGCATCCTAACTGCAAGTCACTGTATCCTCTGGAAGTCAATTTTGGTTCACTGTCATTCACACCTCATCAACACAGACACCTCTCCAATCCATAAACATTAGTTGTAGCATACAACCTAGGAGACCAAATCGCAGGTTCAAAATACCTTTTTGTTGATGGCATGCATTAGGCCAGAATCCAAACCACCTCACAATACCAAGAGAGAAAAAAAAAACATTTAAAAACATATTTTAGTCCCGTATACTAGGTGAACTAACTAAATACATTCATGGAATATTGTATTAAAGATCACCATTACAAGAGGGGTTATATTCTCAGAAAAAAATTGTACTTTCAAGCTGAAAAGAAGGAAAGGGCTTTAAAGGCTGTAAAATCAGCTAGTTTTACCTTGTAAATGTTCTTTAAGACAAGATGCATTTTGTCAGGATGAATGGCAGAAAGCACAAATATAAGTGTGACAACATCCACAGAATCTGCTGGTATGTTTTCTAGAATATCATCTTTGGTAAGATCACACTGGAACACTTTACATCTTTCCGTACTGTATAAGGCGTTTTTCTAGGGAAATGAGAAGAGTATGCTTTCACTGAAAATTAGAGGCATTTGTTATTGCAGAACAGTAAAAAGCTTGTGAAACTAATCAGTAGAGTGACACAAAATATGGTGGCAAAAGAACATTAACTTCCAACAGGTGACTAATGCAATCAGAAATTCTTTGCTGCATACTACAATAGTGAAACTACAACTACTAGAATAGTCTGTTCTCAGGAATTTGAGAAGGAATGTGCATTAAGACAGTTCAGAAAACATACCATTTCTGTTCTACCGCTGCTTCTACTCTTTAAAAATACAGAAATATTATTAAAAGAAATCCTGCATTACAAGGTGATCAAAGTACATCTCGTGAGCTACAAGCATACTGTAAACAGTTTGGGTCCATGGCACATAACCTGCAGCCAGGCTGTTCTAGCCCACAGTTTTGCTTGGTAAAAGGAAACCTGGTCTGGGCAAGAAGGAAGATCAGCAAGAGCTGTGGAAGCAGACACCATTAAGTCATCCAAAACCCAGGGTACACGCTCATCCCAGCCTCATCTTGCAGTGTAGCTGTGGCATCCCAGAGAGCTGCTGTCCTCTCCTGTTTGCCACATGTATTTCTTCTCATCTTTCCCATGAGATATGCAGTATGTGTCTTGTGGCTCTTGGTCACAAGTGTCCCACAAGAGAATGCTTTCACGTAACAGATATATAGAAATTTACCTGTGATTACAAACTTAATAAACAAGGAGACTTTTAAAGCCCCAAGCCCCCACGAGCCTTGCTGGAACACACTAACTTTGGACTGCAGTACCACTTACCTATGAATAAGTATAAACATACCCATTTCTAATCAGGCTACAAATTTCCGTAACAATAACTTTCACGACCCTGTTTTCAAGATTCTCTTTCGGACTCCCTCTGCCCCACAAACATCAAGAGCAAGCTTCCATCCCAAACAAATTTTGCTTGTACTATACAGTCAGCAGAGACATAGTAGCACTCCCAAAAAACAGTCTTCACAAATCATTCAAGTAAAGTAATATAAATATATTACCATAATATTATAATTTGACATTGAAAAACTAGGTCTTGAGCAATGATTCGGCTTCTTGCATAGGAGCTCCACTGGAATGGATCAGTCTCCATTTTTTGGCAAAAGCTATTCTACCCTTCTTACAAAAAGGAAGGCAAGAGAAGTCTGTCATTCCAGTCATCTGTAATTTCAGAAGCTTCTAAAGACACTCTAAAAGAAGTTCCAGATATCTCACCAACCTTCACATACTCAACAGCTCTAGGAGAGAAATCACAGGCGTATGCAAAAATATTCAGATCTTCTTCTAAGAGTGGAAACAAGCAGTTCCCAACCCCACAACCTGCTTCCAGAATGGTCAGTTTCTGATCTGCAAACTGGGGAGGAAGAAATCCAAGATAAAGCACATCATTTTTGTTTTCCTCATGATATAAGCAGAGACACTGTTCAATCAGCATTTTAAAAGCTATATCAATTTTAATTACCACTGATTTAAAAACAAAAGTAGGCATCCACTGGATAATCTGATACTACAAAAAAGAAATCTTGATTTCTGGAAAATTACAAATCTTTTTAGAATATATTAATATTTCTTTAGTCATCTACCCCTTAAGTAATCAACAGATTGTTGTACTATTTCTGTCTTGTCTTTCGTTCAGCTATAATGAACAACAGATGCATCTGGCTATTCCCCTTAATGATGTTTTGCAATTAGCCTGTAATTCTGGATGCTTTTCTTTAAAGCAGTGTTCTGAAGTGCACCAACTTGCATCTCAAAATGTCACATCACAGAGAGACAAGTTGTCTATTTAGGACACAAAACAAATATTCCAGATTTCGTTCTTAGTATCCAATACGGGTCAATTACAAACTGAAACTGAACTGATGCATTTGATTCTGAGGAGGTATCTTTGATATTAAGAGAAATTACACAGACCACTGCAAACTTAACATGTGACAGTTCTTACACTAATGGCTTTGTTATAAGTATTATTAAATCATTTGAAAACAATCAATCCCGCCTTTTACAGTGGAAGTGTATAGATCTCACCTCCCGACATGCTTTTAACTCCTGAAACTCTCTGGTTGTCCAATGTCTGTCTTTGAAGAAGTTGGTGCTGTTTCTTTTGTAAAATAGATCCCAGTTCTTCTGCGCCTCTTTCTCCAGTTTCAGTTGTTTGAACTCAGACACCAAAACCTGATCTTTTGCCAGTCTCTCAACTTCTTCTGGGCTAAGGATTCTTGCACTATGGCCTTTTTTTTGGAAAGCATTGTCTTCAATAGATGTTGTTATTATACTTAAGCAATTGGCTGATGTGTTTTCTTGGGACATCTTAGATTCTGTCACACAAATATGAATGCCAAAGACCCAAGGGTGATTTTTTTTCTTTAGTGTATGTTCCCATCACTTAACCTAGGTAAAATAACCAAGGATCTAGAAGCAGAAGAAAAAATGAGAATGAGTTACAGTACGCACTTATTGTGATTTTACGGTGATCTGTCCTACCTGATGGACTGCAATACCACTGGATTTCTCTTAATTTCAGAAATCCTCCATCCAATCTAACAACTGCATGTGACATCATACTGATATCAAAATTAAAAAAAGATACTTAAAAGAGTCTGCTGGTCTTCCCTCTGCATCCTAGAAAGCTACCTGACAAAAGAAAGATGGTGCAGCTCTAAGCTTATGTTCACTAAAACTGACTTTTAAAGGAAAACAAGGGCTTTGTTTCTTGTTAACCCCAGTTAGAACACCTCAGAAAAATCGCAAGTGAAAAACAGATGACATCTAAAGGTCCCATTAAAGTTGATGAAACAAACTGTATTCATGTTAGCATTTCTCCTTCCTGCTCTCCTCTCCGTAAGAAAACATCAGCATTTATAACACCATGTCACTCAAACAAGAGAGCAATACCAGTACTGTGGCCAAAATGCCCATAGCCAGCCTGTGTCAGCATTCCTTCCACCGCCTCCTCCTGAGGATCCATGCCAGTTTTAACAATCACAGGTGGCTTTATTTTCAGAAGTTAACAAAAATGGAGCAATGAAAAGAGTTCTTCGTAGGCTGGGAAGGGATCCAAATCTTTCCTCTGATGTTAAACTAGTTCTGACCCCTGCCTTGCCACAAGCATCCAGATCCTGGATGATGGCACATGTGAATTAAATCCTGCATGGCCCAGTAACTCCCAGGGAAGCCCAGGTAGCCAAAATGTGCCACTTGAGTATGTCAGTGCCCAGAACCAGCCATTGGTGTCATTTTACCAAAACGGAAAGGAGAAAAACCCACCCTAAAGCAAAAAAAGAGTGGTACTTCACTTACGTATTTTACCTTACATGATACAAACATGGACATATAATACAAATACGTGCAAATGAAATGAAGAACTGTCAACATTTTGTCCAGCTTCAGAGGAGACAGACAGCCCCTTTTTCCTTCAAAAACAACGGAAAAGTTTACAGAGAAGAGGGTCCCTCGAAAGAAAGTCTCCTCAAGAAGAGTATATCGTCAAAAAAAGCTTAATCAGCAAAATTTCTATTACATGCCTGGCACGCTAGAAAAAGATCAACGTTTACATTTCTTCGTAGGACAAGCTAGGAAAAAAAAAAAAAAAAAGGCCAAGCTAGTCCTTTCACCGACCCATCTGCGCTCAGAAATCGCTACGGTGGGAAGCCACAGCACCCCGATAACCGGATTTTTCACAGCCCATGTTTAGGCTAAGGAGCCTTTTAAAGGTGTCTAATCCAGCCCTAAGACCGCAAACAGGTAATACCTCTGTGCAAGCCCGCGGACCTGCCACCGGGAAACCGGCTTCCCGCCGAGAGCTGCTCCCTCAGAGGGGTCGGGGTCGGGGCCGCCACCGCCGCGCCGCGTATCCCGGCGGGGAAGGCCCCTCCTGCCCTGCCCCCAGGAGGGCGGGGAGCGCCGGGCTCCCACCTCTCCTCCGAGGGACGCCCCTTCGGGGACCCGCGGCCCCTCCGCGGGCACAGCAGCCCCTGCTCGGTCCAGGGCCCCCGCCTCGCCTCACCTCGTCCCGCCGTACCCGCCGCCGGCGGCCCCGGAGCACTTTCCCGGCTGCACTCGGCCCCCGGAAGGGCGCCGGGCGGCAGCGCACGGAGGAGAGGAAGGGACCGGCCGGGCCGGGAGGGGAGGGGAGGGGACGGGACGGGACTGGGGACATGAACGGCTCGGCGAGCACGCCGCTGGACAAGGAGGAGCACCCGCTGCAGCTGGGCGAGAGCTTCGAGCGGCGGCCCAAGGCCTCCTTCCACACGATCCGCTGTGAGCGCCATCCCCTCTTCTTCCCGGCGGGGCCCGCCGCGGCAGCCCCTTCCTCCCCCCTCTCTCCCCGGTTCACCGCGTCCCGTCCCCCTGCCGCCTGCCCCGGCGGCGCTTCTCCTTCTGCCGCACACTCCGCTCCTACCGGCGAGCGCCCTCTCCTCGGACCCCTTCCCGCCAAGCGGCCCCGGGGCGGGGAGCAGTACCTGCCCGGCGCCCCGCCATCCTCGCCAAGGTTTCCTCCCGGGGTGCCGCCGCGGCTTCTTACTTGCTAAGGGCCGCCCCCTCCCCGCAGGCTGGCGGGGGCCTCCGACCCGCCACGACGAAGCCTTCCTCTTGCCCTGGCCGCCGCTGTTCCTCACCGCCTCCTCCTTCGCGCCGCACCCCCAGAGCTTCGTCCCCCCTCGGCGCCCCTCTCCCCCCTTTCCCTCCCGCCCCCCTCGGCGCCCCTCTCCCTTGTTTCCCGCTCCCTCGGCGCCCATCTTCCCCCCCCAGCCCACGCCCACGGGTGTTTTCCCCGCAGAGGTGTCCCACCCCGGCGAGTAGCCTGAGGGGAGACGGGGAGGGTGGGTGACGGCCGAGAGCGCTCGTAGGAAGGAGGTTCGAGCGAGGCAGGCCAGGGAGGACGAACAGCTTATGAAGTTTTTCGTGAAACGTCCGTGGATCGCTTAGGAGCACGAAACGATCCCCTCCGTGAGGGGGTGGCTTGCCATTTTATTTTATTTTTTTTTTATGGCAGTTGCAGGACAGGTCACCACAGGCCCCGGCCTGGCGGGAGTGCCTGGAGAAGAGTGCGTCTGGTTGGCAGCCCAAGCGCCCACAGTTTGATTTTTAACTGGTTATTTTCACGATGAGGCAACGTGTAAACCCAGCAGCCCCATCGCTGGCTGTCCCAACTCCAGCCAGCTGTAATAAGTCACTTCCAGGAAAGCAAGCAGAAATGACTCAAACGCATATGGTACTGCCTAATAAGCGTAAGATAAAACCTGAGGTAGGATCTCGAGCAGTTTCGAAGTTTTCAAATAATTGGAAGAGTATGTGGGTTTTTTAAAGACACCAGATGTTATTCCAACTGCTCTATTTAGCATTGGGTACATTTAATTTAATATTAGAAGATTGTTTTGAAGGGGACCTCACTGTATCTCTGTACTTGAATTCTGTGGATAAGAAGTTGCTTTTTCTTCCCCTAAATGAGTCCAGGATTTAAAATAAGTAGTAAATCACCAACAGTAAATGAAACTAATACTAAATATATTTCAGTAGCTTTCTATTAAGGTGGGGAATTTATACAGTTAACAGTAGGATTTTTTGTTTTATGATGCATAATCCTAGGCCCCGTCTCATGGCCTGTATTCATACACTACGAGTAAGTAATTTCGGTGATATTAGTCACCCAAGCGTGACTTGAAAGAACAACTTTCTAGATTGAGCTGTTACTCAAGCAGATGGTCAATGGTTGAGGCAAAGCTATTTTGCTCAATAGTAAAATCTGTCTAGTGGATTAACACTTAAATTTTGTGTCTTTCATCCCTCTGGTTATACATAATTCCACCATGCTAAAAAATACCATACCACATGTTTGGTACATTTAACTGTTTATACATAACACTGAACAGTTTTATCCAGCACTAATGTATTAGCAAATCTCCATTTATAAATCAAAATTTTAAAATAGCCCAACTATCAAATGAATGAGGTTGTCTGATAATGTATGAATTAAACCCAAGCCATATCCGGATAGAAATATACTAGATTTCTAGAACTGAAAGTGCTTCAACAATCAATTTCTTAAGGGATTGCAAAGCCAAAGCTCTTCAGACTATAACTGAAAGAATGAAGTTTTATTTCAGAAGAGCTTTCTGTGTGCTTTATTTTCCTTCCATGACTTTCCAGTGAGATCTCTTAATTTCCTGGTTATACATTTTTTTTTTTCCTAACTGTGGATCTGAAATGATTTATCTGGGATCGAAGCATTATATTGTTCCCGTAATCCTCTTCAGAGAAACTACAATAAGAGGATTTTGTAGGCTAAATTTGTTTCGGCCTTCTTAAAATATTTCATTCCTTTCCGTAATGTTTATGAAATACTGTACTGAAAAACTGAATTATCCCTGGAAAACACATCTTAAAAACATTTGACTTTTGGAAAAAGGACTGTGGGTGGGTACATTTGGAGGGACATATGTGCACCTGATCTACAGCAAGATTAGCCAAGCATGCACACTTAGTAAGCTAACCAAATGAAAACAATTTGTTGAGTGTTTGTTTAGAGTAACTATATTTTGCTGATGCCGAAGAAAGAAGTGTGATAGTGATACTCCTTTTAATTTAGTGACTGCGCTGTTGAAACTCTTGATCCCTTTTTGGCAAAGACGCTGGCTCTTGTACAGCTGGTTTGTTTTATTTCGCAAGCTTGCACATAAAGTAGGTGGGAAACAATAGCTAGAAATAGATTGCTTGGATGAAAATGAAGGGTATGATTTGGTCTGGCAGTTAAGGCATGAGGATTAAGTCAAGTGTGCCTGATTCTGTTTGTTGTGCTGTCAAAGTAAAACTCAATTGGACATTAACATCCTCTTAATGACAATTTATTACAAGCTGGGGTTTTGGTTTTTTTCTGCAAATGTGCTTTTCATAGTAGAATTATATTTTTAATTTGTTCTGAGATATTAATTTCTTAACTAATGCAGTAATTAAAAGCCTTGATCGTGAATATAATTGCACCTCTTTGTATCCAGAGATGCTAGAATTGAATGGGGGCTTATTTTAAAAATAAACAAAGCAAATCAACCTATATCTGTCTGATCTTACTTCACTTTGTCTAAATCCTCTGTCAAAATATTACAGGTTCTGATACTTTTTTCTGGTTTTTATGGCTCATCAGCACAACAAAATAATGAGGGGAAAATACTTTTAAGTTAAAGTGCTCTTAGTTCAAATAAATACACTAAAGAAGTACCTTGTTTGGGGACAAAGCATCCTATACAGTGCAGCAAAAATACTTGAAACTAGGGTTAGTTTAAAGCTATTACAGTGTCTCACCTTAGTCATGCTTTCCATCCACAGTGTCTTTGGACTAGCATGGAGCCTGCTGAAGTAAGATCAGCACCTCTTTTTTTTTCCCTCATAAGTGAGATCTGAGGTCCCCTCTACCTTTGAGGAGGTATCGTGGAGACAAGATGGCTGTTAAATAGCCAGAAATATCAGTAAGGCTAAGTAAGTTGGTATCACTAAATTAGTCTTTGTCACAGAGAGAGTCCTCAGGTTTGGAATTGGCAGGAGCCGCACAGAGCCATGAGTCTTGAAGTTGATAATCTTTTGAGATGCATGGTACAGTTTTACACTTGCCTGCGAAATTGTCATTCAGAGTCGGGTTTGGAGAAGTCTGCTTTTGGTTTTCAAACAGAAGTTCTAGAACCTTACTTCCATTTTAAAAAGGACGTTTAGAATCTGGTACCGTCATATCACTGGGGCACTGAGCATAGACTCATTGTACTGGTGCGTTATTCCACCCCCGCTGTAAACACTAGCATGTATTTTAGCATTCCCTATAATCACAGTGAATGTGCAGTGACGCTTTGCAGGGCAGGATGACGCTTCTGAAGGCTCTAAGAAATGTAATCACAATTGTTTTCCTCTTTAGATGATTTTAAGCCAGCATCGATTGATACATCTTGTGAGGGGGAACTCCAAGTGGGTAAAGGAGATGATGTAACAATCACTTTACCACATATTCCAGTAAGTTTGTTATATATGTGTCCTTGTTTACTCTCCAACAAATTTGCAATGTAGTTAGTCTAACGTAAATGTTATTTTCACTTTCATCTTTGTTAATAGAAGTGGGTACAATATTTGAGCAGCCAGACTTGTAGTGTGTTACCTTAGGGAAGGACTGTACAATTGAATCTTTGTAAAGGGTTATATTTGTAAGGTTGCAGTCTGTTCTTCTGATTCCTTCCTTCCTACTCTTCCTTGAATAACAAGAAGACTTTTACTATTAGCTGATGCTCTATACCTGGTTTCCATCCATTTTTAGTGCTATGGCTTAATGAAGAAAGGCAGAGTAATTTGGGCTTTAGTCAAGATTTGATGCTCAGAAGCCACAGGTAGGCCTGTAAGCATATTCTTCCCATTACTAAACCATGTACAGATAGCATAGAGGGTTCCCTACCTTCAGCTTTATCAGTAGAAGCAAGAGGGTGGTTCTGGTAAGTGACAATGAAATTGTTTCCCATCCACTTCCTCCTCAAATTATGCCGTAAAGCTCTACGGTGTGAGGATGACGGTCAACCAGCAATAAAACAAGTGATCAAACTGTTTATAGGTGCAGCTGTTTTGTAATTGAAAGTTCAGTGGTTTTCTTACCAAAGCAAACGAAGCTGCTTGCATGCTGGAACTGGATTTGTTTATTAGCTGAAGCTAATGCTATGTGTCAAGCTGATAAGCCAGAATTCACAGACATCAATGGGTTTGGTGGTTGCAGGGGGGCACCAGTCAGTTTGGAAGCTGTGTGTCAGATCTTTTTGGTATTGTTTATTCTAGCATGTTGGTGTTTTTAATTGGTAGGTGATGGTATATGATAATTCTTACTGAATGAGGCTTTAGCCTGTTTCCCCCCTGCTCCTGTTTTTTATATGGCTTTGGTCCCCTTTAGGGCTGCAGGAGGTCACATACTGGTTTTTGTCTATAAAAAATGATGAGCATGGTAGTGCTATTTGAGAGCAGGTAATATGATTAACAGCAGTGGCATTCATCTTGGATTGACTGGAAACAATGTTGTTCATTCATCTTTTGTGTCGAACAGCATCACTTGTAATGTCCCTTTCCAAATCTCTGTACTGATGAGTTTAATTTGATTGTCTTCCCATGAGTATGAACAGCTTTAACCTTACAATATGCTTCGGAGGCTTAGGTAGCTAACTGCACTGAATGCAGCCATCATGCATATGTTGTTCCAGGGCAGTGCTGCCTGTGTTCCAGACAAAGAGCTGGAAAACACTGAGCATACTGGAAGAGTGAGAAGTTTTGAGATCGTTTCATCCTGACAAGATTTGCTGAATTTCTTGGATCCTGCTTTGGTTCTCAGTTGCCCAACAACTGGATAGGATTCAGATTCTAAGTAGTTTTTTGAAATTGCCTCGTCCCTGAGGATATCTCTGATAATTTGTTCAGTGGAGATATTTTGGTGTCCCTTGCTGCTTGGATAAATTGAAGTACTATTTTTACATGCAGATTTAGTGGATTTAATATAGCATAAACAGTCTTGGTTGGGGAAGTGAAGAATTTCTGTTTGTTAAAAAACCCTCATGCATGAAAACAAATTGATTAAATGTCAATTGTTTCACCTACCCCCTTCTTCTATGCTGTAATCAGCAGAATCTGTAAGCCAGTGTTATTTAGGCAGTAACATAAAACCTAAACATTTAATTTTAAGTAGAAGGGTGGGACTGTTGATTTGCTTAACCAGGGTTCCATTTCTGCTTATTTTTTTAGCCAAAATCACAGTCTTTGCTGAGTTAGGAGGCTTCTGGGTAGCAGAATTACAGCCAACAAACTTTGATCAATTTTCATTAAATTTGTGCATTATACGTTTCCTGACTTAGTTGTCAATGAGTAGGATTTGACTTGCTTTTTATTCTCTTAAATGTTGCTTTCCTCTCTTAAATGTAGGAGTGATAAAAATGTAACATGCCTTTGAAGACTAGACTTTCTTGAGACATCTTTTCTGAATCATATCTGTATCTCTTACTGTTATCTTTGTTGGGAATTCAGATTTTTCACCCTTACTGTTCCAAAGCCATTTAAAATTCAAACGTACTCTATTTATTAGCAATTTGGAGAATAGGATTTGTATTCTGAGTGGTTAAAATATGATTGTTCATTTTTGCTACTCAGAATAAAACATAGAAGAGTGCATTTTTTTTCGTTTTCTCCCTGATTTTGTTGCTTTCTTACAGCATGTGGAAAGGTGCACATGAATAAACTTCTTTTTTTTTTTTTTAATTTCTTTTGTACAATAGCTATACATTACAGAGAAGTCTGAGAAGGTTTCATAGCTGAGAACATATTTCTGGATATCCCCTTTGAGTAACATGTCCTTTTTTGACATGGCCAAGTGTGTGTCCATGCTGCTGTGTGCAGGTGGGCCATAGATTCTGCCTCCTGTAACCCCAAAACCAAGGGTATGAGCCAGCCTGTATGTGGATGCGGTACAGCTCAGCATAATCTCAGTAGTGTCAGTTAGCCAGCATGCACCACCACAAGTTTCTCTTTATTGGTTCTCAGCCTAAGCCATTAGACTTTTATGGCTCTATGCAGCGTTTTGTGGACTTGGGCACTTTCTGGAAGGCGTCAAAATACCCCATTTGCTTTTGAGAAGACATTTAGCTATAGTTGCATGGCATCTATGTGTTAATCTGACTTTGAAGAAGGCAGCTGTTACTTTGTGACAGTTCCTTGTAATCCACTATGAAAATACTGCCTTTATTTCTATATATTTAAAAAAAAAGCGGTTTATTTTTCAATTGACCACATATTTCTTTAGGCAAAAGTTCTGCTACACAAATAATTAGAATGTTATTTCTTGTCCAAACCCAAACAGAAACGTCAAGAAGATTTCTGACACTTGTCAGGGCCAGCTATGCAAATTCAGTTATGTTACCATTTAGGGAATGAGAACTGTAAATAATGGCAACCATGGAGAAGATGTTTTGTCACTGCAGAGACACTTAAAATGATGAAAGGCATAATGATGCTATGAGGAAACATCTGATCTACTGCATACAACTGGTTTTTGCCCTTTTCATGAATTAACATATTCTGTAGGAACTAAACATTAACTGCTTAGCCTCTTGGTCAGAACAATACATATATTCATTTCTCTTAGTGTTTATAAACTACTGGGTAGGGGAATATAACCAAACAACTGTGTGCTCTTTCTTTGATACCGGGGTTCAACTCCACCAATGACTGTGTTTAAAGGAAATAAAAGGCCATATCAGAAGGACTGACCAAACAACTGTGTGCTCTTTCTTTGATACCAGGGTTCAACTCCACCAATGACTGTGTTTAAAGGAAATAAAAGGCCATATCAGAAGGACTGTGTGCTTATTATCAATCATGACACTGGGGAATATGTGCTGGAAAAACTTAGTAGCAGCATTCAAGTCAAGAAAACAAGGTAAAGCTGGGGACAGGGCTGTTGATAGGATTAATTCTTGCTGAAGTTTCTTCTTCAGACTGTCTTCTGAACAAGAGCTCAATTTTCTTTTATTTTGGAGTGATGTTTAATTACTAAGCCTTGTGGGCTTTATATGGCCAATTATCTTGTCTAAAAATGCAAATAGGAGTTTGAATCCAAGAGTAAAGAATTTGTAAATTTTCCACTGCTGAAAGGACATAATTATAGTTTGCAATGAAACACCTCTGATGATTTGAAGCTTCGGAAGCTGGCTGAAGGATGAGATGTGTTTCAGGAATCTCTGCTTAGCTGAAAAAGACCATGGAAATATTAGGCTGTCAAAATGATTGTTGGACTTTCTAGGTTTGTTCCCTACAGCTTCCTGTGGGAGTCATGACCTTTAATAACATAGTCTTAGGGAACAAAAAACACTCATCCCTGTATTGGATCAGGGATATATAAAGTGGAACACAAGTCCAAAACCTCCAGCTGGGGGCGGGGGGGAGCTGTAGAAATAATGGTTATGAGGTTTTGCCTGGAAGAATTACTGAGGCCAGAAATCCTGTCTGACCCAATATTCTTACTTCACTGCACAAATGCTACAAAGTGTGCAGTTGGAACATTTTTAGTAGTCTTGCTGCTCTGCAAGTACCTGAAGTCTCTGGATCATGTTCTTTCAGCATCACTGGACCACAAGTTATTGGGATGTAAAGAGAAAGCAGTTATTCAAATGTCTTGTGAAGAAGAATCTCTGAAATAATTTTACAAGATTTACATTTGAAAAGAAAAAAAAAGAAAACACACTTTATTGCAGCGTAGAACTTTTAGCTGCTAAAACTACTAGTAATGTGGGTTACAGCTCATCAGCAGTTGGCTGGAAGTTTGCCAAGAACACCGTCAGTTACAGGTAAATGGACTGTAACACTCCTTTGAATCAGTGATGTGAAAATTCATCCTTGTAGCATTCATCTTGTCCAGTGGATATGAGCATGTCATGGATGAGATTTGAATTCCCAGTTTAAGTTCTGCTGGACTTTGTCCAGGTGAAGCTTAAGTCAGAAAGGAGCAAAGCAGTGCAGGAGGGCTTTGGTTCTGTGAGGTGGTGGATCCACTGAGTTTTGGCTCTGGTGAGGTGAAAAATACTTCAACTTTTCTCAAGTAGAGTCAGGGTGGTACAAGACTGGGGATCCCTGTTTTGAGGAATAGTGCTTTGCAAAGTCATTAGTTTTCTAGATCAGAAGTGTCTTCTTTTTTTTCATGGCTACTTTAATGACCTCTTGACACTCTGTGGGAGCAGAGGTTTTAGTGTTAATGTCCTGATGACATTCACGGGAGAATAATTGCACTTATTCTACATAAAACCTTCTGTAGTTCTAAGAGCGTAGTTAATACTGGAAACAATCTTTTGCTTTCACCTTTCACTTCATACAGTGAGTGTATTCCCAAATCCTCACTTCTGTTGTAAATGGCTGTGTAACCTGTGTTAATGTGGTAGCTAATAGCTGTATTTCAGTGATGAACGAAGAAGTAGTTCTGTGCTTAATTTTTGAGGGTACATCTACAATTCAATGAGGCACAGAGATACCTGAGTTAGTGCTAAATGTACTAGCTCAGATACCAGAAGTGGTTTAGGTGAAGCCCCAGGAAGTTCCACATGGGCTGGTTTAACTTGTTTCTTAGTGGGATTAGCTCACAGGGACAAAGTGTCACACTGCTGAGCTGGGACCCTCCTAGAACTGAAACTGAGCCCTAATAGCCATATAAGCTGCTTTTATGCTACACTACATAAACCCATACCCCAAAAGGCTTTGGTGTTATGCTATAAATAAACCAGATGCTTTAACGTCACTATGGTGTACAACAGAGGGACCTGAATAAGTATTTTGTTTGGGGTTTTTTTTCTGCCAAGGATATTGACTGTCCTACAATCTAAATCGCATCATTGATTCAGTAAAAGGAAGAAATACCTGATTTGAATTGAACAGCTAGGCATAGCGTTATTCTGGAGACGATTTCCCACTAAGGAAACCGCTTAAACTATTTTTAAGGGATAATAGCAAATGAATGAAAAACAGGAATTAAATGCTTGCATGCTGTATTTAGCAGTAAGAATGATTGCTCTAGGCAGGTTGACCTCTAAGAGAGTTCAGTTTGAGATGATTTAATTGCAAGTGAGAAAATTCTTTTGCTGTGATTGTTTTAAGCAGGATTTTGTTATGAGTGGATTTTTATCATGTAGATACTGTAAATTACTATGATTGCTTATTCTTTTTTAAAAATACAAATACTAATTGCTAAATTAAAGCCTTCATTGTTCTTCAAGTAGAGAATTTGGCACCACTGAACCACATCTGGATTTGAAAATACATTTTGTAAGGGTGTTGCAGTCTAGTTGTCTATGCTTATTTGTTACTGAAAGCAAGTGTTGCATATAGAAAGCTGTAATTCACTGTTTAACTTTATAAAACAAAGTAGAGATCTGTACAAAAGGAATTCACAGATGATGCATTAGTGCAAGGATATTGAAAAAGCTGAACATAGTTGCACAGTACCACTGAATGTCTCTGGTTGTTTTTGCAGAGCAGAGGGCAGCAGTAAGATCCAAGCCCGAATAGAGCAACAGTCTGCCCGAGCATCTCAGCCTCCTTCACAGTTCAGAGCCCCAACCAAGCCAGCAGTTGGACCTAAAACTTCTCCTTTGAAAGATAATCCTTCACCTGAGCCTCAGCTGGATGACATTAAGAGAGGTAAAGAAGGGTTTGTAGTTCCCTGAGTTTGGTTGGTTTTGTCCGTCTTCTTTAGAATAAAAGCTATGACTGTGCAATTTATAAAAATGTTAGAATGTTCAGGGAGTAAAAGATGGTACTTGACAGCTGATTTGTCATCTTTATATCTTGTTTTAATCTTAGTGAATTATTTATTCTTTTCTGCCAGCATAGATATTTATACTGCAGTCTTCTCTGGTATGAGAGAACTTCCTCTTTCTGGATAATTTTCTCTCTTCCAAACTATTTTTCTGTTCTGAAAAGAAGACAAAATAAGCGTGAATTCAGAAACCTGTAGCTGAGCACTAGATGAGCTGAATGGGTGTCTTAGGCAACAACAGCAATAACAACAAAAGCTAATGGTCCAAGATCTAGTTGTGCAATCAAGTAACTTGGACGAAAGTTATTCCTGCACTGAGTAAGGTTGGAGCCACTTGCCAGTGAGATGGAAAGGCTGGGTGGCTGTGTTCCCATCACAGGACCTGGAGCTTGTGCTGTGCCCAGTAATGCTAGTAGGGGAGGGATGAGAAAGTGAACAACCCTGCAGCTTCCCCTTTACCACAGCTACTCCTCTGCAGCTTTGATCACATCTGCTGTATAGTTGCTATACTTCTATTAAAGTACCTTGAAGGGATGACTAGCTCAAATCAGTCTCCTGCTCAAACAACGCTTTGTCTCAGTGTTTCACTGTGGGCAGGGTGCACTTTCTTTGCCCATGTCCTTCCTTTCATACTACTGTGATATCTGGTTTTGCTGTGGATAACACAGTCAGAATGAGGAAGACTTTAAATTTAAATTTTTATTTGGTTCTCTTGTGTTTCTTGTATGGCACCAGACACAATTATTTTATTTTAAGATTGTTCTTTCTGTCTAGTATTTTTTTTCTGGGTCTCTTTTTCTTTTTCTTTCTCTTTTTTTTTTTTTTTTTTTCCTCTGTCCCATGTAGCTATTTTTGCCTGTAGACTTAGCCTATGTTAATTGCCCAGACTATGTTAATTACTTAGCAGGGTATTTTTTCAGTTTATGGTAATCACTAGGTGACATTTTTACTGCTAAGCTATCTGTGTGTTTGCATAGGTGCTGACTGGTCTCACTCTTTGGCAGCAGTAGTATTTTCAATACCTGGACGCTGGTCAGCAGACAGAATCAACGTCTGAGAGTCTGTTAGCTACAGTTCCCTTAACTGCATTGCCATTTTTATTTTCTGTGTAATAGGTAAGGAGAAAGATAACAGGTGATATATCAATTTAAAAATTGAATCAGTTGTGAATTTTAAATGTCTGTTATTGTAGTGTGTAATAAGTTAACCATTGGGGCACTCTTTTGTATACATACAGCAATTTGTAAAGGTCGTGTTATAGGAAAATAATTACTTTTGTCTGGTGTGACATCTATTCTACAAAGACCATTTCTAGTGGTCTAAAACATAAGTCACATTATTCAGAACTGTCCTGATCATCTTTTATTGGAAAATAACCTGTAGAGTTTTGTTTCCAAAATCAAGCAAAAGAACACCTGACTTGTACTAAAAATAGGACTTCAAGTTGGCGTTTTATAGGGAGAGTTGTTCAAGGCCCAAAAAGAGCGCAAATACCTGGACAGCTGGTTTTTTGCTTACAGTATATGCTCTTTATAACTTTTGTCCAGCATTGATTATCTAGAGCATCAGCATTACTAAACCATTTATATCATAAGAACCTACTTGGGAAAGGTAGAACTAAAATGGCATCATTCTACAATGAAAATAATTAATAAAACTTAATTGTAAAAGCTGTGAGAGAGTCTTCAGTCCTGTTACCTTCCCTTAATGTGTCTTTTTATGAACAAGGACTTGTAAGTTCTGAAGAGACTGTGTTTTTTCCATTCAAACATAGCTTTCCTTTTGGGTGAAGTACCTCCTTTGTACAAAAGATAAACATAAAGCTGAAATTCTGTGTTTCTTCTTTAATGGACACAGCACAGAACTTACAATCCCCAAAGGAGGTGGTTGAAAGGATCTCTGGCGCTATGACGCTCTCTTGCTCTCAGTGTGCCTTACTTAAGTGTATGGTAAGACACATAGCCCTTGTGATGTTTAACAATAGTTTTAAGGTAACCTCAATGCAGGTTTCTGCTTTCCCCTGGTACCCTGAGCTGTGCATTCCCACAGCTCCCCTTACAGATGAGCTGGGAAGCAAACTTTCAGGTAGGTCAGTTCTCTGTCCCATTACACAGCTGTCCAAACAACAGCGCCTGAGGACAGAGTCAGAGCATGTGGGAGTTGAACCAGTCCTTCCTTCATGCAGAGGGGCCTTTGGGAGGCTGTGTCTAGGGTCCTGCATCAGAGGAATCTTTTCCCCTGCAAGCTTTTATATTGTCCTCCTGCCTGAAGGGAGCAGAAGAGAGGATAAGAGCTTGTTCTTTTGAGTACTTGGCTACATCTGATAATGTTTCATTAAGTGGTGCACATTTGTACACATATACCACAATAGAGCCATTTATGTGCATGAAATAATCAGTGTTTATCAGACATGTTTGACCACAACAGAAATGTTTTCAATAACATTGACATAATTACAGCATGCCATACTTGAAAAAAAACCCACAGAAACATATTTCTGGTTTGGAGGTGGTAAATTCAGTGCTTAAAAATCTGAGCAGATCTTGTTTACCTAAAATGCAGCTGTAGCATGTAAGAATTATGCCATAGCACTGTTTGTCTCTCAAGAACACCTCAATCAAATTTTTTGCACTTCAGTGTAAAATCCTGCCTCTTCTAGCTGCCATCTCTGCATGCTCAAAGTGCCAGTATCAAGTTGATTTCTCTCCACCTTGCATACCATTATTAACAGTAAGCATTCTGCTATAGGCATACAACCTTATCCTCCTTAAAGCTGAATGACTTTATTTCCAAAAGTCCCTGGTATACTTGCAGCCCAAGGTTAGGGCTTTAGTTAAAAATTCTGCATAGCCTATTGGAATTGCAAGAAGAAGTAAGAACCCTTAGATGTGATTATGGAAAGACATTAGGGCATTTGATATGGAATATATACAGAAGACAGCCCTGTTCAGAAAGGCTGTTCTGTTTGTATAATAATTTCTGACCCTGAATTTTTTTTTTTGCTCTAAAAACTGCATTGACTGCCAGTGTAAAACAGTAAGCCATTTTGTTTTCTTGAAAGAAAGCCTACAGTTGTAACATGAACAGTGCAAAAGTTAAGGTTCCCCTAGCAATATAAGCCTTTTCAGATGATGTAGACACAATTAAGGCAAGTGTTCAAAACTATACTATATGGAAAGCTTTTTTAAAAGTAAATGCTGCACATCCTAACTCTTGTTGTCTTTTAAACCTTAAAGGTGCATCAACATGAGGCATTTGATACTATGGTGCAAAAAGATCTAGGAAAGGTCTGACTTTTGTTGTTCAGATTAGCATATATGTACATATATACACACACAACTATTTTGATTGGAGTCACAGCAAGGAAAGGTTTAGCCAAGGCTTCAGTACCTATAACTGCACTAAGCATAACGGGCAAATAGAAAAATGCAAAATTGGACAATTTTAAAGCAGACATGTTTTTCCTACAAGGCTTTGGTGTCACCATTGGCTTAGCCACCATCTTTGACAGTGTGACACAAGGGTTTTGAATAGACTTGCTTAGTGGTCCTGCTGGAGTTCTGCCTGACAGACTTTTAGCAATGCAGCAGCTACCATAACATTACTGAAAACAATTCCTTTTTTCTCATCTGCACAGATGAGATATTTAGATTTCTGGGCTCAAGAGACAAGAGAGACCTGAGAGGAAGCTGACAGCCTGTAATTCAAAAGCTGACTAGAAGATGGTTTCAGACTGTTTCCACTGGTGACCACAGTCACTGATAAAACCGTTAATTCCCAGTCCTTGAAGCTTGTGATATTGGTGCTGTTTTGCTTTTCCTGCTTGTATTCAGCATAGTGGGCCTTACCACTTCTTCCAAGGCATTCTCCCTTTCCCTCCTCATAACCAAACCTCTTTTATGGGCTCTTAGTTTTCTGCTTCCCCAACAGAAAACCCTCACATTTCAATCTGACGCTAATCTCTAATTCTGTTTAAAATTAGCCAGGCTAATCTTCCTTTACCATTCGTCAGACTGTATCACTTCCTTCAGTTATTTCCTTGCCTACTGTATCAAGTTCAAACCTCTTGTTTAGATTTTTTTTTTTTCCCCCTAGATTTCTGGAGTGCTTTTCTTGTTGCAACTTTTCCCTTTCACCACCAATGCCTCTTAGATTGCTTCACCTTCTTCACGCTATTTTATATGCTGCTTTCTGGTCTGCTGTGTTCTTCTCAGCCCATGTGCCAACACTCCTCCATTTCAGCCATAGGCTCTCTAGCTCTGTAAGCATACATGTGCAGTTCTCAGACACTTGTCCTTTATTAGACTTGTTGATTGTGCTTGCTACAATCCAAGATATTCTAACAATGTATTATTATCATCGCTATAACTTAAAACTAACAACTTCATCACTAGAAGTATATGGAAATTTTACATCATTAAGCTAGGGGAAAAAAAAGTTTAAATCTTGGAATTTTAAAGGGAAAGAACCCTTATTCCTGTTTACCTTTCCTTTAGCTTTCACTTATGAATTTCTTAGCCTTGAAGACAGGGAACATTTACAATACGAAATCCTCAGTATGGGTAGGCTGAGAACAATGATCTTACAAGTGCTCATTTGTCTGTGTATCACACTCCAGGTGTGAAATGGATTTTTAAAGCCTGCAAGACTGCGTTGGGAAGGAGTAAGGGAGAAAGACATTACAGTACAAAGTAATATCTTCTGTTGGCCTAATCATATATTCTTCCTCCCTCTTCCAATGGTCTGTTACGCTATGTCTTCAAGATGAAAAAGTAAGTTTTACCTGGCGTACTGATTAAGTAGAGAGGACACAGGCAGTCTCATCTGGGATCTAGATTTAGGAAGTAAGTTGGAGGACTATCCTTAAATAGCCTCACCTCTGATTCAGTATAACTATAGCATTTGAAATTGACCTCTGAACTTTGAAATGGAAAAATAGCAGTTTTAAAACTAGCAAAAGAAAACTTAGTTTCTCAAACCAATACATGCTGAGCTAGAGGAACTCTCTCCAGCAAATAATGTGGAGGCTGAAAACTTAGCTGTTACTCTGTAGTGTTAAGCAGCTCAAGGAAAGTGGGTCTTATTAAAAAAGGGAAGAGTTCCAGTCGTTCAGACTTAGTCCTTGCAGGGGCTGAAGACAAGAAGCATTAAAATTGTGCCATTTTTACATAAAGGAAAGACTTGTTTTACATGATCTGGCTATGCTGTAACACAAGAATGATGTCCCCAGTTGAGGAGCTGGGGTTCATCTCACTCTGACACACATCTGACCTAAGGTGAATTACTCCTGGCATCAGTTCTCCATTTGTCAGGCAGAGATGATAATACCTCATCTCTCCCTTCTTTCATTCTTCTCCCTTTAGCTTGTGACTTCTCCAGGGCAAGCACTGAGTTCTAACCCTGTGGGTATAGAACTGATAGTACAACAAAAGCCTGAATTTTGAGGGTTTCACATCGTATGCTCAACGTATTTGTGAATATTGTTGTCTCATGGAAACCTGCCTAGGTGAACTGAGTCATTAGATACTCGACTTTGTAGGTGGATACAAAAGAATTGTCCTCTGATAGTGTTCAGGCCACTTACAATTATGACAAATTTAACAATATGGTATGATTTGGGGTGACTTAACAGCTGTTTAGTAACCAGTTTTTCAGCCAACACTAGCTGTTGCTAATGTGGCTGTCATGGTGCTGTCATGGTATTCCAGTGTTGCTTTGCACTGGCAACCCTGAAGTGGGGTGTGTCTGACTTGAATAACTTCCCAGTTTCAGAGTAGTCTCTCCATTTTCCTGGCTACTTGTAAACTCTATAGCAGATTAAGGTATTATTACCACTCCCCAACATGTGAATATTCTCAGCTGCCCCACTGCAAAGTTATGTGATATCATCCATCTGCTCCTAAAGTTTGTTTAAAATTAGTTGTGTGACTTTGCACTGGGGCAGTTTCATACATTATCTGAAATCAAGGCAGTTTCTGTTGTGATTATGTGCCTATGCTCCCCTCCCCCCTTTTTGTGTTTTCCAAAAGCTTAAAAGTCATATCTAACAATTTCGATTCCTCCATGTTAAGATGCTTTTAAAAAATGGGCTGGCTGTTGGTCTGTAAAACTCAATCAGGAAATGCACTTACTTTGTATGTAGAGCATATAACCTGTTGAAAATAATGAAGCAGGACATGCTTTGAGGAGTGTAAAGTTTATAAATAATAGTAGTGGAAGTGAAGGCTTGATAATACTAACCTATGCTATGCTGTTGCTTCATTAAATTTAGCTACAACAACTAAGTAAAAAAAGTTTTCAGAATTTTTTGTTTTTCCTTCCTGGTCTGTCTCTTTCATGTGAGATATTTTGATATGATAAATTATTCTTGACAAAACTATTGCATTTTCACATTCTTTTCCAAAATTCCATGGGGCCCTGTTTATGGTTTCAACCTGATGAATGTCCTTTTATTTCAGAGCTGAGAGCAGAGGTTGAAATTATTGAGCAGATGAGCAGCAGCAGTGGAAGCAGCTCATCAGATTCAGAAAGCTCATCTGGGAGTGAAGATGAAAGCTCCAGCAGTGAGGGGGAAGAGCCAGCACATGTTTCCCCTTCCCAGCCACCACACCAGCAGTATAACAACAGGAATGCTGTTGCTAATGGCACCAGCAGGCCACAAGGAAGCAATCAGCTCATGAATACGCTCAGTAAGTAAAGGCTTGTGTCTTATTGCTGTGGGAAGCTACTTGAGACCACTCATTTCCTTAGCATGTTAGGCTAACTCCATGAAGTGCTGTTTGCCAAATAGTAATCGCAGGGAGTTGCACTGGCTGAAATATGTGGGCAGGTTTTTTGAACAGAGAGCTGAGACCTGTCTGAAGGTGTGGAGATTGCTTCAGTTTGGTCCAGAGCACCTGTGGGCATCAGTGCAGTGGCCCCCATTGACTGTGCTGAGCCTTGATTCAGGCCTCCAGGTGAAACGAGTGGGTCGAAAAGTATCGGTGTGGGAGGATCTAGTGCACCAGAGGATGGGAATCATTTTAATGTGAAAACACAGATTAGACATAAATAGCGGTGTTGTCACGTGCGTCAGTTAAAGGTCTACAAAGAATTGTGAATGGCACAAGGCTGTCCTGTGGTCATAAATGCACAGTCTCTGTGGTCTTCATTATTAGTGGTATTGCTTTGTCAGAGTATTTATACTGTATTGGTCTCAGCTGCATTTTTGCAAATAGCACATTTTGAAGGGAAATTTAAAGTGCCATGTATTCAGTTAAAATATTACAGCTGTGTCATTTGCAAGCATTGAACCAATACAGACTCACTCCACCCTTTAAAAAGTGTAAAAAACATTTTTAAAGGATAGTTTTGTCCCATGAGACTCTTCTGGGGAGATGGTGTACATCTGTGTTGCTCCTTCCTTATGCTAGATCAGGTGTATTCTAACTCAGTGGAGTTAAAATACTGCATTTACAAGAAACTAGAACTTAGTTACCAGAAATTGTTCTTAATTCCTCCTGAGGCATGTTTGCGTACATCTCTTGGCACCCACACATAGGGAACTGGTGGGGTTTAAATACAGATAAATGTAGGGTTTCCTGCTTCAAGAAGATAAGTATATTGTACAGACAATACTGAAAAGGCCTGCTGAAAAACTGGAGAGGCCTGTCAGTCTTCCTGTCAGTAGCGAACGTCCAAGTGAAATCCAAAGTTCAACGAAGTCAGTAGGACTCCTTCCATTTCCCTGTTTCTGGTTGTGAGCTGCCTCTTCCCTGCTTCTCCTGGGCCACAACAACAATACTGCATAGGTCATTGAATGTCAAGAAGCCTCTGACTCCAGAAGACTTTGGGAACTGGTAGGGTAGCTCCTTTTTTTCAGGCAGTGATTTTTGCCTTTGGATTTAAAGTCCTTTCGGCAAGGATTAATATGTCCTTGAGCATTCAAATCACTGGTGACCATCTACATGGGTAGAATCACCCCTAACCCAAGTTCTTGTTTCATAAAAGGGGAGAGGAGATGAAGAAATCCAGGGCATAGCTGTTGCATAGCTGCTTGGGGCAGCTGTTTGGGGCAGGGCCATGGAAGAATGCTGGAAGAGCTAGGTTCAGTTACCAGAACACAGGCATGATTCTTGCTCCCTTTTATCCCCTTTACCTCACCAAATCACAAGCGCTCTGCAAAACAGGGTCTGAGACTGTAGGTTTTATCCATATCCTGGCCTTCTTTTGTCTGATCTCTCTTTGCAATTTGGAGGGGGGCCTTCACTGTCACAGCATGTCAGCTTAGTTCAGCTGATAGCCTTGAGTTGCAATGGCTTTAAGAATCCTTTTGGTTTATTGACATGTAGAGGCCTTGCATTGGCTACCCAAATGGCCTTAAAACAAAAAAATCTATTTTAAAGGGGCCGAGAAAGCCAGGGAATTCCCCAGTGCCTTGTCCCAGAGCCATATACAGGAGCTTGACTGGGTGGAGGCTGTGGAATGCCTTCCACAGCTGCTAGCGTGGGGAATGCTTTCTCCAACCAGGGAGCAGCTTTGGTGGCTGTGGAGCCAAGGACATTCGGTTTGGCCTGGATCCGACTGTGTATTAGCCCCATGAAGCTCTTAATGTTCTTGGGCATGCATGAAGAGCAGTTCCATTAAATGACAGATGATTGTATTCATTTCTTGCGTTATTCTTATTTAAATCTTCCAGTGTAAATGTGACTGTTCTTTGGTTTGATTGCCATGAAATGTGAATTAACGCCTACTCACTTGTTGTGTTTTGTTTTTCTGTTTTCCATAGGAAATGACTTGCAGTTGAGTGAGTCTGGGAGTGACAGTGATGACTAGAGGCTGAGCTTTTGCTATTTCTGTTACATATACATGAAGAACTAATTTACCTTGAAGTGATCCTATTGCTTATGAAGAGGAGCTGGCACAGAGATAGTTCCCTGTGTGGAATTTTAATACAAGAAGTGCATAGCCCTACAAAATAGCATATGTTGAGGGCTGGTTTACTTTGTGAATTCAGTGTATATTTTGTGTATATTCTTATTCTTTTAAAGCTTTAAATAGATATGTACAGTGGATAAGCCAATACATGTTTCTCTGTTCCTGTCCACCATCTGTAAGTTTAATGTGTACCTGTATCATGTCATCTAAAAAGTTGTTTGTAGAAGATATTCAGCCCATCATGGCTTTATGGGGGACTTCTGTATATAGGGTGAGCATGAGCCAACAATGAGTTTAAAAAAACATGCAGGAGCCAGTGTGTGCACTGAAGTGGGACTGTCGTAAATTAAGTTTCAATACTAAGTTGATTTTTTTTGGTTTGGGACTTTTCTAATGTCTTTTTATTGCTGTGTAGGGTTGATTTAATGGACTTACTTTTAAATAGTTGGAAAATAGAAATCATGAAACCACGTTCATCACAAACCTTGCTGCACCAGTGCCTTATAAGCAGGTTTTTTAAATAGTGCTTCAATTCCTGCCACCTTTCCTATAGGGAGCAATAGTGAAACCTCCTCAGATTGCTTTTGCAAACAAGAGCTGTATTTCACATACAGCCAACTGTACCCTGAGGACAGTTACTCTAGCAAGATGAAGGATATACATCAGTCACCTGAACACATCCAAATAAGAACCAGATCAGCATTTTCTTTTGCAACTGAAGTGTCTCATTTAACTTGGACATTAAGACCTAGTCTTCAGAAATGTTTAGGAGCCCAGTTACCAGTGAAATTGCAGTGTCACAAAGATAAGATACTGCACTTACTGAATTGTAAGACCAGAGCCCTCTTCACAGTTTCCTAGAGCAGAAAGAAGAGATGACTAAACAATTAACTGTGAAACAGCAGAAGTCTCTCTCCCACCACAGTTGTCCAGGTAGACTTTAGTCCATATTGTTTGTTGGATGGGATCTCTGTGCTTGGCAGGAATACAGAGAACATGAAATATTTGCCTAGGGTGAAATTCACCCCTGTTTAAGGGGGTTTTAAGGGTGCTTAGTTGGATTATCATTAACGTTTTTTGCTTGCGTGGAAAATGAGTGCCACAGGCAGCTTCTTATAGCTTGAACACCAAGCTGACTTTTTAAAACCAAAATTCAACTGATATAGGACAAGTGGTGCTGTAGTTGTGGTGTAATCCAGGGGAATAGGAAGCTGAACTGGATGCCTCTCCATTTTTAAGTGTCTGCTTTGCACTGCTTTTGTTTTTCTGTTAGTTTGTGTTTTAATGCCTGTTTGTTTACTGAGCTCTTTCCTTTTTTCTTTTTTTTTTAAGGTGTTGAAGAGCAAGGCGACATTTGAAGGGAGATTTTATTAAATAGTTTATTTTTTTGCATAAGATACATATTTGGGCATATTTTTGCATCATTGTACATACATTTAAAAATACTTGGTTTTTTAAAAGTCTTTGTGATGTGGGTGCATATTTTAACAGACAATGACGAAATATACTTGATGGAAGCCAGAATTGCTCTCCCCTTTTTTTTTTTTTTTTTTTTTTTCCCCCTCCTCTCTCCCCCCCGTTCCTCCTCCAACAGTGAAAGTGCTCTGTTTTAACAAGCTTGTACCAATTTGGGATTTTACACTTCGGTGCAGGAGATCTGCATGGTAGCTGGCGTTCTAATTAATGCTAATACTGCTCCTGTCTTTCCCCAGCTTAAGATCTAAATAAGCAGGGAGACATTTCTCTGATGCCTTTTCCCCATTACTGGAGCTTATTCCTGAGTTCTGTTGACATTATTTGCACTTAAATGGAAAAGCAGCAGTGGAGCATTTTCATTGCTTATCATTCACAGGTTGCTTCATGTACTCTGAGATCCAGGACATGTCATGGGAAGCTTACTAAATATGTGTAAATAAAATACATGAAACTTAAGAGGGTAAGACAACACCAGGCTACATTGATTTGAATTGCCAGTTTAATTATGGTGTATATCAGCAAGTGGGATTCATTCAGATAATCAATTGCTGCCTTGTTTTGTATTTGTACTCTAGGTCGTGTTTCCCTACTATCCCTTCCTAAAAGATTTCTTCCCCTCCCTTTTTACTGGTAACCAAATCAGCATATTTTCACAGAACTACACCACTTTTAAACTACATTTCGCCATCCTTTGCATCCCCTGGAGATGCATCATATCAAGGGCAGCCAACCTGTTGTTGTGAGCTCTTTGGCTGCACATTCTACACCCAGACTACAGCATCTGGCTGCCTGCAGGGCTGGTGAGTAACATGGTGGCCCACAGGCCACTTGCGGGCGTAAACAGGCCAGTCCCTACACATGTGTGACCACTCCGTCCCCTCCCTGCCACTGTGTCCCGAGCGGCTCCTGGCATCTCCTGCCTGATAAGCTCCTGGGATCTCCACCCTTTGCACAGCTCTCTTAGGTATGTGGAACGTGTTTTGTGAAGGTGAACCATGTGGAGGCTTCAGTAGGCAACTTTTAAGATCAGAAAGGGTGGCTGTGACTTTTTATCCTTTTTCTAAATACACCTGTGAGTGTGTTTTAAAGCCATTGCCAGCCTGACATTTTGATTTGGGCTCTTAAAATTTAATGTTTCCTACATTCAGAAATAGTAAACATTGTCTATCCTATTAGATGGTTGTTCATTTGTTCATGATTTGTGCCAAGTTTTATTCAGATGGAAATTGGAATTCAGATTACTTGCAGAAAAGCAGTTAAGTGTTCTTTTAATTAGTTGGCAATATCTATAACGTATTCAGCTCTGGGGCCCCCAATATAAGAAAGGCATGGACCTGTTGGAGCAACTCCAGAGAAGGACCATGAACATGATCAGAGGGATTCTCCTATGAAGACAGGCTGAGAGAATTGGGGTTATTGAGCCTGGAGAAGAGAAGGCTCGGGGGAGACCCTGTAGCAGCCTTCCAGGACTTAAATGGGGCCTACAAGAAAGCTGGTGAGGGACTTTTTCCAAGGGCAGGTAGTGATAGGACAAGGGATAATGGCTTTAAACTGAAAGAGGGTAGCTTTAGATTAGATATTAGAAAATCTTTACTGTGTGGGTGGTGAGATGCTGGAACAGGTTGCCCAGAGAGGTTGTGGGTGCCCCATCCCTGGAAGTGTTCAAGGCCACGTTGGATGGGACTTTGAGCAACCTGGTCTAGTGGAAGGTGTCCCTGCCCATGGCAGGGGGGTTGGAACTAGGTGGTCTTTAAGGTCCCTTCCAATCCAAACTATTCTGTGATTCTATGCTGGAGAAAGAAGTTGACTAAAATATGTTTTGATGAAACCTGTTAACGGAAAAGGTATTCCTGATTATTCCTGGTAGGTTCTAATCCTGCAGGATTTTGGTACTAGCAGATCTTACCACCTTATGCCAATTTTTCCACATAAAGTAGGAACATCTTTTATATGCCAGTTAGTTAAATGTGACTTAACAGTGCATATGGAATGCAATTATCTGAATGAACTGAAACTAAGTAAATATTTCTTCGCATTCATGGGAGAGCTGCCTGCTGGCAATAATGAGGTTAGCAGTTCAAGACACCTTTGGTTTCTGATGGTTTCTGTTCAGTGACTTCATCCATTTCAGTGGTTTGACTTTTATTAAAACTTCACCAGCAAACATGGCCTGCTTATGACTTTTCCCATAACTAGAATTGCTTTAGGAATAATAACCAATAATGACTTAAACTGATTCAATTAGATTGTCATAATTTCAAATATTGTTACAAATTCAGTCACCTGCTTGTCTGTGTTGGACACCTTAAAATACGATTGCAGCAACACCCGAGCTCCTCTTTCAAATTTTAGCCATGTGCAGAAAAACTCTGACCCACCTCTGCCCCTGTTCCACAGCTTGAGTCACTCCAGCTAAACCACAGGCACGGTCACCTCCAGGGGAAAGGTGTCCCAGTCCCCTGATGAGAGCCACGAATTTGTAAGAGCATGAAGCGCTACCCTTTCTTGTTCCACCAAAGCATCCCCCTCCTGTCGTAAGTCTTGGCTGAATTGATTTTGTTGAGAAGGCAGACTTACAGGAAAATGTTTTCTTCAGCATTGCTTGGAATAGCTCAAAGCTTAACTGTGGGTAGTACATCTATTTTGAAGATACTGTGCCTAAGTTGATTTGCACAGTTTGCTTTATTATAAGCTAACTATAGGCCTGTTTATAGCTATGTATAGAAACAGTTTGCTGTGCAATGCTTTATAGTCTTTTTTTCCTCCTTTAAAGTCCATTTATTTGAATTAAAAAAAAGAAGTTCAACAATCCATGCATGTCTTTTTTTTTTTTTTTTTTTTTTAAATTTGGAAACTAAGAGAAATGTAACCTGGAATTACTTGTAATGGAGAACACTTTCAGTAATTGCCCATGCTTCATTGTTCAGTGTGCTATGCATTTCCTGCTAGCTGCTGAGTCAGAGGGTTCCTATGGAAAACACAGCTGCCCAGCAATGGGCATGTTGATAGGATGAAGGCTTCTGCTGGTAGCTCTGAGAGTCTTGGGTTCAGCTCCTAAGGATGAATGGCAACATCTTGAATCTACCTGGTTATTTACAGTTTTTTATACATGCACAAATACATGTAGAAGGAAAAAGAGCATTGCTGATGCTTGCCTTAAAAACAAAAGTTGCAATGTTGGGGAATCGTTGGCACAGACATGTGAACTTAAAGTAGTTGATTGTTAAGGATATTGTACACCCAAACCCTGTTCTCAGAAGATAAGCTGATTAACAAACTAATAGTTAGCCTCTGGTTTACGTGAGAAGGGTGTGTATATAAAGTGAAAGGTATCTGTTTGGCTATTTCTTCCTATTCCCACTGCTTACACTCCCTTCCTTTCTTTCTTCTGTAATTCCATTATTTCTAGCACATGTATGCTTTCTGCTGCCAAAGTCCTGCAGGAATTTACAGGAAAGGAGGTGGGTGTTGAAACCTTACGAATGCATTAGCTGTATTCACCCTTGCTCTAAATTTATTGTAAATGACAAAGACCTTGTGAATGGACCCATCTTCCTGCCCCTCCTTGGCTTTGCCTTCATTGGGACTAAGCAATATTCCTTTGGACAACAGGGAAAGAAAGGGCTAGATGTGAGAGGGTGAAACACCTCAAGCTGCTGCTGCTGCGTACATTGAGGACGCTCTCTTGCAGAGCCATGGTCTGACCTAGCCTGACTTGATCTTGCAGCTTCGTTGTAAATAAAACACAAAATTCATTGCTACCGTTACACTGTGCCTGAGAGGAGAGAGGTGGAGCCGGGAGAAAAAGTGGGTTAAAAATATCTTTCTAAAGGGATCTGCACAAGACTTTTGGTGAGATGTTTGACCCTGCTGCTAACTTTCATTTAGGTCTGCCAGTGAGTTTTTGTGTGCTGTGTGTAGTGGGGGTACCCACATCTCCCTGGCTTTTGGGGCAGATGCTCTTGGAAGCAGGGGCTGGAGCAAGGCTGACTTTCTTTTTTTCTATGTGCTGTTGGATTTAGTTGAACCATATGTTTTAAAAATGGCACTGACAAGCTAAATAAGACAACTGATGGGATATCTTGGAAGGAATTGTATGAATTTCACTTGAAATCCCACAGAATCCGTAGGTCTGGTATATCTGCCAGTGATTTTAATTCTCCTGAACTGTTGTAAAAACAGGGCTTTCTGGAAACAAAGTGTAAAAATGCACTAAATATCATATTGAAGGTTTTGCGTGAAAATTTTGACCGGTGATTCTTCCCAGACCAGCTAGCTTTGTTGTTGGACCCTGTGTGAAAATCTTCGAGGCACACTTGTACAGGGCCTCATCTGAAGGAAAACGTTCCCTGCATGTTGCAAGTAAGATGTAATTGTCCACTTCTTTGCGACCCCAGCCAGCCCATAAATTCTGCCATCACCCCTTCGTAACTTGGGAGTTGGCTTTTTCCTCTGTAGCTCTGACACCTCCTTAACATTTTCCTACTGCCAGATATTGTAATCACTAACAAAAATAACCAAGCATCTGCTCGGGAAAACAGCTATCAAATAGTTCAGTGAGCAGCATGAGTTTTACTCACATGCTTCAAATAAGTCTTGGGACTGTGATACTGTACTGGGTTTGTGTGATGGGGTTTTGGTGGGGGGGAGTGGCTGCAGGGGTGGCTCCTGTGAGAAGCTGCTAGAAGCTTCCCTGGCTCCAAGGCCGAGACTATCAATGATGGTGGTAGTGCCTCTGGGATAAAATATTTAAGGGAAACCTGCAGCGTAGAGGGGAGTGGGATGTGAGAGAAACCCCTGTGCAGACGGCAAGGTCAGTGAAGAAGAAGGGGAGGGGTTGTGCCGGAGGAGGTGGTGAGATAGCAGGCTGTGTCCCCCCAGCCCATGGAGGTGAGTGGGGGAGCAGATGCCCACCTGCAGCCCGGGGAGGACCCTATGCTGGAGCAGGGGGATGCCCCCAAAGATGGCTGTGACGTCATGGGAAAGCCTGTGCTGGAGCAGTCTGTGCCTGAAGGACTGCAGCCCACGGGAAGGACTCATGTTGGAAGAAGTTCATGGTGGACTGTCTCCCATGGGAAGGACCCCATGCTGGAGCAAGAGGACATCCCTCATGATGCAAGAAATATATTTAGGTATGCAGTTACTGTGTAATTAGGGAAGAGAGGTGGCCAGTTGGGTCTGGATCGTGGAGACTGAAGGTGGAAAGGAAGGGTAGGGATGGGGACCACTCAGCAGCAGCAGGCTCTGAAGCGGTTCCCTGCTCTTTTCAAAGGGGAGTTAGTGGGTCTTAGGACAAGGGAGATTACCAGTTCCCCCTGGGAGAAAAGATACTGATTGAACCTGATCCCCAGAAGTGAATGGGCACTTCCAAAAACCAGCTCTGTTGTAACCCTGTCTTACTCCAAATTAATTCTTTCAGGCTCATGCAAAAGACTAAGGTACTTTACCTCAGGAACAGAGTCAGATTTTTCTTCCATGCTACTGAGGATGGACTCAGCATAAACAAATGGGTGTAAACAAGAAAATAAAGCCCCTGATTAAACATTAGCCAGTGAAGATACTAGGTTTGGTGGTTAGTTAATCCAGCCAGTGAACTTGCTTCCCAAATGCCATCAAGAGATTTTAAGGTGCAGTAAATATACTGTAGCTGTGTCTACACTACCAAGTAGTATAGCCCAGGAGCAGATCCATAATGCAGAAGAGTGCTGAGATTGCAATGTGCGCACTGTCCACCTTTAATCTGAGAGGAATCCACTTTGTGTGACCTCTCCATGATGCAAACCACAGCAGGGCAAGTAGGGATGATCGGGGCATTCACTTTGTAAGTGCTCTCCTGACCTGAGCTAACCACTCATGTGTACGCACCTTGCATGAACTGGCCCTGTTCCAGCTTCTCTGCAAAAATACTGGGATAAGAAACAGCTTAAGAAATATTGCTTAATCCCAGAAGCATAATATTAGGCTTTATAGAGACATTCTCAGTATGTTATTAATATATGAATCATGCTGAATAATAACACATGATCAAATAGCTGAGACTTAACCATTTTTTTTAAAAAAAAAACCTTTTTCCGCAGGAGGAACTCATATTTTCACAACCTTTAAGGCATGAACAGCATTCCTATGTAGTACACACAAATCTCCATCTTATAAGGTGCTAAGTGACTATGCCAAATCAAAAAGAAGGCTCTCAGCAGCAGAGCTAGGACCAGGCTGCAGATTTTCTCATCCATACCCAACAGCAGCCTCGTGCCTGCAACATTAACGCAGCACTTGCCTGTGCAGGAAAGTATCCCAACAGACTGAAGTTGGGAACCAGTCTGACTTTCAGAGAAGAGCTTTTAATTGCAGATGAATGATCAATGCTTTTTGCTTTTAGAAGTGTTGGCTAAATTTGGGAAGCGGGGGAGCTTCTTTTGCCATGGGGTGTTGACTTGGCCAATGTCATTGCTGTCACTGCCTGCACTTGCTTTTCTATCCCTCTTCCTCTAAAGCAAGTGACTGTAACAGAAATAAGTGATGCTTCCAACTCACTGTGGACCTACTGACAGAGCAATTGCAACAGAAGTTAGGGCAAGGTCTGGACCAGTGTCACTGCTTGGGAAAAGACCCTCAGGGTATGATGTGCCAGATACTGCTGTATCTGTGTCAGTTCACACCAGTGCTTGTACCAGTATCTTTTTTTTCTCTGTAGACAATACAGTCAATTTTCCTCTGCTTCTCCCAGCCTTTAGAAGGAAAATAAATCACTGTAGTTAAAATCACAAGTCCCTGTAAAAACCTGCTTGTGCCCAGAAAGCTAAGTATCAGAGCTTGCCTGAAGCTTAGAAAGAAGTGGCATCTTTTTCAATAAATTTGCATCTCTAAAGAGATGATAAGTGTTGAATCAATTTCCGTATGTTTAAAATAGCAGAACATTAAGGATTCTGGCACTTCAAGCAATCAACAAATTTGGGACTATTATGAGAATATCTTTTATACTAGTAGAGCAATTCATCTGAAAATCAGGGACAGTCTGCAGCTTTGTGCCCTTTCAATATCATAAAGGATTGCAAATTGACAAAAAATCCTGTTTGTTTGCCTGAAGAGGTTATCGTGCCTTATGACGTTCAGGTCTTTGCAAAACCACCTTTCAGCTCTTAATAAGCCAATTCGTAATATAAACCCCAGTTGGCTTGCCTGGCCACACGATCTGCTCATGGCTACACAGATCCAATGATAAACAAGAGTGTTGGCAGGTACTTCCTGGTAAAAAAGGCAGGAACTGCGGTGTACCAACCTCTATGCCCAAAAAAGATGCGAGGGCAGAAGCTGTCCAATGCTCTCCTCCCGATTTCTCCCATCCCTGTATCCATTCCGGGCTTGCTAAGCCCCATCTCTGACCATGTCTGGATGGCTGCTTGCTGACACTCGGCTGGCTGGCCCTAAACAAAGTTCACAACTCTTCATTCCTATCATCGCATCTATATTTGAGATGAGTCATACCGTTTTCAAAAGGGCACTCAATATTAAATGTGTATGCAGCCCGTGCTTCTGAAAGTTTCAAGGAAAGTCAACTTCTTTCAAAAGCAGCTGGTGGTGTTTCTATCTGCATGCAGTAGGATGAAGGCTTCGTGCTGGGCTTTGAGGGTCTGAATAAAGGGAGGAAGGATGAAGATACCTACAGAGAGCTTCAGGTGAAGTGATCCATGGTGAATGCAGCCTCGTGTGTCACACTCAGTTTGCTGACTCATCAAATATTTTCATTGTATTTCAGTACATTGCTTACAAATGTAATGTGCCATTGCTTTAATGAATGCATAACACTATTGAGCCTGAAGACACGCCGCTGTTACTGCTCAGCACCCAGCAATGCGGTGTAATACTGCTGTTCTGGGTGTCAAGAGCAATAGAGACTTCAAAACTGCCTGCCTGCAGGACCAGGAAGATGACAGGACATCAGTATATTCTCCCTCACACTTAGCACATGATCTTCCTACTCCTAAAAAGCAGAGACTTGGAGGACAGATTTTGGGGTTGTTTGATGACTTTTTAAAATTTAAGTTCGTATTTTGGAGCAGGTAATGCCACCAGGGAAAGCTGCTAATTAGCAAGTGGATTTTGCATAGCCCAGATCTTCATCGCTATTTATGTACTTGATTTCTTACTGCCAAAGCAACAGGATGTTCAACCATTGACTTCAAAAGGAGGATATCAGGATTTGTGGGAGCAGCAGGATCTTCATTCTGTGTAGATTTTTAACTAACATTTTTTGGTAATTTAAAACTTAATTGAGAAACCATGCATTTCTAATTCACCTTCCTTCTACAACATCTTCTTAGCTTGGGTCGTTCTTCACAGTTTTCTTGCTCTTTCCTCAACTCCATTTACCATGGCAATGGGTTTAAAATAAAAGCAACCCAAAGCAAAGACGACAGCCACAGCTGCATTCCTCATTAACGACAAGAAAACCACAAATTGCTGTCTAGGTTCTCTGGAGGGAAAGTCAGGTGGGGAACAATTTGCAAGATAACCAGCATGCTGGCTCCTGGACTCCAGCCTTGGGGAATGATGCAGTTGGGATTGTGTGCTCGGGAAGGATGCAGCACCCAATGGGTGGGTTGGAAATATCATAGCAGCTAGGAATTTTTCACTTTTTAGTAACTTCCATGTAGATGCTCAGCAGTTAAAAACTGATCTGCTGGGCATCAGTCACTTGGCTTGAGTCCCTGGAAGAACCCCCCGCTGCTGTGCTGCAGTAGGACATTTAAATGCTGTTACAGGCTCAGTGAAAACATGTGTAGAGCGGTGATGGTGCAAGGACCATCTAAAGCCCTGCATAGACCAGGCTTTTTCAGGAACAGCTGTTGCAGCCCTTCTCTCAAGCAAGTGCAATAGTCAAGGCTCTGGACATGCGAAATGCATGTTGTGATAACAGTAAGAGATATTTTCTTTTTCAAGGTCCATGGTGTAAAGAAGGTCTGTGAGAGGGTGACCATGAGGCAATCAGCCCCTCGCCCATTTTTTCCCCCTAGGATTTCTCGATCCTTTTCTCTTCTGGAGCAAGGGAACCAGTCTTTCCTTAGGAGACCAAACTGCAGAGACAGCGTAGAGATGCAAGAGAACAAGCTGACAGAGGACAGCAATTAATGGTGTATCTCTAATAATTTACTGAAGCTCACTCCCCTGACCTTTCTGTATTTAGATCAGCAAGAAGGGTGCGTAATGAGGGCCGCGAGAGGGCAATCGGGTTCTTACAGCTGGTCAGGCGAATTAATGAGAATTGCTTGGCAGTTCACCAAAAGCAGACCAATGAGGGCTCTTCATAAGAAAGAAAGAAAGAAAAAATCTTGAAGGTGGCCAGTCCATGGGCTGGATTTGTCAGATTTCTAACCCACTGTAAAGGAGAACAGTGGTTCTGTGTTTTGGAGAGACACCACAGCCGCGGGCGAGTTGCCTTTGTCTGACACATTTCAGAAACCCTTCTGCTCCTCCACCTTCTGCAGCTTCTCGCTCCCCCTCCCCTGCGTCCCTTTTCCTCATGTCATTTAATGTTGCTGTGTCCTAGGGGAGTAGGGGAATAGTGAACACTCGGCAAGGTGTTCTTCCCTTCCTCACTTGAGCACAGGGCTGTCAATTTTCCAGCTTTCTAGACCACACTCATCACCAGGCAACTCAGAGGCAAGGGCTTTTGTAAAGGAAACTCCTGGGAGCCAGGTACCTGATACTTTAAAAACCTTCCCCTCCACACCTCCTCCAATCCCTGCAAACAGCAGAAAATTGGTTTATCCACTCAACCCTCATGCTGTCATTCACCTTTGACCCAACAAATTAATTTCTGGGAAGGTGGAGGACTTGCATAAAACCAGAAGTCACCTGTAAATTGCCGATGTTTATATTTCTGATTTAACTAGCATGGCTATGGCAGTCCACGTGCTCTCCCCTTCCTCATAACTCTCCATACACTCTTCAAAGTGAAATGTCACTTCCAGTAGGCAATAGTTACTGGCTGGTGGCATCCCTTTGAAATGATCTGGCAACATTTCCCTTACCTTGTGACAGCCTGGATTGAGGCGATGGAAGCACCGGAGCTGCTGTGTCCTGGAGGAAGATGGAAATGGAAGTGCATCCCCGCAGGGTAGGGGCAAATACCTTCCCTCTGGTGCGGCTTCCCTTCTGCAAGCCGTCCTTGCCACAGCAGACAGCTTCTTGACCTCCCCTCTCCTCCTCTCCCAAGGAGACAGCTGCTCCCCTTATGTGGCCATCCTTCAGGGCATGGATGCTCATGGGTATGTGGAGCAAGTTGGAAGCAAAACCATGCGCTTGACTTATACTGGCCATCTACTTGTCTACTCAAATGAGCAGTGAGTGCTTCTGCTTTTGACTTGCAGAGAGGCAGAAGGGTGTCGTGGGCACTGCATCGGCCTTGCATCCATGTTGACATCCCTCAGCCCCTGGCAATGGCGTGATGGCCAAGGGCTGCCGAGCCTGGCTTGTTCTGCAAGCAGCACTTCTGCGGGTTGCTTTCTAGCATTGCCAAAATCACCGCCCTTTACAGGGTTGTTTTTATAATCTGCTTTTGGGGTACAGGTGTAAGGGCAAAGAGACTCATCACATGTAAATAAACAAATAAGCATGGCTGTCCAGTTTGAATGGCTATGCTGTCAGATGCGACAAAGGATTTTGCAGCGTGTGCTGCAAGAAGATACTTAAAATCTCATTCGAAACCTGTCAGCTTCCCTACCCCACAGAAGGGAGATAACAAACAGCACATACTTCAAAGCTACGTTTTAAGGACTAAAAAGATGTTCACGCGGGGCTTTGAAAACGCACATAAATCATAGGTGTAACACCAAGACCTCGTTTATTTGAAATGGTGGCTGCGTGCAGTGCAGCCTTGACCTCCCCTTGCTGCTACGGGCCAGGAGGCTGCCAGCCAGGAGGACACGGCTGCCTGGCTGCCTGCCTCGGGTGGCCCCAAACCCGGGTGCCAACCCCTGCGCGTGGCCCCGCCAGCAAGAGGGAAGGCGAAGGCTTTGTTCCCACCGCCACATCCTTACCCAACGCTAACACTGTCTTCGGGGAGGACAGAAAACAAGGCCAGGCCTCGGGGAAGAGGAAAGACGCAGCAGGATTGGGGTCGACCTTGGTGGCTGAGCACTGTGGTGGGGGAGACGTCTGCCCGGGTGGTGGCACCCTGCCCACTAGTTGCAGGCAAGCTGACAATGTCCCGTTTTAGAAGAAAGGGCTGTATTTTTCCATGTCCTATTTTCATGCTAATTATGTAAATACTTTTGGAAAAAAACCCCACCAAACACCCAACACTGAAAGAGCGCTGAGGTTGCAAATCTCAGCACGGGACTCATGGCCTCGCCAGCCCCTGGAGCCCCGACAGCATGTGGTCACGTTTGGGTTTCTGCAGGACCCCTGCTTTGTTCGGGAAATGGCAAGTGGTTTAGGATTTCCTTTCCAGCTGTGCAGGACTCACTGCTCCGTCCCGGGGCTGCCTGCAAAGCCACGGATCTTCCACACGTGCCCCACACACAAAGTGCTTTGCAGGTATTACTGCCCCCCCCACCCCCCCCGCCCCAGGCCTGTGTGGTAGGTAGGAGACTGATGTTGCTTCATTTTCCCCCTGTCAAAGGGACGTGTGGCGGGACTGGGATAAGTACCTTCAAGAGCACCGCCAGGTTCTGGGATCTGAGGCACCTGGGCCAGGAGTTTCGGAACATTTGTAATTTTTACCATGCTTTGCACAGTCAGAGCACAGCTTGAAGTGCAGTGGGGGGTGCTCAGCACTTGCAGCCCAGGAACGAGGGCAATATCCAGAATATCTGCAACAGAATAAAGGAAATGTCCTTTGGTGGAAAAGCCAGCAGGCAATCGCATCCCATGTGCACAAAGAGGCTGAGTTATGGTTGCACAAGCACTCACGTCGCTGGTATTTCCCGATACCTCGGTGCTCAGCTGCAACGCCAGTGGAAGTTTTTCTCCATGGTATCATTAGTACCAAGCTCCGCCGCACCCATGCCCGCAGCTGGGCGAAGCCAGGGGGCTGAAGACGATGGCCGTGCGGTGGAGCGCAGCAGCACGGGTGCTCGGAGCATGCCCCGGGGCCAGCCAGAAGCAGGGTGGCTGCCTCCCTGCCACAGCCTTGCTGATGCTGCCCCGGTCGGCCTCATCCCCTCCACAGCTTGCGACCTCACCGGTGGCTTTGGCAGCAGTCAGACGATTTATGCACCAATGAATACATATGATGGCAGTGTGCGATGTGCGACAAAGACCCTGTCAGTTGGGCGTTTGATACCTGTGGTGGAAATGCAGTTAAACACCGCTCTGGAGACAAGCAACAGCCGCTGGGCGTTATTTAGAGGCCAGCGTTGCTTTCGTCGGTGCAGACTCTTCTACCTGCTGCCACGTACGGGCTCTGTGCGACCTGGTCACCTCTATGAGATCCCAGGCTTCCAGCTAAAAACCCACCCAAGTCTGTGGGGATTTGTTTTCCTTTGTGGCACAGTAGACACCGATGCAAATCGAAGGCCCTTTATAAATGCTGCAGACCAGCGCTCGTATCTCATATGCCTTGCTAGACATACAGATAATCACTTGGGATATGCTAGGAAGAGCAGTATGCACCTAACGGCAAACGCATCGCTCCCCAGCATCGTTGACACAAACCGTAAAGCTTCCCACCATCACGGGGTGAATCTGTCTGTGTCTAGACAGCCTGATGTCTTGCATTTGGGTGGCTTCCACAAAGCTTAGCGCCAGGGGGTACCGATTGGTGTAGCGTTAAGAGGGTATTGCTAGGCGGACTTTCTCTTTCGTAAAAGACGAAATTCTGGATCGGTTCTGGAAAGCAGAGTCTTGCTGACAACGGGGTCCCTAGGTGGGCTTCCCCCCCCCCCCCCCCCCCCCCCAAGTTGCCAGAAGGCGTCCAGTCACTTGTCCGCAGCAAATTCCCAGCCGGGCGGCGGCCGCCCGAGCCCTGACACCGCTTTTTCCCTCCCCGGCGGGGCCGGAGCCGGGAGCGGGGAGCCGGGAGCGGGGAGCGGGGAGGCGGGAGCGGGGAGCCGGGAGCGGGGAGCGGGGAGGCGGGAGCGGGGAGGCGGGAGCGGGGAGCCGGGAGCCCGGAGCGGGGCGGCGAGGCGCGGGGCGGCGCGCGCGGCTGTGGGGGGGGGGCGGCGCGCGGGGCGGTGCGCGGGGCGGCGCGCGCGGGGCGCGCGGGCGGGCGCGGATCGCGGCGGCGGCGGCGGCGGCGGCGGCGGCGGCGGGGATGGCTTTCGAGGCGCTGGCGGAGGCGGCGGAGCGGTGGTGCGCCCGCACGCCCTTCCAGCTCATCGCCGCCGAGGAGACGGAGCGGCGCATGGACTTCTACGCCGAGCCCGGCGTATCCTTCTACGTGCTCTGCCCGGAGGCCGCCTGCGGCGACAATTTCGTGAGTGCCCCGGGAGGGGACCGGGACCGGGACCGGGACCGGGACCGCGACCGGGACCCGGGGGGGGGAGCGGCCACGGGCGCGCGTGGGTACCCGCGCGTGTGCATTGAACGGGCGGGCGGCCTCTGCGCCGCTTTGGGACACTCCCCCCCCTCCGTCGGTGCAGGTCCCCGGTGCTTGGGGGAGCGCCCGAGGGGGAGCGCCGGGGGGGGTGGGAGGAGGGGGCCGTGCCGGCAGGGGCGGAGGGATGCCGGGATGGCGGGCGGTGGTGCCGGGCGCCGCGGGTGCGCCCGGCGTGTGGGCCGGGGGTGGCGGGGACAGGGCGGGGGGATCCTCCCCAGCGCGCACCACAGTCTGCAAAATGGAGTCCGCCGCCGGTGGGGGGCGGCCCCGCGGGCAGGGCTGCGGGCAGGGACTTCCCCCCCCCCCCCCCCCTCCGCCCCCGCCTTCCCCATCACCCCGGCCCGGGGAGGCTGCGGGGAGGGGGGGGGGGCGGGAGAGGAGGGGTGCGAGCGGCCCCCGCTCCTCCCGTGTCCCGCGGGGGCCGCAGCCGCTGCTCCCCCCGCAGCCCCCTCCGTCCTCCCGAGGTGCCGGGACTCGGCGCAGGGACGAGCGGGCTGGCAGGGCTGTCACGGCAAATGGAGAATGGGCAGGAATAAAATGGAGTCAGGATGACAGGAGGGCCGCGCCACCCCCGCCGCCGCGCCGGGGCTGGGCGACCCGGACAGGTGCCGGCCCGGCGCCGCCGCCGGCTCCCCTCCCCGTCCCTCGCGGAGTTCGGCGGCAAGTTTGTGCAGAAATGGCACCGGGAAAACAACCCCTGGCTTTGGGATTGGGGGTGGGGTGGGTGTGTTCCCCCCCCCCCCCCCCCAGCCCTCCCGGTGCTGAGCAGCAGTGCGAGAAGAGTTAACCGAAAAGCGGCACCTCGCCACGGGGTTTGTAACCTGCAAAACTCCAGTTAAGTGCAATGAAAGGATTTTATTTTATTTTTTTTAAAAAAACTAGCTCCTAGTGCAGACCGTTATTGTAGGAATGTTGTAGGTCCTTCCCTTGCCGGAGCAGCGTGCATCCCTAGAGCTGCTTGACAATTAAATCCCTTTCCAACAGGTAAGTGCAGAATGAACCCCTTTCACAGATGAGCTCGTGGAAACAAAGAGCAGTGAAATGACTTCTTCAGGACCACAAATGCCGGCGAGCAGGACATTTATTTATTGTGTTGGGCAGATGGTCGTGCTGAATTATGAAAGAAGTTATCTGGAGTTTAGGTATGCGTCTGTCCAGGCATACGTGAGTCCTTCAGCCGCTGTCCTGGCCGTGGCAGTGGAGCATCTCTGGGTGTGGATTCTCCTGGTCCACAGCGGGACTAGCCCTGCACACCCACCTCCCAGCACCGAGGAGCCCGTCAAACCCCGGCACTCATTCCCTTCTAGAGATGCCTATGCTCGGAAGGGGCCATGCCTACTGGACCCTTAAGCAGGGATATGTACGAGTCCAATGCAGGACTAGGCTAAAGCTGTGATTGGATGCTAATGATACTGGAAATTGCCAAGAAACCTCATTATTTTTCTTAGATGTGTATTGTTTCTTTACATGCTGCTCAATAGTCGAGCGGACTCTTTCAAAACAAGATCTAGTCAACTTCTTTTAAAAAAAGCTTAAGCAGTTTCAGGCCCTATTCCCATGCTTCCAACACTGGCCAATTTTTGTGGGTTTGCAACCACATTTTCCCTTTTCTTTTTGGCAAATATTTTCATTCCAGGGTTGCTGTGGGAAGGACTCCCCGCCCAAAGCCACCAGTAGTAAAACTGAGCAAAAGGGCCAACTGCTGTCAAATGCAAAAAACATAAAACAGTGGAAAACTAGAGGCAGTGTTTTCTTCTGTCTTTTTTTGGCATAATTACTTGAGGCAGTTTTTGTAGTATTGATACTTTTAAGACAGGCAGATAGGTGTCATTCTTAATTCTTTTCCTGTTGATGGTGTCTCTTTAATGCGATTAAGAACCACTAATAAGCTGATTCACCAGCATCGTGTTTTTGGCTCCTAGTGCACTGTGGGGCTTCATTTCTGCTCCCAGCTTGGCTATCTTGTGTTTTGCAGTAATTTTCTTTTTTTTATGTTCCAGAAGATAAGTTTCCTTTCTACCTGCAATTACAGGCTAAAGTTTATTATAAGGAAACTTAATACAAGCCAGGGGACTGATTCGCATTTGCACTCCAGCCTTATTGCATGGCTTCAGTAACAGAATGGAGTGTGACAGTGAGTAAATATAAACAGAATTCACAGTGGCACACTTTACAGCCTTTTTACACCCTGTGACTCTGATAAAGGAGCCTCACATTTAATAAGTATCTGGTGCCTGGTATTCTTGTTCTCTTTCTTTACATCCTCATTTCATAATAATGCAACTTAAAAAGCTGAAGCTATGTAGGAGGTGCCGGAGAAGTCCATGATAACCCACTTGTAAGGAGGAAATGATGAGCATGATGAACTTGAGGAGGAGAAAAACATGGAAAGGTTGCCAAGATGCAAACTGGGGGGAGATTAACTCTGAATTTTCTATAAAATCAGAGATTCCAGATCACAACAATCATATAATTTTGATTTCCTGTAAAGGTATCATTAGGCTAGGTTTTTAGTGTGCCAGGGATGCAGAAGACCCATCTAGATGCCTATTGGCATTTTCAGTACCACCTGGACACTAAAACTCTGAATCAGCATTTTAGATAGATGAATTACGTATAATTTAGCTCTTGAGGCTCATGGTGTTCGCAAAAAATTAACTTGACTTGTGTAGCCATAACCAATGAGGGTGGGGGTTGTGATGCTCTTCCTTATAGTCTGTCATTTGTTTTGTCCCTGTGTTATTGCTAGTATTCAAATTGACCGATAAAGCAAATAAAAATATGATGCCACCTTGATGCAAAATATTCCTAAAATATTTTAGAACAGAGTCAGCAAGTCTGAATATTTTCTGCAAGTCCAATTACCTCCACAAAGAAAAAGTTTTGCTGCCACGCTCAGCAGGTGGGCTGGTTAGAAAAAGGTGGTCCAGCAAGTGACCTTCTCATCCAGCAACACCGAATCATCTAAAAGCATGAGGGAAAGCAAACCCCTCCAGATGCAACCCTATGAATTGCCTCAGCTATGTACTGTGTGTAGGTGCTGAACTAAATAATTCAACCGTGATCCTAGGTCAGCTGAGGTGGAAATTAGTGGCTGTCTGCTTTTGTAGTGACACAAAGCAACTGTGAGCAAAACTGGGCAAGCTTGGAAAACACATACTCAGATGATGAGGTTAATATTTTTTTAATTGCGCAGCCATGGCCGAGCACTGTGGTCCACTGGTTTGCCAACAGCCCGCTTCTCCGACTGCAAAGAGATCCTCAGGCATTGCGGGGTGGGGGGGGGGGGGGTGTCCAGGAAAAACATCTCTGTATGTGCAGCCTCACTGACTGCTCTAACTTTCTAAGCAGGAGCTGAATCCTCAAATTACGTTTGTTTTTACTTTGAGAAGCCAAAATTCTTTTTGCAGGTTCCTCTGGAGATGCATGAGTCAGTGGTGAGACTCAGTTCCTGCACTGCCTCAGTGCAGCGCTGAACATCCACAGAGACCTGTAGATGCAGCTGAACTTATAGGTGTTATAACCCTGGTCTTTATTACGGCTGAGTTTTTGGGGGAGGGGGGAGATGAAATCGAGCCATTTCTGAATGAGATGTGTGCACTAGTGGCGTGTGTGAGTGCATTTGTTGCTACAACCAAAGTTTTAAATCTTCTGCAGATGTGGAAATTGTTGGAAGCCTTACTTGCTTACTGCCTTATGATGCTATGCAGAAAAGTCTCTTCAAAGGCTCAATGATCAAGTTACTCGCTTAGGTTTTCCCCTCGTGTTAGATCATCTTATTCTGTGCTACTGCTGACAAATTCACACTGGAGTCTGAAACGTGGTGCAGCTTGAAGAGACTGTAAAAACGTGATAGGACAACATGGGGTTAACTTTCCCTGGGAAACAAACTAGCTATTATTTATAAAAGGGCAGGGCCTGATTTTCATTTATGTGGAAGCTCCTGTGTATAGCTCTGGTAGTCAAAAGAAGCCACAACTTAAACAAGAATCAGGATGTTAGCAGTCATAATCGTTTTTTACATATAAACAATTACAACAGGTTTAGCATGAGCCATGAACTGCCAAGCTGTAACGTCCAGCTCTTAAGTTTGACACAAAGATTAGAACTAAACGGTTATTGCTAATGCCAAGTATTAAGAAATCCTGGGCCAGACCTCCAGAATCTCAAGGCTGTTCTTAAAATGTGATTTGAAAGTGTTCATTTGATATTTTAAAGAGGGTTCATTTGAGTTCACTTCATGTACCTTCTGCCTTTTTAGGCCATAGAAATCACAAAGTGCAGGCATTTTTTATCTTTTTTTTGGTAAATAGAAGCTGGGATTTGGTTGTATATTTATAGGACTACAAGGCCCATGACTCTAAGATGGCATGAAGTATGAGACTCGTGGTATGTGCCTTTGAGAGTTAGCAAGACTGTAAAGAACTTATTTTTATTGCCAGACTGGTTAAGAGGTGACTCTGGTTACATGGAAAAAGCAGAACCTACTCAGTAAGGCAGGGCTCTTTTCATAACAAAACATTTCACCATGTTTATGCTTGTAAAATGCAACAAGCAGCAAAGAAAATGTAGGTCAAGTGAGGCTCATAGCAAGGCAGTTACAGTTTTCATCTTAAAGATGCAGCTTAGGTGATGTTAAGTAGTGTTTTCTTTCAGTAAGTGTAAAACTGCATCCCTGGCAGGTATTCACCATGGAACAGGAAGGCGACATGCAAGCCTTATGTTAGGGATTGAAACATCTGTTGTTCTTACTCTTTCCTTGTATGTTAGTTAAGCTTCAGAGAGACGCTCCTCTTTCCTTTTTTAAGCATAACCTCCTGTTTATAGCACAGTAAAAAGCTGCACAGCGCTTCAGGGAAAAAAGCTGCTGTGCAAAAACAGAGGTATAAGAGTCTTAAACCAATTTTGCAGTGTCACACTTTTCTGTGTAGCAGACCATCTTAAGACAGTCCCATGGACAAAGTCTTCAGAAAGAAGGTCTTTAAAAGTATGTGTTCGCTTGTGCTGCGTGCTGCCCTTGTGTGCAAGAAGCATTGTTGCCTGAGTGCTTCCACCATTGCTCGTGAGCTCTGTTTCAAACAACCTTGTTGCAGCAGAATAAGCATCAATTTTGGGAGAGGCTTCACAGAGCCAGGCTGGGGAACCAGCATCTGCAAAACAAGAGCAAGATGAGAGGAATATCCCAAATGGATTTAAATGTGCCTGCCTGGGAACAAAGATTCAGGTCTAGGAGAAGTAAACTTCAAAACAGGGAGGGAGACATGAAGTGTCAGGATGTCGTGAGTGCTCAGATTTCTCTCCTTGGCTCTGTGTCTAAGGTGCGGGTATATTTTGCATCTTTTCTTCTGCATTGTCAAGAGAATTACACATCAAGTTCCACCTCCAGGGTCACATCACACTTGAACTAATGCTAGGAAGACAGAGAGATCCTTTAGCTCTTCCTGAGGGCTTCATTGCAGCAGATGATGCAGAAGAAGAAAAAACCCAATAGGTCTTCCAGGTCTGAACAGGGCTGATGTCAAATGAAAACACCTTTACTCATAAAATGTGCATGTGCAAGGCATGTGTATCCTTCGTTGCTGGTGCAGTCATAAGGCTGCATTCTCTTCTGGATCGATTTCCCTGCTTTCTGATGCATCATATTAATAAAATCAAGGTTTCTTCTCAGAAGCATGGCTTCTGAAACAGCCTGCAGTGCCCGTCCCCATTGCGGGTCTGAACAGCAGGAGGCCCAGTGTAGTTTGGCAGATGTTTATAACATGTCACCTTATAAAATCACGTGGAAAGGCCAGAGTGAATTCCTGTTAATGCCTTTTCTTTCTCGTATTGCTGTTGGCTTTCAGCACGTGTGGAGTGAAAGTGAGGACTGCTTACCTTTTCTGCAGCTTGCACAGGATTACATCTCCTCCTGTGGGAAGAAGACACTCCATGAAATACTGGAAAAAGTCTTCAAATCCTTCAGACCCGTAAGTGCTTCTTTTTACTTTTAAACATTGACATTTATCGGTGACTTTTAATAGGATAGCACTGGATGGAGCAAGGCAGTTTTTCTTCTGCAGGGAGTTACATCTCCAGTCAGCTGCATGGGCACAGGGATGTTAGCACATAAGCTACTATCAGGCAATTGGAAATTGTTTCTTGGAAGCCAGCTGCCTTTTTATTTCCATTTCTGTGTTTGAGAGGATGAGATTCCTGGGCAGGGTGGGAGCCCAACTGGTGCAGCAGCCGGTGGCACTGGCTCCCCAGCTGCGCAGGGGCTCTCATCCTGCTGATGCAGCGCTGACTCCGAGGAACGGGATGCAAGTCAGCGCTGTGGGAATTTGTGGCAGAGTTATGTCCTGGCACTGGAATTGGGGAGTTTTGCAAGGATCTGAGTAGCGAGAGTAAACCTCTGGGAAGCTGGAAATACGGTTTGTCCTGAGAGTAGTTTGTTTTATTTTAGGGTTGGGTTTTTTTCCCCCAGGTGGTCCAGATTTTTCTCTCAGGATGGTTGCCACTTGGTATTTGCAAACGCCAGTTTGGTCACTGAGAAGAGGTTGGAACAGAAGCTGGGTTTTGGCAGGGAGGGGGGGGTGGTGGGGGTGGTGTGTATTTTTCTGGTTTGCTGCTACTCAGCTTTCTCTGTCCTTGTTTAACACTAAGATTTTGGTCAAAGCCCGGGTTGCATCAGTGAGGTGACTTAGGCCGGCTGTTGTCCTTCATTTTTGCCAAATCCTCCCTGTTGCACAGCCTCTCCTTTTGAGAGCCTTGGGCTGGGTAAGGGGCTGGTGCAAAGCAGAGCAGAGGTTTGTTGCCAGAGCCACGGTCCCATGATGTCCATGGGAAAGCTGACCGATGGACATTTTTAAACTCAGCTGAAAATATAGACCTTTTTCCCTCTTCTCTTTTTCTGGCTGACTAATCGAGAAGACTGAAAATGTATCCCAAGTATTTAGAGTGAAAGGGAGGGCCTGGAGTGCCAGTATGAAAACACCGGCCTCCCTGTGTTACACCCTTGCATTGCCTTGCTGCAGACTGCCGCAGCTGGTCGACATAAAAGAGCATCATTTTAAAGAATCCTTTGAGAGACTGGAAATAAATAGAACAGATGCACACTTTTCTTAGAAAGGACTGGAAATCTGATCCATCAGTACAGCTGCTTGTAATCGTGAAAACATACAAAAATATAAATATGTTTCCCAGAACAGTATTCAGCAGTTGGATCTTCATCGCTGTTTTCTCCTGCTCAGAAAAGCTGTGTCTTTGAGGAGAAACTTCCATTGGTTAACTAAAGAGGACTTAAAAAAGACTTAATTAAATTGGTACAGATCACTTATTTCATTTAAACCACATTTATTTCAGCATAGCTTAAGTTGCTGAGAAATTGGCTTCAGTCAAACCAAGTTAAGCTACTCTTCAGAATAAAAAGGTTCAAAGCAAGGGGAGCCATTATGCTCATTTAGTCTGGGCCTTTCATTAATACATCACATTTCACCCCATGATTCCTACCACTGAGCACATAAATTGTGGTTGAGCTGGAGTGGATCTTTTCCAAAGACATCCAGTCTTGATGTAAAGTCTTCAGGTGACTTAAAGGATACAGCACTACTGGGCACTTGTTCTTCTCATCATTAGTTACGCTCCTGTGAAAAACTTTTATTTACAATGTGCATTCTTCTAGTTTTGCCTCCTAACTGTTGAATTTCATTGTGCTTTTGTCTGCTCACAACCAGCATCCTCAACTGTCAGAGACCTCTTGCAGACTGTAGTCAAGTGCTTCTTCATTTTCTCTTGGATGCACCACAAAGATTAAGTTTCTCAGATTCTCCTTTGACCTAGTATTGAGAGATTTGCATCAGTGTAACAAAACCGGGTTTATCATTTGAGGTATAGTTGTGTGTAGACAAGTCTAATAAGAAATGTGTTGACATTTTTCCCTTATTGTAATTATTAAAAAGAGCACATGCGTGGTAGGATAGATTTTTAAAAGAGAAGGGTATTACCAAAGATGTATGGAAACAGTTATTTTGCACCCTCAGGCCTTTGCAAGAACAAAACCATTTTTCATCAGTATTGGAAAATAATTTCCTTGGCATTACTTTGTGCTGTCCCCCATCCTTTCTCTGCCGGCCCTGTCTTGCTAATAAAACCACCTTGCTGTCAGCTTGGAGGTAACAGTGCATTTGCAGGGCATTTCTTCTCTACTGTCCCAACCGAGTCTGCTGTCAGAGACCAGTTTGGCAAATTTCAGTTTGAGAAATGGCAGTTCAGGAAAATTGCTGCTGAAGGTCAGACTGGCCTCTTCTAAAGTGTCTGATGGTCCTGGCTACTCAGTCTGAGACACTGAGGAGGGGCCAGGTTTTTAGCACGTGCTTGGTAAGCACCTTCTGAAAGTCTTTTCCATTTCAGTATTTTCAGCTGGACATCCAAGATTATTAAACAGTTTTCAAAGTCTTTGTCGGGGTTCTTCAAAGGGAAATGTTTAGGAGGAGACATTAGTGGTGCACCTGCAGCTCTCCATGCCCTCCTGCATGGCACAAGCATCTGCCCTCCTGCATGGCATGAGCACCTGCCCTCCCTTAACCAAGGGCTCCCAGCCCAATTTTTGCCTGGTAACACAGCTCAGCCTGCTCTGCACATTCATGGTAACAGCCCAGCCGTGTCTCTGCAGGCTTACCACAGGGCTTGCGGCATGGGAAGGGACTGGCTGCTCATGCTGCTGGGCCCCATGTTTCGGAGGTGGTGAGAGCAGGGATGCCCAGAAGTTGGCATCCCTCTCAGTGAGAGACAGAGATTTCCCTCCGCTTGCCGCTCTTCCCTGGGTGCAGGAGGCAATGAGGGTGGTCTGGAGGCTGCTCATCAGCCTCCACTGCTCTCAGGCATCTCTCCCTTATGATTCATGGGCATAAACACAGTGCCAGGGCAGGATATTTGTTTAGACAAGGCTTTCAAAAAGTGTCGGTTAACCCTTGACAGCTAAACCGCATCTCTAAATCCTGCTCTAGACAAGGTCAAGCTGTTTCTTTGCTGAAGGTGGTGGGGGGTATGTCATCTCTGCCCATTACTGCCTTCCTGCATTGGTTTCCACAAAACTCTGTCGTCTGCCTTATTATCCACTTACTCAGGGAGCATCCAGCAGTGCCAGACACCATGCAGGTACATGAAATAATATCAATAGCACTGGGCTCAAATACCACTATTTGCCTCAGAGCATCTCATCTCCTCTGATGCCCTTGTCTCTCTGGTGCCAGTGGTATGTATCCATGCTGGTGCCTGTAAGCACATCTGCCTGGAGACTAAGCCCTTCACACTGGGATTCGACAGAACCATGTTATCTCTAGTGTGGCATCATGTGGACCTCTAAAGCTTGGTCTTGTACTTGGCTTATTTTTCAGTGTGTTTGTGTGTCAGCTTTTGGTAGGAGGCAATGTCACTCTGCTTTCGTGAGTTTGCAACTTAAAAGTACTAGGTTATTTGTATGAAATCAGGACATTTAAAAATAGTTAAGAGAAGGAAGACAATAAAAAATAAAAAATGCCTGAGGGATGTTGCACCAACTGGCAGAGTTTGCAGAGAACCAAAACATGAGTCCTACAGTTCAGTAGCAAATTCCAGGCTCCCTGATTGAGCTTACCTTCAGCCTAAAAAGCCTACATCTGAACTGGGGAGTCTGCAGTGTAAAAGCCACTTATCCTGTATTCATTGAATTCATACACATCCCAGTGACCTCTCCTTTGCCTCCAGATGGGTAGTTTGGCCAGCAGGAGTAAATAGATGTAGTTCAGGCGGTGCTGCTGCTGGTCGTCCTCCCTCCTCACCACCCTCCTGTCCTCCTTCTCGCCACACATCCCCGCCTGGCAGTTTTCTTCCCCTTGGCTGTTTGGCTGATGGATCAGCTCTCTCTTTCTACACCCCTTTCCTGTTTTACCTCTTTCCTCCTTGTTTTCGCTCTCCATTAAAGTCCTTTCAAGTCTACCATGTAGCTGATACTTTAATATATGAAGTAGATATGGACTAGAAGCAAAAACTAGTGTGTTTGAAAAAAGACAAGGTGCGAGTTGGTCTAGGGTCAACTCAGGCCACCTTCATAATCTTATTTTGTCTTCATCTTTTATACACCCTCCTTCTGTTTTGACCCAATGTTTGTAGAGCTCCCTGCACTTTGGACCCTGATCCTCCATCCTTGGGGTCAGGGTGTGGGCTGATTTGTCACTGCAGTCCAGAGAGCAGTAAGGGGTTAACAGTGGTGGGGGACCATAGTCCTGTGGGAAGCAATGAAACGTGACCCCTAAAAGCAGGACCTGCACCTAAAAGCAGGACCTGAATGGTTGAGGTCCTTGGTGCCTTGGAATATCCTAAAGTGTCCATGAGAGAACAAAACTGCACCTCTTTTGGAGGAACACCCCATCCCATCCCATCCCATCCCATCCCATCCCATCCCATCCCATCCCATCCCCATCCTTCCTACACTCCATAAAACCACTAACGTCAGCAGCATCACTCTTTGATTTATGCTGCACCAGGGAGAGGAGAGCTGGGTGTCCCAAGGGCGAAGGGAGAGGGCATGTGTAAAAAGCAGGGTGTGCTCCCCATCCTTCGGGATTGTGTGCGTCTTTGCAGTTCTCTTGGTGTATGTTGTGTTTTCTGTGCTAATTTTGCATGGGAAAGGCTTACGGTATCCCATAAAATGAAGACTCATGTGGCTCATTTCCCTGCAAATCAAGGAGGGATTGTAATCGGAGCTGAGCAAAAAAAAATGTGATCAAAGCTCTTTCCACTGGGTGATATAAACAGAGCAGAACAACACTCACGTTTACTTTGAATACACCAAATCAGTTTAGCAAAAATAATACTGGTGGATAAGAAAGTCTAGAGGCCTCACTTTTGCATTTTAAAACCTGAGTATTTTAGTTGTAGCTTCAATATGAAACAAAACCCCCACATCCTGAAAATGAACCAAGTAGCTTCATGTTCAGCTAAGCATTTGATTTGAAAAATATGTATGCATAGGAATATTTACTCTTTGTTCTGCTCAGAAAACATTTTCAGCTTGGGGTCTCTCTGTAAATATTTTTAAAATGCGAAGGAAGGGGTTTAGTCAGCAAATACTCCTTCCATTTCCCTGCTGAAGAAACCCTGTAACTAAAAAACTGTTTTTCTTCCAGTAACAGTGGGGAATACAAGCTTCACTGGACCCAGAGGCTAATTCTGTGCATTGTATTTGTGTCCACTGAATAATTTTGAATGTTGATCACAGACTAAATCAATTTAGGTCCCTAAAAATCTGCCTCGTCACAGCCTTCTCATTTTCATGCTACCACCTAGCAAGTGTCACCCTCTTCCTGATTTTTCTGGGCTTTGCCTCTTTCGAGAGCTAACAGCTGCGTCACTCTCCAAACAGGATGTTGCATGTATCTGTGCTGCTCTTCCAGCTCTGGCAAGCTAAATACATGGTATTCCCAATAATGCCTGGCATACAATTTTGCTTTGTGGCTATTAATAGCTGCTCGTGTAGGATTCTAATATGAGATTTCCACAACAGATGCATTATTTTGACTATTATTTGGTTTATCTGTCTTCCTGACTTCTGTTGGCTTGGCAACCTTTTGGAGGAAAGGGGAAAAGTTCAAACGTCTCTGTTTACTCACTGTGAGGGCTTCACCCAGCATGCAAGGCTTCTGGTGTGATGGATTGAAGGGTTCAAGAGAAGCACTTAACATGGTGGGATCTTTAGGTTTTTAGGGACTCCTTGCCTACTCCATGCTAGCCAGTTCTGCATGAGAATGCTTTCTTCTTTGGCTTTTATAGGGTTGCTGAACACAGTCTTAAACCGAGATAACTACTGCTACAGTACTATCATGGTTCTTTCTGAAGTTAAGCCACTGCGAAGTGTAAACACTCAACAATTTGTGATATGACCTCAGGGAAGAAGGTGAAGCTTTTTGCAAGTCCTTTGCTTTGATTTTATTTATGTCCTGGTCTCTGAGCACTTAATTTGGTGTGAGGATGGATTTTCAAATCTTTATCACAGGGGGGAGAGAGTGTCGAGATCGTTACGCAATACTGTTATTCCAGGGTTTGAGGTTTTCAAGAAGTGGCACCTAGGTATTGTGTGAAGATTTGCAGCGAAGCTGCATGAGTGGGTAATTCGCTGTTACACAGTATTTTCTCTTCTTTGTAGTTACTTGGGCTTCCAGATGTTGATGATGATGCATTTGAAGAATATAACGCAGACGCGGAAGAAGAGGAACCAGAAGCCGATCACCAACAGATGGGTGTCAGTCAGCAGTGATCTTCTGAGAAGCTAAAAAAATTTGGAAGCCTTTGGTACCAGGTGGGGTCAGGTGGTCCCACGTTCGCTTGTTTGAATTCATACATCACATGGGGATATCTGGCTCCCAGGATAAAAGTTTTACAAAACGGTTTAAAAAAGAAAAAAAATAATAATCTGTGATAAGCTTTGCTAAGAAGTGACCTGAATTTTGCTCCTGCTTCAGTGGGTTTTCTATGGAGTTGTCTTGGTAGCATTCTGCCATTATCAGTCTAGAAGTAGTTTTGTCACTGACTTGCCTCTTTGATTTATGTTCAGGAGTGGCATTCACTGACATGAATGTAGAGTACTGAGAATGTAGGAAGCGTGTGGTGAGAGTGCCGAGTCCTCCTCGTCGGTAACCTTTCCAAGGAAACCAGTGTGGAGAGCAAACGCGACTTGTGCTTTTGTTTTTAGTTCAACAGCTATGGTTTTTGACAAAGTACCAAACTGGGAGAGATTTCTCCTTAAAAACACTAGTTTAATATGGTTGGTACTGCAGAAGTGCACGTGAAGGCTTAACAAAATTAATGGGAAGTGGGAAGTCCAGGGAAGTATTGGTGTCAGATGTATTAGTGTTGTTTTACTGACACCCAAGTTTACAAGTGCTGGATTAATAACTGAGAGTAATTAGTATCAGCAGTACACATTATAACCAACCCTGGTTCTCCAACACCATTTGATCGAAGGCCAAATGCTGCTTTCGTACAAATCAATTAAAAAATAGCCATTGCCTATCTCACTTCTGCATGAAAACCAACTTTAAGCTTTGCTCTTTTTAATACACTGCTAAATTATTACTCAAACCTCACAGCATTGTGAATTGAAGTGCAACTTAACTTTGAAGCCATAGGGGTATAAACCAGCACCTGGCTCTTAAAATTATGCTGGATATGTTCCTCTCCCTGGGCCTTTGAGCTAGTCTGGACAGTTACACCTCGCTGGAGGGGAGCTAAAATACTACTACTTTGGCTGATACAAAAACTAGTGAGGTTTTACTTAGCTGGGGACTCGCTCCCCAGAGGGATTTGGTGGGGTCTTGGTATAAAGGAGAAGAAGACCCATTGTATTTTATACCAATTTTGCATGGATTTAAGTGACTCGGATGAGTGTCAGACTGTGAAGATGTGGGGTCTCTTTATTTACTTGCCTTTTGTACTGAAAATATAAGAAGCAAAGGGGATTCTGTTGTAATACAGCTGTTTTCCATAACTGAGCAAAATGTTTCTAAATTTACTCCTTTTTTCCAATTTTTTAAAAATCGTGAAATGAAGGTCACATGCTTCAAAAGCCCTTTTATACAGAATTACCTTTATAAAAACAAAAAGTGAGCGACAACTCACTCTTGGACAACTCCTAGAAACAACTCGCACCATTTTGAAAACCCTGTTGTTAGCGATGTCTCCTTTTCAATAGATTTTTTAAAGGCTTTTTTTTTCAAGGTTACTTAAGAGACCAAGTTTGCTTGGTGGTTTACATTTCTGATGATGGCTTGAGAAATGTATAGCACTTGATTTTTCCAATCTGGGGCAAAGACCTTCCATAACCAGGACGGTGTGTCATACCTGAAGTATGCACAGAAGTGTCTGCAACACTGTAAAAGTTGGAGTTTAAGAATATGAAAAAAAGTGGAAGAGAAACAGAGCTTAATGCAACTGTGTACATTCTTTCAGCATGCAGGCATAAACATGGTAGTCGCAGCACATTTTCTATGGACTAGTGACGTGAGAACTGTGGCAGTTCATTGTATAACACTGTACAGCAGCAATAGGCTTTTTGCTTACTAAAATAAAATGTAAGACCAGTGGTTTCCATCCCTGCTTTAAGTCCCTAAGTTTTTCTTTCCTCTCCAGCTAAAACAGTCACTGTAACCTTAAATAGAGCCTTGCTTTGGGAGAACCTTTCTCTTCATATCATCCAGTCTTTTGGCTGCGGCTCATACAAGTAGATCTTTTGGGGCTGACTTTCCTCTGCTGTAACGTAATGCAAGACATAATTTGCAGTAGCGCAAGCTGAAGGCAAAGTCCTGCCGTTCAGGTTTGCTAGCCGCTTGCACCCGTTTTGCTTAGGTGCAAGTGGCTGGCAGCGACACGCAGGTGCACGCACCCACACGCGCACCTACACGAGCCCCGGGCACGGCTGCGTCGTGAGCTGGGCTGCGGGGTCGGTCTGACTGGGAAATAACCCTCTGCCTTTTTACAGACAGGCAGTTTTCCAGCTGGATCAATCCCACCGTCTGGTTCAGCGCGTCGCTGCACAAGATGAGTGCCAGCACAACAGAGGGGAGGATGCAGGGGTGGACGTGGGTGGTAGCTGAGGACCTGCAGTTGAAGGTGCCTGGCACAGTGTTAGGGGCCTGTGGCCACAGTGGGGATGCAGTCTGAATTGGCTGAAGTGCTGTGAAGGATTGACTCCACAAGGCTCAGTGGAGAGTTGGGCTCTGGGTGGCAGCGGCATAGGCAGGAATTCATGAAATGAGGAAAGACTGTGAGGTCCAATGCTTGTAATTGCATACAGGAGGTTGTAATATGTACTGTGCTCTGCTACCTTTCTCTGCATATTGATTGAATTGTTAATGAGCGGTTGAGCATTAATACGGTTGCAAGTAAACATAACGCTGTAAATTATGTAGATATATTATTTTCTGTATTCACTAACTCACTTTTTTTCGGAATGCCATATGCCATTTGGGTGACTTCCACAGCAGACTGCAAGTGCTGGACAGCCGGGGAGCCCTTCTGCAGCGCTCACCCCTGCAAAATTCCCACTGAAGCCAGCGAGATTTTGTTCAAACGGGACCTGCAGGACTGGGCGCTCCAGGGGATGTGTGGGGCTTGGTCCTGCAGAAAGCTGAGCTCTCTTGTCCCCTCTCACTTTGCTGGGAGCCGAATGTGTTGAGCCCTGCTGCTGAACTGAAGCATGACCAGGCAGCACTGAGAATAAACTGGAATTTTATACATAGAAAATTTAATTTACATGTGTATTAAATGTGAATGAGTATTAATATAGAATGTATTTTATCAAAAAATACTGATTACTTACTTTGACCAAATACATTTCTGTATTACCGTGTTACTTGTTCCATACTTACCAAACGATGCAAGAGATGTGGAACTGGTTTAGTTGTATTACAAAGTATTTTTATATTTTATTTGTAGTTTATTTTTCCCTCACTCCCACCACATATTGAGGTTAGTAGCCATTTGATAATTAACCAGGGGTTGCATGACCCAGTGGCTAGGCTGCCAGACTGAAACACAAGATTTGCAAACACATGCATAAATGCTTGCAAGCCTGGGGACTCGGTGAGAAGATGTGGGTTCAGAGCTCTGCCATTGCCGTGCCCTGAGCTTCGGGTGCATCTCGGTGGCTGGGAATTCGAGGCAGGCCTCCAGTTGTGCATCCAGGCCTCCCTGAAATTCAGTGGGAGCAGGGTACCCCCTTTGAAAGTCTCACTTTAAGCCTTTTGTAAAAGGGACCATTAGTATTATTTGTCCACCAGTGTATACAGTGCTTTTAGATCTGTGGGTGAAAAGAGGTATGCATTATCATTGCCTATCCTCGAAGCAAACCATTAGTGAAAGGACACAGAAGAGTCTCCCTTTTCCCTTGCCCTTCTCTCATAGGCATTTCATGCTCTAGCTAAATATAAATACACCAGAGCAGAGCCTCTTGCAGAACTGGCACTTCTGAATATGAGTTGCATGAATGCAATGAGCAGAGTGCTGCTTGGGGGATGAGAAATGGATGGGATGCCAGAGGGAAGAGCAGACTTCAGAAATGTAACAACTTGTTTGGGTAGCAGGGGCAAGAGTGAGAAGGGTCCCTTTCAGAGAGATGCTGAGATTTCTGAGACAGCCCAAACCATCCTGCCAAGTATCTGCTTATTGAACCTATGCAGCTTATAAAAAAAACCTGCTCTGGACATTACTGGGGTCTTGAGCTTGGTTGTGTTTTTCCATTAGTGTCCTGCCTGATGAATGCATTGAGATGGTTGAGAGAGGAAGGAATGGAGAAAAGGCAAACTAAAAAGCTGCCTTCTCCTCTCTTCCCCAACATTATTATTTATGATATTGTGTGAGTAGGTAGGAGCAGCAGTCAGGGAGCAGGAAGCTGCTTTATTAGGTGCACAGTGACATCTCTTAAAAGGACTTGCTCATGAGAGAAAAAAATTGGCAGAATGTTCCCTCACAGAAATGTGGGGAATGCACACCCCTGAGCATGATGACCTGAATCCTGCCAGATTTCAGCTCTACCGCCTGCCCTGCTCTGGACTGTTTTCCAGGCAGTTTCCCTCTGTGCATAGTGCTGTGCCTTTGAAAGTCCCGTGCTTGTAAGAATGCCCGTTTTGATAGGAATAGCCAGAGTTAGTTTTCCTGCATCAGTGACCTGCACGCTAACTGCTGCATCTTGGCACCATGTCCCATGTAAGGTGTGCTGTGTGAAATGGTGTCTGGGGGCAACAGGGAGGAGTTTCTGCTACAGCATTGCTTAGTAGGTAACTGCCCTTTCCCCTTCTACAAGGTGGGACATGAGACTGTGACAGTAAAAGTGATTGCAGTAATGTTATGGACGTTGCTTTGGAAAGCTTCCATACAGGGCAGATTCCCAGCCTCTTTCAGCCTGTTTCTTGACCTTTCACTGGGACCCAGGGCTGAAGTCCATGGCTATTTTACTCATAGTCAGCTTTAGCTTGTTGCAGGAGGGGAGGTTACCGCTTCATCCATCTTTACCTTGTGTCCACCTTTACCCTTTGTCCATCCTTACCCCGTGTCCATCCTTCCCTCGTGTCCAGCCTTACCACTTTGTTCTTCTCAGAAATTCCCACTCCCAGAAGAGGGGAAGCAGAGGAAGGGGGAGAGAAACACCTCTTACCTCCCACAGCTTGCAGCCAGGTGCATCAGCGAGAGCTGCAGTTCAGCACAGTGTGTTACCAAGCCATTTGGTCCTTTCTGCACAAGGCAGCACCTTCTTACAGGGGGATGAGGTGGCATGGGAGATATGTTATCCCTTGAGGACCCATGAGTGGTCTATGCTGGACAGGGGTTATGCAGAAGAGAGCAGTCATTTTAGGTGCCAAACCCCAGATCTTTTCACAGGGAGTGATGCCTAGCTAAATAATCCAGTCTCTGAAAATGATGACCCATTGAGGCTTTCCAAGCTGTGCATCCAGAAAATGAGACCTCTCTGGCTGCCCGTCGCTGGAGAGAGCCTGGCCCAGCCTGCAGGCAGGTTTCGGTCTGGCCACAGGACATGGGAAATTGGGAAGGATCCCTTCAGGGGGTCTAGCTGGATGCCCCTTTCTGTAAATCGCTGAGCAGAGGGAAATGCTTTGTTTTATCTCTTTAATTCTGGCAGGATCTCCCCTGCTCCCCGGCAGCCTGTCTCTGCAGCCAGCTGCAGCTGGGAAACCTTCACGTGACAGCCAGGCAGAAGTGACTCAGGGCAGTGGCTCCTAGACCCTGTAACAGGCTGGGCTTGAGGTGATCCCTGCAGTCACCATGGAGCTGAAGGCTCAGGGACATCACTTCCAAGGCAGGTACTAAAATAAAGAGATTCCTTAAATTTGTTCCTTATCTCTGATAGGAAAGACTCTTGAGGGCAGACCCTGTCACCTCGGGTTTTTATCGGACTTCTTCTGAGACTTACTTAGTTGCCTTGTTGGTATCTGATGTCTGTGGCAGGTGTACAAAGGAAACCACTTACCCACAATCACCTGTTCAGTGAGCCAAATTATAATTTACATGCTCTATGTTTGACTTTTTTTCTCATTGCTGATTTTCTTTTAAAGACAGACAATCCATAAAGGCACATCTGCATTATTGCAAACCCAAGTTTCTACACAGCCACGTAGCACTGCACTGTCAGTATGAGCTTGGTCAGAAACAAATATACAGATTAACAAAAAGGGCGTTCATTTGTCTGCAGAAAAAACTTCTTTGAACTAGTTACTGCTGACTACAGTAAAGCTCACTGATTTAATGTAAAATACATTGAACTTTGAAATTCCCTTTCTGTACCGACATGCTGTTGCTCATGTAGGCAAAGATCAGTGGTAACACTGCATGTAAAGGATGTCTGCTTTCATCTTCGGGGGAGGGCGTGGGGTGGAAATGTCAGCTCTGGATTTCAGTCAATGCAATTTTTTTTTGTTGTCAAGTTTTCCTTTACTAATGCAGGGACCAGTCAGACCTCAAGATGTCAAGCAGAAATTATGTTGTGCCATGCCATGCAAAGGCTGTCTCTGCTGTGCTTCCCACCATTTTTCTGGCTGGAAGATCTGTCTTTGGGACTCCAAAGCTGTGAAATGAGTCACCAAAAGATGTTGCCCTTTTGTTCAATGCTTTAAAAGGTGTAAGCCTTCAGTGGAGCCCTGCCTTTCTTCTGATCCTCATTCCTCTCTGACCACCGAGACATCAAATCTAGCAGTGTCATTACACCATGAGCTTGCCATTAAATAGCTTACCAAACTCTGATGACTGATGGAGTCTTTTCTCTGTGAGCAAAATTAACTAAATGGGGATTTTGAGGGGCTAAAGTGTACCTACAAAGCATGCGGCAAAGAGAATGAGAGGCTTGCATTTCCTGGGGACTGTCGGTGCGTGGTTAGTTAAACACAGTGTTTGCAGCTGTAAGGAGGAGAAAATGATTTCATCTGAGCTTTGGACACTGCAGAGTAAGCCCTGTCTTGCAGGACAGGACCCAGAACTACCAGGTGGTTTGGTTCGGTGCAGTCTGAGGCAGTGGATTTGCTGTCAGAAGATGGGAATTGTTGGTTGTATTTGTGGATGAGCCAGTATTTCAGACCTCCCAGGTCCACTTCTGTTTTGCACAGGTTAGAGAGACATCCGTTCTAATCAAGAGACATGTAACAATGCTGAAATGCAAATTGGTGATTCTGTTCAACTCATTTGTCTCTTTTCTTTAAACACTGCACTTTTAATTGCCACTTTGACATCTTCTCACCCTGATCTGAAGGAATGCTGTCAGTGGTTACCTTTTGTCATGAGCTTCTTTCTGTGGGTTGAAGAACATCTTCCAGCCCATGGAAGAGCAAGTACTTTAACTTAGCACTTGTCTTGTGTTTTTTGCACTCCCCAGAGCACGAGCGCTGAGTAGGAGTGTGCCAATTATGTGCCCTGTGGTGCGTCCAGAGCCCTCAGCGTTGTCTATACAGCTGTTCCTGTGGCTGGCGGAGTGCCTGCCAGGACTGACTCCCTCATGTTGGTGCATGGTCCCAGCAACACAAGCCCCACAACCTCTTGAGAGGGACCTTTGCATGTGGTGGAAGCCACTGTGACACTTAGGCTCTGGCTACATATACAGCCACTCTTGTGGAAGAGGTGACAGTCCCAGCATGTGTTCAGCTACTTGGAGGCTGCTGCCTGCTCAGGTCTGCTGGATGGACTTCTTCCTGCATCAGAAGGTCGAGTGAACTTAAACCGTTTAGATAGCAGCTCTCTGCAAATATGGACCTCAGCCTAGGGACAACAAGCTTCCCTGCTGTGATGGGGAGCTCACGCACAAGGTGGTGGCTGCAGCTGGGGGCATTCTGCCATGCAAGTAGTTTTGCCCCAGCCCGGGTCTATCCACACTCCAGGTATACATCATGCCTTCCCCAAGTCAAGAAGTCAGGATATTCCTGGGCTATGACAGGTTTTGGCTTTGTATCAAGCAGAACAGATCCATTAGAGTGTGCAGTTTGTGTTGCCTCTGTAGGCTCCTGGCTAATGCTTTGTATCCTACCACAGCTGTCCTCAAGCAGAGTCAGCTGGGACATGCAGATACCCCCCTCCTTCAGCAGCTTCATGTGCTGTTTAAAGGAGCGCATCAGATGTTATGCTTTCTTTCTACAAGTCTTTGTGTTCCTTCTTCTCTGTGACAAGGTTTTTGCTTCCACCACTTGCTTAGCGAGTAATGAAATGCCATAAAAAAGCATGTTTAACTTTATTTCCAATGCCTAGGTGTATGCATCCATGCTTTTCACCGAGTAGTGCTGTAGTTGTGACACCAAGGCAAGGTTTTAATATTTTTATTAGACAAACTGATACAGAGGGGGGTGAAAGCCACAAGCTCTCAAGCTCCCAAGTGCTTCTCCACGCTGAAATAAAAGCAGCGATTATATGGGGCAGTCTGATAGCAGGTAGTATCTTTCCACAGCAACCTTACCTTGCCTGTACACTTTTCTTAAGGTATTGCTGCTGTAATGGTGCGATGGGAGAGGCAGCGTTGGAGCCAGGTTTTTATTTACAGCCTCTAATATTGCTAAAGGGCCCAGAAGTGGGTGTCAGCTATGTTATACCCACCACAGGGCTCCTTAGGAGTGTGTGAAGGGCTGTAGCATGCCGTGAGCTTTGAAGCCCTTATGCTTTTGGGTTTGTAGCAGTCCCCTAGAGGTCAGCAGAGCCTAAATTTTAAAGCAACTCTAGCCGATGGCAGCATTACAGGCATAATAAAAGCAAGGTTGCTTCTGGCCTGCAAGACCCTGCTTTTGCTCTCTTGCAACTTCAGCTCTTGCTGGAGAAGGACTCAGGCTGGGAAAAAAGGAATCGGTGCATGGGATGAAAAGTCCTGCTTTGGAGACGCATGGGCTGAGAACTTGCCATGGAGAAAGACCACAGAGAGGAGGGGGAAGAAGCAGCTTGAAGATGGGTGCTGGCATTGCCAAAGCTGCATAGGGCAGTGGAAGCTGGTGCCTACACCTCTTGGCTCAGTGGTACCCACCCCTCCTGGGACCGTGGCTGGACTGCACTAAATCAGTAGCAATGGCCACTGCAGCCGAACTTTGTGTGCATCCACCTGCACTCCAGTGTTGCAGTGGTATGGCTGCTGGTCACACTGGTCTGCTCTCAGCCTTGAGCTGCGCCCCCAGTGCTGTGCTGGCCTCAGCCACGCTTCAGCTGCTGACCAGATGTCACCTCTCTGCATGCCCAGGTCCTTGCAATCCCAACCTACCTTTCACAGGCACTCATCTTACCTATCGTCCTTGCCCAGGACTGGAGGTGGAGCTGGGTTTTCCCTGGACCTTCTCAGCTTCTGGGGCTGGAGCGGCCGTGTAAGGGACCCAAGCTGTGCCACATCCAGATGACTTGAGGCTGACAAGCCGGTCACAGGCAGCCACTCCTAGTCCAGTCAGCTTTCCACAGTACCAGGAGAGGGACAGAGTTTTGGCACAAGGCACTGGCACAGCTATAGGCTAAAAGGTGCTGAGGAGATGGCGAGTGGTGAGTCCTGCCCTGCATGTGCTAGCAATCCAGGGGCCAGACCCCAGACCAAGATCCTAATTCCTGCTGCCAGCCCCTGGAAACGCTCAGCCTTGCAGCAAGAAACCCCCGGCAGGGAGACCTGAAACCAGTGCTGCATTTGCCTGCAGGGCACTGTCAGTGTGCCTATTACATTTCTCAGTAATGAGAAAATGAGTTAGCTTGAGTGGATGTGAGCTTGCATTTGCCCTACATACTGCTTGCCCTGTCCTCAGGTACAGCTGCAGGCTAAATAACTGGGAGTGCAGTTGGCAAAATATGCCTCTTTCTGCCCAGTTTTTCTCCTGGTCAGCGTGCCCAGGACTGTGGCTGCCCTTTTCCCTGTTGTTTAGCTGGCCACACTCCAAGCATGGCTCTCCATTTTCCTCTGCATCCTTAAGGACCATATGCTCAGCTCCAGCAAAGCATTTGATGAGGACTGAGATTTTCAGGCTTCGTTCAGGAGGACATGTTGTACTGGAAATGCAGCGATTCATACAGAAAATCAGTGCCAGTTTTTATCCCATCATGCTGTCCCTTGTGGTTAATAAAAGTTAGGAAATTTTTATATTGGCTCTTCCTGAAGATTTTTTTTTTAATTATTACTTTCTATTACTCCTTGTTTGCTGTATTTCTTTTTGTTTCTGCAAAACCTTTATCAGCGAAAGTTTTGAACTGCCTGTGAGTCATGTAGCAGCAATGGGGAGTGGCAGCCCAGAGCTGTGGGAGCCGAGCATGCAATTTTGTGCCCCAGTTACATCTCATGACAAAGGCTGGGTCACCCAGCTATCAGCGGACATCCTGGCTGCAGTGCCTAGGGTGGTCAACCACGATGTCAGTCCTGTGTCTCCTCCATGTGCCACTGGCTACAGAGTGTATACCTTAACATTGATGAAATCAGCTCTGGTTTTGAGCCTTCATGAGCTTTCTGAAATCACTGTAGCAAACTGCAATGAAATTATTTATGCAAAGCCTAAATTACAAAACACAGACCTGTGGACCGTTTCTCACCTCCACGAAATGTCTGCGCCTGAAGGCAAGACAGTTTTAAGGATGCAACAAGCCATGAGCTGAAGATGTAAAGTAGGATAATGGAATGCTTGCTGAGGCCTCTCAAACTGTGCAGCAGGACTTCCTTCTCCCTAGTCCCAGCACATGGGTGCATGTTTTTCCAGCTCTGCGGGATAGCAAGAGGCACCTTTCTGGGAACTACAACAGCAAGGCTCTTGCTAAATTCCTTCAGGCTTTGTCAATGTGCAGTTTCTTTGTTGCATCATCCAAAAAAGGGAGGGAGGGCACTATCTCCAGAGCTGGTAATGCAATCACTAGCTCGGCTTCATCAGCGCTCCTTGAACCCTCCCAAGCACACATGAGCAGTTAATTAGATAACTGGCCCCATGCAGCATCCCTTGTAAAAGATGGGTTGCAGCTCAGCAGCAGATCAGCAAAGGCACGTACCACCAGAGCTGGGAACCTGCTTTCATGCATCAGGACACAAAATAGCTCAAGAGGGAAACTAGGGATAGGCTTACCATCTCTGGGGTCTTCAGAAACATGTAAGAAGTGATGGAGATAGCATCTCAAAACTGGTGGTGGGGGGGTGTTTTTGGAGGAAAAAAAAAAGCCATCTTTGTTTTTGTGGAAACCAAGCAATGAACAGCAGCTTGTTACCTCTCTTGCTTCACAGGGGGGATGCTGGCACAGTCAGCCCTGGAGGAACAGCAGCATGGACCTCGGGCCAGCAGATTGCAGCTCAAGGCAAAGGAAAAGAGCCAGGGAGGAGATGTCTGGGAAGTCACAGACCCCACCTCAAAGTTCAGGAGCCGGCGACCTACCTGAGGCAAGGAAAGGGAACGGTAAAGAGGAGATACAAGAAGACTGAGACCAGGAAGAGGGCATCATAGCAAGGCGACTGGTGGAGAAGGGGATCGGTCTGATCTGCGATGGGACTGGAGAAGGCCTTGTCACAGCTGAATGCAGCCTGGCTTGGCCAGACCAGGCAACAGAAATGGACGTGGGGACACAGCAGCATCTGATGGAAAACATGCAGGCAAACATGGCTGTAGCAAGTGCCTCTGAGTGGCAGTCACTGCACCTCTTCTTTCTCCTCACCATCCCCCAGCGAGATGCTCTGTGCCTGGTCATGCATCAGCCATCATGGGCTCCAGGAGCTGCAGCCCACCCCTCGCCCCCCCTCCTCTGTCACTCAGCTTCTGCCTTTGCAAAAAAAAAGCATTGGCAGGACCCCAAATCCTTGTGACTAAGCACCAGCCTGCTGCCACGGTGCTCCACATCCAGCCAGCCGGCACACCGAACAGAAAGGGCTATTTGCTGCTGTGTGAGGCACTTGTGCAGCTCTGTGGCTCAAGTCCCCTGTACCCTTGGCACAGCTTGTCACCATGTCCGTTTGCACAGTTCACAAACTTGTACGTGTTATCACACCATTAGCGTTTTCACCACCAACTGTTCTTTCAGAACAATAAAAATGATGTTTTCCTTCCTAACAAAGTTTCTTTCCTCCCACTGGCCCTCTGGCAGGGTTGTTTGTACAATGCATGGCAAGCCTTGCCCATAGACAAGGGACCTGCCCAGGCCTGCAGGTCCCTGTGCTCTCCGAGGCCTGAGAATTAATGGGACGATGATGCTGAGAGTTAATACAACCAAAGCAAAGTGACCAAAATGCTGCCATTCAGTCACCTGCAGTGGCCTGACACATGCTGTTGTATCAGACATTTAAGCACACAAGTAAATTACACAGAAGACATGAGTAACCTGTTTCTGACTGTTACCACCAAAGCCAGCATGTCCAATGGGCAGCTCACACAGTCTTGCAGGTCCCTGGATCTCTGCCCTCCTTTGCCTTTGCAGCTGCTGCTTGGCAGAGTAAAGCTTCCAGTCAGTGCCTGTCTCCTACACTTCTTTTCTCAAAATGCACGCACCACTCTTATCCAGCAGCAGTACTTAAATAGTGTCCATCTGCAATCCCAATATCCCATAAAATGATTTGTTATCCATGATAACAGAGGAGAAGAGCTTCCAAGAAGGGGAAGACTGTTGATATCACCAAAGTCTGTATTAGCTATGCTGACAAATGAGCTTTTTACATTAAAGAAAACAGAGGAGAATTCCTGAAAAATTTCAAGCAGCCTGAGTGTCTCCAGTCAAGCTCATTTTGCCTTGTTAAACTTACACTAGAGCACAATGAAGAATGCTGTCTCTACATAGGTGACCACTGAGGGACAGTGTGGAGTGCAGCTAAGAGGAATGGGGATGTCCTGTGGTGCTCCCATGAAGTCCTAACCATCAGTAACCACTACTGCTGATGACCAGTGAGTCTTACAACATGTAGTAGCAGCAGAGTACACAGCCATTACTCACCTGTCCAGCAGCCAGCCTGCAAAGATGAAGTTGGCTGGTGCTGGCCATTTGTAGCTGGACCTGTGGGTTTCATGACAGCGGTGGCCACATGCTTCTGAATGGACAACCATGCTCTCAGAGTTACATGGTCTGCTGTCACCTTCACTGTCAACCCCAAGAACTAGTCACAGTTCACAGCCTCCCTGATGGACAGCACAGCCCCTCCTAGCCAAGGTGGGTATTTCTCCATGAAGCCTCCTTTGAAAGGTCCTCTGTCCTCTTCCCTTGTCTCAGCTGCAGTTGCTGCTACTGCTACAGCAAGATGTAGCCAACAGAGGCTGGCAGAGTAGGCATGTGGCTTACCAAGCCACAGCCAGACAGAAGAGCAGGACAAACACATCGGCAGGAGCCACTGCCTGCTAACAGCAAATAGCAGTGTTGCACATGGAGCTGTCTTGGCCACAGCAACACAGCAGGAGTTTGCAAAGTCCCCGCAGTCTCTGAGAAGCAGGAGAACATGGGAAGCCAAACAGGGCTTGTGGAGTTTGACTTGCCAGATGTGCAATGCGGACCCTCCTGGCTATTTTCTCTTTCATATCTTATTGGTACCATATGAGAGTCTCCATGTGAATTAGGCCTGACTCACCCACGGAAGAAAATCCTACGTGGGGAGGAAACAATTTGATCCAGTGACTGGTTCTATGTGGAAGCAGCAAAAGCCTGGTTTAATTTCCCTCCTCTGCTGTGACTGTTTCCATTCCTTCAACACCATGTGAAATATTCTTGCATTCACGCCATGAGGGTTACCTCAGAAGTGCAAGTACCTTCTTTATTTCTGAAAGTAAAGAAATACATGTTTGGTAGGAAAGTACAGGGAGTGGAAGTATCCCAGGTCTGCAGGTGGGCTGTTGCGGGGGACACCCCCTGGGTCTGCATCCCCTAGGAATACGCTGGGCAGGACAAGCTTAATTCCTTTGCAGGGCTCTGACCCCCTGGCAAGTTAGCACTCAGGGTATTAAGTAGTACCGCTGGGTTTGTTTACTGATAAACTTGCTAAGATGCAAAATCTGTGTGAAAAGACAGCACATGGTTAAAGCTGATTTTACTGACATAGCTCAGTGCTTACAAGAGCCTCATAAAAGAGCAAAATCCCAGTCTCCTCCTCAGCTTAATCAGTGAATCTGAGAGCTGATTTTCATCCAGCTCCTGCTCTTTTTGTCCATCTAACCAACTGCTTTATAGCTGCATAGAGAACTCTTGAAGATGTTCTGGCGAAGCCTTTTCCTTCTGTCTTCAGGGTTTGCGGGGTCACGGAGTCCCCTGGCATGTGTACACGACTGCCAGAGGTGCCTCTGAGGGCAGATGGCAGGGGTGCGCCTTGAATGACCCGGCTCTGATCCAGGAGGACTGGACAGCCTGCCTCAGAGCCTGGGCAAAGTCTTGGGCGAGAAGCCACGTACTGACCAAAGCCTGCTGGAGCCAGCACCTGGGCATGCCACCGCGGGGGCAGAGCTCACCCGCAACTCTGCGAGCCGATGCCAGTGCGGAGGTGGCACAGACATGCGCTGTGTGCCAGGGCAGGCACCCCAGCATGACTCCGCATCCTCTGGCTCGCCCGCTCTCTCCTATGCCAGCTTAGGAAGTTTTCTCCCCAGCCCTGCCCTAATCGCTCATTCCTGGCCTCCGGCCAGGTTTGCTGCTCCTGGTGCTTCTGGTAGAACTGCACCGCGACATGAGCTGGGTTAAAAACCAGCAAGGGCAACCAGGTTTCTGGTTTGTTCTGAAGGGCTGTTTTAAACCTCAGTCATGTTAGCAGCTCATTTACAGTTGCTTCAACTGGGGGATCCGGGGACAAGCAGACAGGGACACGGACAGGATGGGTGGGAACCTCTTCAGCTGGCTTTGCTGCCAAAGCTGGCAAAGCAACATCCCTACACCTCAGCCTCGCTAGAAGCTCTCTCTAACTCTTCCTGGGCTTCTATCACTTTTCTGGCAGATTCCTACATTGCTTGAAGGAGTTGCATTTCCCTTTAGGGAGTAAATGGTTCACGTGGTTTGGCATTTATTCTGTCATGGCATATGTGGGACTATCATTAACATTAACAGGAATGACACATCCATCCAGCAGAGAATAATCTGTTTAACGGCTAAATAGGAAAGCTACGTACATTAAATTTCTGGCTGCTAGTCAGCTTTGTGATGTAGTTTTCCCTTTGATAAAATTGAGACTTATTTCAAAACAGGAAATTAATTTTTCCCTCTTTTTATTCAATGGGTGGCACAAATACAAACCCACCCCTTGACAACCCATAGAGGTCTCCGCTGTAAGTGATGTATTTATAGGAGAGGACGTGGCACAGATGCCTTAATGTAACACCAGCTTCTGGCTTTGTTGGGCTGATGGCTTCTGAAGTGACAGATAGCCTGGGATGTTTGTCTCGGCTCACACCCTGTGCCAATCCATGAACAGCTTTTACAGGCTGAACTTAAGCATTCAAAGTTTCTCCGCTGGAAAGCAGGAGAGCAAGGTGATTTGAAAGAATGCTGAAAAAAAATCAGGTGGATGATAGGAACTTGATTTGTAGAGGTATAAATTACCACCAAGATTTTAGCTGTTCTCAAGAAGAGAGTAAAATCTGACTGCATTTCATCAGAAAATTCAGATCAGTTGTACCTAAGCCCATGCTATTCTTTCGATAATTAAAGTTCTGGCTACAAATTTGCATAAATAAGCATAAAAGTTCTTCGTTATGGATTTTAATAAATTAAATGGAAATACAGCTAGAGAAAAATGGGACCTAGGAAAAAGAGTCACTGGGGATCTGACAGCAGTGAGGCTTGGGACTATCGTTTGAACTGCTGCCTTCTCTGTTGCACATTCAGCTCTTCAGTAGATGTATAGCAGTTGCTTTTTTCCAGTATTTAGAGTGCATATACCACTGCACTGCCAAAACAGATTTTGAAGAGCGTGTGCAATATGCAACCCAGCATGCACAGCAGCAGCATTAGCAGACAATAGCACCTGGATGGCATGCACATTTTTGGATGCAGTCCAGCTCAAGCGGGACTTCATTCTGCATTTGGCCATTCATTTCTCTCCAGCCCTGCTCTCTCAGTTGTGCCAGTGACACTATTTGTTAGGACCCACAACGAACAGGCCTGGACACTTGATTTGTGTTAAAAACAACCTCCAATACAGACAAGGTTATTTCTAAACCAGGCTGCTTTACCTTTTGGCCCCAAATCAGGAGCTTATGGAACAAGGGGATGTTTCTAAGGGGCAATGAATAGCAAGGGAAGAAGCCACTGCTGAAAGAAATGTGAGTCAAATAACTGCCTAAGACGATGGTCTGTCAGTCCTCCTGTATGTGCTTCACTGCTGTTTGTTTATGGACAAGGATGTCCATCCTGAGTTGTGGCTAACCCTGAACTGCAGGTGGAGGTTACACATGAACAACAATGAATGGTTAAGTACTTGAATTCACAACTGTGTTAATTAAGGAATATTAAGGAATCCTTAAAAGTGCAAGAAGTGAATTGAAGCTCCTTTCGGTTGTCTCAAAGTCACAAAAGGACCTGGAGAAATCAGGACAAAGTGTGTTTCCTTCCCTACAAATTCCCACATTGCCATCCCTGCCATTCCCACTGGATAAGCTCTTCTCCCACTGCTGGCCACCAAGCAGCTCTCAGCTGCTAAAAAAATATAAAAAAATAATAAATATCAGGCCCGATGTGTGCGACCTATGTCTGGGTCAGACTAACCCCCTCAGCCCCATCAGCTCCCCTGGAGCCAGGGGACAAGTCTGAGGTGGAGGGGAACAAGACCCACCTTCCCTGACCCCCCACTTAACCCACCCACAAACCTGGGGATGCTCAGTGTGCTCGGCTCTGGTTAACTGGAAACGCACCAGGCTCATACTAAAGTCCAGGCAAACCACAAGCCAAAGGAATATACTTCCTTGATATTTTGTTTCAACAACTGTTTCCCCTATAAGCCATGTATGCTACAGCTGTGTATGCTACAGCTGTATATACTACAGCCCGATAATTAACAGCTTGTTCATTATGTCTGGGGTGGATAATAAATACATTGTGTCCTGTCTTCTCCTCTCCCCATGCCAAATAAGGATGTACTGTTGTTACTGATTTGTTATTGATTTATTATTAGCTAGAATTAATCATATTTAATTTTAATAGGAATGTAGAATTATAAGAAATATTTTAACAAAACTATACATATCTATTTAATTCTATATATTTAACCATGGGAGTGTTAAGTTTGAAATATAGTCATAGGAACTCAGGAACTTTAGAAAATGTATTATGTGTAACCATAAGAATTCAAGTATTGTTTAAAATCATTTAACCACAGAGACTTTGGCAAAGATTTGTGGATTTGTAGTGTTTTGTTTTAAGAAACTAAGGAAACCGTTATGGACACCAGTTTGCTGCTTGGAAACCCCTTACCCTTCCCACCTCGATCTAATTATCGAGGATTCCAATCAGTAGAGTTAAGTGAGATTAACCAATGATTGTTTTAACATCAGAATATTAATGAGATGGTGTGACGGAAGGACCAATCATTAGAAAGGTTATATTTAAGAATAGACATAGTATGCATTTTTATGTAAATGGTGGTGAGAATCGTACTGCGCAGAATCACCTGAGAGGTCAACTATCGGACAAAGTGAGGAAGACTATGGAAGACCACCAGAGGCTTCACCACGCCTGCGTAGAAGGACATTTGCATATGGTAATAACTTCCCAGAAATCTAATGGATATGTATAACCTTTCTCGGAAACCTAATGAATAGGAATGAATAAGTTTAATATAAGGTGTATGATTTTGGTGTTCAGGTGTGCGTGGTTTTTTGAGAGGACTCACCCGCGCACCCGGCCGTCAATAAAGAAGTGTCTGCTTACCTACACTAAATTGGTGTTGATAAGTTCTTTATTCCAACTTTTTCGGCAACACTGTGAGTGTCTTTCAGGGCTGCCACTAGCTCCTACTGTGGGCTATTCCCAGCACAGGTTACACTGAAGGGGGATAAAAAGCCACCATAAGCGAGTCCCTCAGTCCCCTCTCTGGTCCCTTGCCCCCATCTGTCTTTGCAGCTTCTGACCTCCCGTGGGGAAAGGAGCTGCAGCATAACTTCTTCCCTCTTTCCCCCATCCTGGTTGCTCCTGGGGGAGTGAGGAGGGAAGCCAGAGCCAGGGTGGTCCCATCCGGCCCCTCCCTCAGTGGTTGCAGCTGCAGCCCTTCACCCTGCAGGGGCAAAGCTGCTGGACGCTGCAGGGGGAAGCCAGAGAAAGAGAGAAATTGGTGCCTTGCAACAATTTGTATTAATATGCAACCTGGTTTCTTCGGTGTTTTCCTGAAAACGTAATCTCAAACACTACCGCTTCTATCATCACTTTTGAAATCAAATATTTCTCCTGGAAAGCACTTTTCCACCCAGCGTCAGGACAAGAAAGCTCACCCACATGCAAAGGCTCTTTAGAGCTTCAAATTATGAGTAGTGGCTGTTCTTAACACAAGTAACAGGTAGCATTCATAAAAAACCTTAGCATGGGAGCAGGGCCGAGCTGAGAACATGAATATTCTGCTGCTTAAAGAGTACTAGTCTGGCAGACTCATCCTGGCATCTGTGGCTGCCCAATATGATTTGAAGAGATGAAGAAGGAAGATCCAATGGCTGGGGGGATGCACTGGATACAGGAGAGCTTCGCAGATACTGCTGCTTGTTCCCAGAGAAGGCGCTCAGGGCTGCAGAAAGCTTCGGGCAGTTTGCAATTGCAAGGGATCGTATTTTTTTTTCGCTCGTGGCCAAGTCAGCTGCTGTATTCAGAAATGACCATGGGCAAAATCAGTGCTGGGCACGGCCACAATATAGGGAGGAGAAACCATGCAGTAGTACATCTGCTCCCCTGGCACACAGCCCAGCATGTTAACCAGCATTGTTGGGGAAGAGAAGGGGAGGGGAGGTGAAAAAGAGCTATGGCTTCCAGAGGCTTCCTTACTCTGGCGGCAAGTCTTTCTTGGGCAAAATCTTCCCATGTCAGAGAAGTTTGTGCATCCCTGTGCAGCACACTCTTAACTGAAGACATACAATTAAATGGTTTCCTGAATATGGGGCAATTCCAAGTGTATAGGTATTGGCCTTTGTCCTGATCTCTTACCTGGGAGATACCGTGAAAGAGCAGGGTATAAGATGCTCAAGGGAGCGTGGGGGGGATGGAGTTACCAGAGTTGGCAGCGGGGCTGTGAGGTCAGTCTGGGGGCTTCCCCAGGATGCCCTGGGTTGGCAGCCAGAGCAGCAGGACCCTACTCTTCTGAGGAACAACCTTTCTTTACTGCAGGGAAGCAGATCCCACTGTGCTGCCTCATCCAGCTCGCCCTACCAGCTGCTGGAAACTGCAGCAAGGGGAAGCCCAAAGGCAATGATTTTGGATCAGAAACCTCCTGACCCCCATCACCCTCTTGCTAGAGCTGTGCAAACCCTCACACATGCTGGCAGTCCCCAGGGGACATTAACTGTAGACTGAATTGGGGTCTTGCAGCGTAAGTGCTCAGGGAACTATTTGTCTATCTGGATTTCTCTGCTGCCGCCACAGAGAGGTACTGATCTCTGCCTGGGAGCTCTGTGTGCAGTCACTGTGTCAATATTTAATCATGGTAATTAGCAGCAGGCTGGGTGGCTCAGGAATTCACAGCTCAGCGTTTACCTCATTCACCTCACCCATCTTTTGGGCAGGTAAGGGATATGTCTATGGCAGAGAGAAGCAAAGGCTCGCATAAGTGTAGCTGCCCCATTTTTTTGGTAAATGTTTTATTTATAGGCTTTCACAAATGCATCTTCCTTTTGCTTTGGTGATACATGACGCTGTAAACCTAGGAACAGAGGAACTGCATTCCAGATCAAAACAAATCATTTTCGTACCTAACCCACGGGCAGCTGCCCTTTGCTACCAGCATTTTAAGGCTTTTAAATACCACTGACTGGTGGCAGCACACAAAGCAGCCTCTTTCCTCTGAAAACTGGAGTAAGGCAAGACGGTGCATGCCTCATAGCTCTATCACGGCACTACGGCAGAGCAGAACATGCATCCACTTATGTCGATCAATGCCCTGCACGTCTCCCAAAGGCATCAGCTACCAGGAGTGGGTCCTCTAGTTTTTAAGGTGCGAGGCTCAGCCAGCAGACAAGGGCTACCTGCTTCTGCAATCTTTAGGAATTTCTGTTCAGGAGAGTTATAAATTAAGCTCTTCTTGGGGACGTCGTAAATCAGATCCAAGGCCACCCGTTTTGAAGCGGCTTTCCAACATGACAGAAGGACTTTCACTTGTGGTGTACATGAGCTAGGGCTCCAGGATATACTGATTCTTCATCTCTGAAAGTTCAAGTTAATAGGTGTGGTAAAATGAAAGCCAAATGCAGAGAGTTGCAAGGGGAATGGGCAATAAAATGGTGGATAAAACTTAACATTGATAAATGTTTCTGGGACTCTTTTTCCTGCAAAAGAGAAAGTGCAGAGGGGGACTACTGAAGGGCTGTGAAGTCAAGAGTGATGTGAAGGTGGAGAATGGGGAAAAGGTTTTCACTTTCTCCTCTGATATAGGAGGTAAGGGCTATTAAATGAAACTAGCAGGAGGCAGGTTCAAATAAGTGAAAGGTGTTTCTTCACCCAAGATGTACTCAAGCAATGGAATATGTTACTTAACACTGGAGTATGTGGGTACCCAAAGTTTAGCTCAACTAAACAGGTAAATTTGTAGAAGAACAGATTTATGGGGGGACCAGAAATGGCTGCAGTGACCCCCATTCTCTTTTTAGCCCATTGAGTTTTTAGTGGCAGAGGAGAAGCCATCAGAACAGGAGCTGCATTGAGTCCTGAACTGGAGAGACCTGTCATCCAGGGAAGCAAGATTTGCAGTTCATATAACAAAATGGTGATGGACTCACAACATACATGTCCATCACATAGTGAAGCCTCTGCTGTCAGCACTTACTGCACAACACAAGAAAGTTACTGGGTCAATGTCCCTACCTCATTCATCCTCACCCTGTCCCATATCTCCAGCAGGGCACTGATTGCACCACATCAGATGTCTAGGTTACATGTGTGTTTGATAGGAGATAAAGGTTTGAGTTGGACACACCACTTATCAGTCTCAGTCCTCCCCAGAAATATGGATCAGTGGGCAGAGTACTGGTAACAGTGCTCCAAGACACATGGTAAACTGGGTCCTGCTTTTTTAGAACACAAATAATGCAAAATATTGCAAACACAGAGTGATCAGCCTCTCTCCTGCCCCTGCCCAAAGGTGCTGGCCTGTGGGACCACAGACTGGGAGACGGTCTGTGGCACTGTGGTGTAGCAAAGGGGGCAGCAAGGCAGGGACTATTCATCAGGGCTCGGTGTGAAGAGAACCAGCTACTTGGCTCCCTCTCCTTGTGCATCTGTACTGAGCTGTCTTTTCTGTGATGCCTGGTGAGATCCACCTACCACCACAGCACTGACCTGCCCACTGTCTCACACCACAGAGAAGATACTCCAGATATCATTATCACCTTCCTCTAATGTCTGTGTGCATATGCTAGTTCGTGTGCATTAACTACAGTGATGGAAATACCCATGTACGTATTTTTATATAGATATAAATAGCTATTTTGGGTCTGCTATTTTCCAAGAAGATGAGGATTTGGAAAGGGCCTTTCTTCCCCAGAGGAGGCAATTAGGTATTTTAATAAGGGCTGTATCCTGCTCTGCCAGTGATCGGTGAGAACGACTGCCACAACAGCCAAGCGGTGCAGTCGGCAAGTGTTGGGTTTAATCATTTTTTGACAGGACCAGCTCTCTGTGGAACATTCATAAATAATTAACCCTGCTGGGGGTGCAGGAGCTGGCTCATCACTGCAGACCCACAACAAAACAGACAACAAAACCCCAACCAGACCCTGAATATTTTCTGATTAGTGGTGTGAAGCTTCCTACTAAACCAAGCTCAGAACAGAGCTGCTTGTTCATGCTGCAGAGGAGAGGGTATAGCATTAGCATCCCTTGGGCCTCATCAGTGACAACGGGGGCGGGGGGGGGGAATAAACTGGAGCCCTGATGAGCGTGGATGGCAGGAGGTGAGTGAATAGGGAGCTTCACTCAGAGCATGACAGCTGCAAGGCTCCACGTCCCCTCTGCTCCTGACAGCAGTGCCTCCTGGAGCTTTTGTTTCTCTGCAGCCAAGATGACAGCCTTGTGCATCTTTTCACCAGTGTACACCTCCCTTCCAGATGTGGATGCTGTGAACATGGGATCGAGCATTGTCAGAGCCTGCCAAACAATAGGGCATTAAGGGAAAATAAAAGGTGGCTTTCTTCAAGCCCAGACTTTCTCACTCCCAAGTGATCCAGCTTTCAATGAAAACAGCTTACCTGACTGGACTACTCCTTGCTGCGTGAAGGGAGAAGGAAATAGTCAGGAAATATGCCCTGTGTTGGCAACGATTAGGAAAAAATCTGCCTTCTCAATGCAAATGGAAATTGTTAACAAGGGAGCAATATACTCAGAGCTTTCAGGGTCCTGCTTTCTCATCCCCATCCTGCCACCCTTGTGTGTCAGCATCCTTCCTGCGTGCTGAACCTGCGCTGGCGCTGTCATCACATTGCTGTGACCTCTTTGAGTTCAGTGCTGGTCTCCTGACCTAGCACTTTGTCAGTGAGAGATGGAGGGGGCTGTGCTCAGCCACGCATCTTGCGATAGAGCAGAGGAGACATGCAAGTCAAGCTGCCATGAGCCTATGGCATGGCAGTATTTGTTTTGCCAGCTGGTTTCACTTCTGAACCCCACTCCAGCATGGCAGAAAACCACCAATGGAGGACTCCAGGTGTGTATCTGAGTGAGCCAACGTCCTGATTTGGTGTGACGTTGTACAGCCTTCATCACTGTCGTGGTTTCAGCCCGGCCAGTAACAAAGGACCACGCAGCCGCTCGCTCACTCCTCCGCCCCGCTCCGGTGGGATGGGGAGGAGGCAGAGGAGAGAAAAGGAAAAGAAACTGGAACCTCGAGGGTTGAGATAAAGGCAGTTTACTGGGACAAACACAAAAGAGATTACAACAACAACAATGGCACTAATGAAAAAGTATACAAAAAGAGTGATGCACAGTGCAACTGCTCACCACCCGGGACCCGACGCTCCGCCACTTCCCCCACCAAAAACAGAGACCACCCCCCCGGCCCGCTCCCCATTTATATACTGAGCATGATGTCCCATGGTATGGAATAGCTACTTGGCTAGTCCAGGTCAGCTGCCCCGGCTATGCCCCCACCTCCCAGGTTCCTGTAAAAATTAACTCTATCCCAGCTGAACCCAGGGCAATCACCTCGTGGACTTCTTTAAGACTGCAAATGCTGGAATAGCTGCTTTGGTTTTGTCTGCAGCAAACAGTGAAAGCTCCAGGTTGGGCTGGGATGCAGGAAGGTGGTTTGGGAACTGCCTGCAATTCTGATAACAAGAACTCCTACAGACAGCTTGCGGGCTTTCCTCTGAACCCCTGCCACTTGCATTCCCATGTCCTTTCCCTGCTTTTTACACAGTTCTCTAAAAGCAACCCCCTCTTACCTGTTCCCAACCCTGACTCTGATCCGGAGGGGGACTGCAATAGCCATTTTACTTCTGTGGCTCTTGGTCTTCCCACCCACTAGAAGCTCTACCAAAAGACCTAAGGGTCATGGTTCCCGATTTAACCTGCATGGTCGATACCATGCTGCGATGAAAAAAGGGAGACGCTTGATTCACACAGATAAGTGGGTGTCATACATTAGACACTGAACACCACAGAGTTGCTGGAGTTCTGTATTTGGCATCTAACAGCACACCAAAAAAAAGCAGTTGATATATTTCAGTAGTTTGGGGGAAAGCAATGACCCAGGAGGGGAGGGGTGTCTAGATTATACTAGTGGCGAGCAAAGACTGTACAAATGGACAGTGCTCAGTGAGATGAGAAAGAAAAACAGAAGATTGAGAAAAACAAGGACTGCAGCCCTCAAATATGCTGCTGCTGGTAGTCTATATGTCAGCATATGCTGATATGCTGGTAGGGAATAGTCTTTCCACCACAGGCAGGACAAGAAGTGAACTTAAACTGCAGCAAGGGACACTTAGACCAGAAAGTTAAATTCCTAACTTGTGGCATTGTGAGACACTGGAGGAGGTTGCGTGGGGTGCTTATTGAATCTGTCACTGCAGGTTTCTCAGAGCAGACTAGGAAAACGCCTGTCAAAAATTGTTTACTTCTGATTGATTCTGCCTTGGAGCAGAAGGATAGGCTAGATAGTTACTAAAGGCCTGAGTCAGTCCTATTTCCTGAGGTGCTTTTAGATGTGCTAATGATCTAAACAGTTCACAAGAGCTAGGTATTTGTTTTTAATACCTAGCATACCTGGCATGTTTGACATGCTCTTAACCATGGTCTGGCTACAAAGGGAAACTTCTCTTTCAGTTAGCTAGCAATGTCCCAAGCAAATTATCTGTGTAAAAAATGCCATTCACGGCACATATTTTTAAGAGCAGCGTGCTCATCAGGTTGCCAGCCAGCCAGCTTCAGGACATGGAGCACATGAAATCCCTGGCTCACACATTTATGAAACATATGTCCCTGTGTCCTCCTTAAGTTAGCAAAGATCTGTCATTTATGACAATAAACAGCCTTGGTTGAACTTGACCAGGGTTGGGAGTGCTCACATGAGCAGGTAAGGAGTCAGGTCAGAGGGGTCGGGAACTGCCAGCACTGGCTGGAACAAGCACAAGGGACACTCTGCTTTGGTGATTTCCAGTTACTTTCCAGTACAGCGTGAGCTAGCCTGGCTTGGCCTACTGTAATCACCAGAAACACACAGGTCCAGAAGAGGCAACATGCTAAAACCCACTGCTAACCTGACATCCATGGAAAAACGGAGAACAAAAAGATACCTGCTTTCTAAGGATGGAACATACCACAAGCTGAGATGGCGTGCCCACCTGTGGGTGACAGGCAAGCCTCCATACAGAGTGGTTTTGCAGTAGCTGTCAAATAATTCTTGATGCAATCTGCAAAAAACTCCAGGTTTCCATTAACCCCTGTAGTGCTGGACTTGGGGTCTCTGCAGAGGAAAACCTGCTAAGAAAACCTTGTCACTACATAGGTTCTTCCACCATGCTCTCCTGTAACACACATCCTTCACAGGTCTTAATAATGCCCACTTCACATCACTTCCTCAGACTGTTTCAACTCCAGCACCATTTACAAGATGTGGAGAGGAAGGTAGGAAGCTGGGGCAATGCTGCCCAGGATCACAGTGCAGGCCAAGGGGCAGAGCCAGCAGGCTGTGCATTGGTCACGGGTAAAACTCCCGTTTTGTCCAAAGTTTTGTCTGCTCTTCTAAAAACCAGCTCTAAGCACAGTCCTGCCTCGCTCCTGACTATTTGCCAACAGCCCGTGCTCTCCACGTGCCTCAGCATATCGGGTATGCCAGGGATCCCACCAGCTGTGGACAGTTAAGTCCATGCCCTTGCAGGGGAGTCAGGTCTGGAGGGTGGCGGTGAGGAAAGGTGGACCTGGCCACAAAGACCAGTGTGTCAGTCCATATTCCTTGTATGCTACTCTGCCTGCTCTGCCTGCTGCCAGCTGAAGGCTAAGGTGCTTATCAAAGTCACTTCTATGCGGAAAAGCATAGGAGAAAGCCAAAAAGCAGGTGGTTTGCTGCAGATTACTATTTGTATAAGGATTTCAAGGGTGGACCTGTAGGCTCAGTGTACCTAAGCCAGGCGGGCTACTGAGATCCAAGGAAGAGATGGCCAGGCCTTCTCCTGAGCAGCAGTCATGAACATCCCTCTAGCAGGCTGAAGCACAGCACAGCTGGTCTATCTGCTGAAACAGCATTGATAACTCAGGGATGTGTTATGAGCAGTGCTTACACAGAGCCAAGGTCTTTCCTGCTCCTCACCCCACCCCACCAGCAAGGAGGCTGGGGGGGCACAAGAAGTTGGGAAGGGACAGAGCCGGGACAGCTGACCCCAACTGACCACAGGGATATGCCAGACCATAGGACGTCGTGCTCAGCATATGAAACTGGGGACCTCTTGAATATGCAGTCAAATGCTCTTGAGTTTTCTCACTTTTACCCTTCTGATTCTCTCTCCCACCCCACTGTGAGGGAGGTGAGTAGGCAGCTGCGTGGTGCTTAGTTGCTGGCTGGGGTTAAACCGTGACAGGACATTATCTCCCGTGCTGGTGATGCAGACTGAAGAAAACCGTATCTCCAAACCCCAGCAGCAAGTAGGATGGTGCTAAGCTCTGCACTAAGTCTCCTTTTGTTGGGAGCGCCCTGGCAGGACGGATCAGGGATTCTGTGGCAACCCAATTTAAATATGAAAATGTACAGAGTAAGTATGAAAATTAATACATAATTCAGAGCCCTCTGTACTGCTCTGGGGCTTGCTTCTGACAAGCTTACACTAAGAAGCAATTAACTTTGAAAATGACCCTATTGGACCAAGAAAGCAAGGCAAAATTTTCTGTCTGATGGCAATTTCAGTTCTTTAACACTATTTCAACATATTCCATTTTTCGTCTGCTATTACTGTGGTTTCCCCCCAAACAGCGCACAACCTTAAAGATCCCAGGCTTTGGGGATTTTGGGAGGGTATGGATGAACTCATTAGCAGGAGCAAAATGATCACTGAATGAAATAATTTGCATAGACATTTAAATGGCTACTTTTAGGTTGCAGAGCTCTTCTTTCAGTAAAAGGAGAACAGTTTCCTTTTTAAGTAACTGTGTGAAAATGCCTCATGTTCCAGAAAACAACTTGCTGGCAATTCACATTGAGTTTTCTTCACACAGTGATGTCTAGTTTGAAAACAACAGAGGTAAAACTTCACAAAATGCCCTGTTCCCAATCACTTACACTGGCTCCTGAGCTTTGCTCTTGCTGAAAGCTTTAGCTTCGTGGTCTTGGTTTCCACATCCCAGTTTTTCAGCAAGATATGGAGACTTTGGCAGTTGCCAGCCAAGTGCAGAAATAAGGAAAGCCTTTGGTAAAGGAAAGGAGACAGTTGCACTGGTTACCTGCCAGAATGGAAAATTACCAAGGGTGTGTCAGCACCGCACTGTTTTGCACCACGGAGGTGCAATGTCTGCACCGGCAGTCCAAGCTGGCTCACGGGTTTATTATGTAAAGGATGCAAATAATAGAAAAGGCGATAGCAATCTTACACCCCTTCCGCTGCTGGAAGCCCTGCCTGCTGCAGCATGGGATGAGCTCCTCTGCCTTGATCACAGCATGCTGAGATGAGTCCCTCTGCCTTGATGACAGCACACTGAGATAAGCCCCTCTGAGCAGCTCTGAGTTCGCTAGCGCTCTTACACGGTGGTGCTCATGATACAGATTCACCAGTAGCTGACAGCAGTTGGGTCCAGCATGTGGACTTAACTGTGAGGAGTCCCTTGGACAATACGATCCAATGCCCTCATCTCATTAATAAAATTACAGTTCCTGAATAGGTGTGTGTAAAATTTCCAGTGGATAAGACAATGCATGATACATATACTTATGTCCATTGAATACATGGACGTGGATTAACTACGCATTGATTATGTGTACATTGGTTATCCTATTGATGAGATATACCATAAGGAGCATAGGCACAGCATCTGTGATATGGAGGCATACACCTGGGTAGTCATGGTACTGCACGTCACTGGCTGGTGAGCAGTCACACATTGCTCAACATACATGGGAAGGCAGCAAACATGCAGGTTGCTCCTCATACAATAACTACTCCTCGTACAATCATTTCTGCCTCCTCTACGACACACACAGAAAAGTGGTCGCTTCTCCATATGAAAACAAATGAAGTCAAGGAAAAATAAAAATACACCACCACCACTCAAAGCTCCACGCACTCAAGGGCACTGGGATCAGGCAGCTCTGCTGAACCAAAGGGCCCGTCATGCCACTTCATGTATAAGTGTGAACTGTGCCCCTGTGAATTACTAACTTGTCCTTTAGGAGCAAATTAGATGAATAAGATTCCAATATCAGAGCTAATGCCGCTTTGAAGTGTTGCTTTGCCTTTGTGCACTTCTGTCTCTGCATTATCAGAATGTCTTCCACGAAGCTTTATTATCATCGGTAATGAAGAACTAAGAGGCAAAATTTTCTATTCAAGGATTGAGTTAAAAAACCCCAACTTCCCTGGATACTGGAAAATCAAATAGAAGACTCCAGGGCAGAAGGGCTAATTAAAAAAAAAAAAAAAAAAAAAAAAAAAGCCTGCTTTACTATGAAAACCCTTGAGGGGACATAAAAGATGAAGGGAGGTGCATGCTTGAATAATAAGGCCTTAATGGGTTTGGGTCCATGTCTAATACAAACCATTGATTTTGGCTGCTTAATGAAGTTAGTTATTCGATTAGAAAAATCTAATTTAAAGGGACACCGCCCACTAAGATCACTCGGTTGGAGAAGTCTGTATTGCTGTCATAAGTAACTACTAATTTTTTTTGCAAAATAAAAGAGACTAGAGTGAAAAAAAAATCCTCGGGGTAATCACTTTATTTCATACAGCTGGCAGAATTAGTGCTATGTCTTACCTTCTCTCTTTGCTGTGTCCACTCCTTGCATGCTTTGTTTGGTCTCCCAGCAGCTCATTGGGAGTAGAAGAAGGTTGGAGAAGTATAATTTGAAAAATAATAGGAAGATATAACTGTAAAACAGCAGCAAAAGATAGAAACTGGCTAGATAGAAGCCAGGGACAGGGGGCATTTCCATAAGATATTTTAAACACTTTATTTGAAACTGGGCTATTTCCAGTTTGAGAGTGCCCACTTAAGTAGGTGGGAATTAGACACACCATTCTCAGGGCAAATGTATTGCTTCATTTAGAAGTGACAGATCAGGAGTGAGACTGGGCCGCTGACACATTTCAGGATACTAAGAATAGTGCTCGACTCAGATAACTTTAGATGTTACAATATAAATGTCTTTATCTGAGCATGAGGTTTGATCTGCCTTTGTAGTCATTGGGAAGAGTGAGAGTCATCTCACCCCAATGCAGACATTTAAAAGAGGGCCGATGACTGATGCATTACTGAGACGGGAGACCAAAGAAACCTTAGTAGATATAGTAGATATATAAATGTAGATAGGAATTGTTTAATAATTATCTAGCTTATAATGAAGTTAAAGAAGTTTCAATAAGAGGTAGACATGGCCCAAGGGGATGAGAAGTGATGTTTAACGCTTGCATTGTTGAGGCTGGCTGGGACAGGAGATAGTCCCTGATAAGAAGCAGCAGTGGCTCCAAGAACCAGCTAAGACCGACCTTGTGATTTGGACAAATGCCAAGGGACAACTGAGTCTGCGCAGGGACAGAAGGTTAAGAGTTCACCGTGAAGAAGACATACAGCCTTCATCTTCACGACCACCAGACGACCACCATAAGGAGGCACTGCGCAAGCGCAGTTGAGAGAAGGCTATGGAAATGACTTCCTAGAGCTAATTTTAATACGAAGCGGGGATAGGTAATGCCTGTGTAGAGGCGTATTGCGAAACTTTATGTATATGTAACACTTGACTGTATAAATCTAAAGTGAACTCCCAAATCAGGCGTGCACGACTTTGGTGGGACTACCCCCCCCCCCCCCCCCCCCCCCCCCCCGTGCCGCCCAGCGCTGAATGAACATACCTACTTTACAATCTCACTGATTGTGGAGTCTGTTTTCTGCAGGTCATTACAAGTACCTACTTTGCTTCACTGATGATAAAGGCCAGCTCGATGGAGACATCTGATGTCAGGTGAGATGACTCCCACCTTGACTGGCCAGACTACTCTAAGATGCAAAATAGGAAGTTAGACAAAGAACAACACATGCAGATTACTTAGCACCTGTATGATATGTTACCATAATTGGTGACTTAATAAGAAATCTTGTGTCTGCTTTCTTACATCCGTGTACACCAGCTGGAGAAGAAAGTCACCATTCGTTCAGGACTGTCCTGGTATGCTCTCTCCCCACAGGAACAACAGCCTGGATCAGCTTAGCAGAGGCAACATTGTGGGTTAAACCCTGTGGCCCAGGTTACGCAGTCATTCAGACCGGGTGGCTGTAGCAGTCAATTTTAGTCTGAGCAGCTGTGAGAACCATGCCAACAGACACAGCAGTACATGGTGTAGGAACATGAATGTCAGGAAAGCCGCAGGTTTTTGGTGTTAGACAGAACCAGGCAGCCATCCTCCTTTTCCAAACCCCCTGTTTTCAGTCATTTTACCTTGTCCTTCTCTGACTGACAAGCGGTGATGGTGGCCACTGGTTCATCAACAGCTGGTGACATCCATCTGCAAGGGTCACTGAAGAAATTGTCCAGAAAATCCTGTTTGTTGGTGACAGTAGCACTGTCGCATGCTTACGAGGCAACCTTTGTAGCATCACTGTCCTGGTTTCAGCTGGGATAGAGTTAACTCTTCCTAGTAGCTGGTACAGTGCTATGTTTTGAGTTCAGTATGCGAGGAATGTTGATAACACTGACGTTTTCAGTTGTTGCTCAGTAGTGTTTAGACTATAGTCAAGGATTTTTCAGCTTCTCATGCCCAGCCAGCGAGAAAGCTGGAGGGGCACAAGAAGTTGGCACAGGACACAGCCAGGGCAGCTGACCCAAACTGGCCAACGGTGTATTCCATACCATGGGAAGTCCCATCTAGTTTAGGAACTGGGAAGTGGGGGCAGGGAATCGCCGCTCGGGGACTGGCTGGGTGTCGGTCCGCGGGTGTTGAGCAGTTGCCCTGCGCATCATTTGTACATTCCAATCCTTTTATTACTACTGTTGTCATTTTATTAGTGTTATCATTATCATTATTAGTTTCTTCTTTTCTGTTCTATTAAACCATTCTTATCTCAACCCAGGAGTTTTACTTCTTTTTCCCGATTTTCTCCCCTATCGCACTGAATGGGGGGGAGGGAGTGAGCGGCTTCATGGTGCTTAGTTGCTGGCTGGGGTTAAACCACGACAATCACCCAGGAGCTCAGCCTAATCATAGTATTGAAAAAGCAGGTTTTCCCCCAGGCCAGTATTACAATCTCCTTGAGAGGCCAGCTAAATAGCGGTTGGCAAGCTTATCAATCTTGGCACCATTCCTTCAATCAGCAGTAATTGCTGCATTTCAAAAACAAACCTGTCATTCAGTCATCTACAAAGTTGTCTTTGGAATGAATGAAGGATTCAGGGCTCAGCCAAAATGACTGCATGTCTGACGCTTGTTATTTCTGCTCTCCTCCCTGAATGGTAATATTGGGCTCTGTAGAACTGCCTAACCCAGCTTCTGCAAATGCTTCCCGTATTGGATTGTGGGTATGTGCTACACGGACATGTCGTTAACACTGAGACTCTGTCTTGCAACAGTTTCCTCAGTATTAAAACCTGATTATTAAGATCTCAATAGCATTAGGACATGCATTCTGTGAGGATGGGCGACTCTGAGTTCCTGAGCAGTACTTTCACAGCTAGTTAGCTTGGGGCAAAGAATAGCTAGTGACCAAGATAGCACTGTCAGGATATCCTGAAATCATCCTACAGAGCCAGTCAAAATTAGTAACTGGAAGGGCAAAACTTTGGACACAGGCATCTAGAGACAAATCTGTGATCACAGCTTTTGAGGCCAACCTGGAGGGCAGAAGGGAGGAGAGGGTGCTTAAAGAGAATGAGTTAGCCACTTCTGCAGACTCTAAATCTGCAGAATCTAAAATTCATGTGCCCAGCTTGTAGCTGTGCACATTCCTCATAGACTGGTGTGTTTTCATGTGACTGTACAAAGAGTTGGTGCATTGGCTAAAATTAGTTACAACGCATCTAGGAAACAGGCAGTATAACGACACCCACTAATTATAATAATACTTGTTATACTTCCCCTAGTTTCTGAAACAAAACCTGTTTAACCATTAAAACATCACAGGGAAATTCTGCTGTTAGGTCTTGCCATCATTACAAAGCAGAACCTGGTGCTGAAGCTCGCTGCAAGTGTTGTCTCACGTAAGCACATTACTCTGTGAGCAGCAGAACAAATGGATATTGAATACCTACAGATCTGTGTCCTATTTCCCCTCATCTGCCTCCAGCTATGCCCTCCACAGAACTCCCAGCTTCCACCTAGGTCATCTGATAAAGTAACAATGCCTACGATGCTGTTCCTTCTGAGTCCATGCATTGAAAGAAACTGGCATTACAGAGATCTGATCTCTAAATCACTGTTTGTCCATATAGGTTGTAATTTCACCAGTTGTGGAAGAAGGGCAGGATAATGGGAAGTGTCATGGCATGCAATTTTGCACTACTGCAGAATCCAATATGGTAAAATATAACACCGCGGACACAAAGACTTTGCCTCAGAGACCAGAAGAGGAGTTGTGCGTCAAATTGTCTTTTTTGATATCACTAACAAGTGTTTCGAAATCCTCTCATTTAAAACCACTTTGGCATATTTGGTTTTGCTCTCTCAGGCTTGTTGGTGATATTCAGTTTTGAACCCAATTCCCAGCTTGCTCCACCCCTGGCAACTACTGAGTCCCACCTGTGTGCCAGCACCTGCACCTGCTACAGACAAAAGGGTTAGAGATCTAACTCGCCAAGTCCTACATTGCTTAAGTTCAGGGGCTATCAATTTTTATGAGCACTCAGAGATTGTTTGGATCGGTTTTCTTGTCTATGCAAGTTCCTAAATAGCAATATTATTATTTATATCCATCAAGTCTCTCGTTAATCCAAATCCTGCCCTCTAACAAAAACCCCCCATTTAATGCCTCCTAAGGGAGGAGGTTGCTTCTGAGTCACTGGCAGAACAGCTTGTTTCCTGGTCTCATGGGCTCCCCAGCGTATCTGGCCTTTATTTCTCCCTCTTTCTGGTTTTATGAGTCCTCTCTTGGATTACAGGCATCTGCCAGAGTCCTGCAACGTGGCAAGAAACGAACAGGAATCTCTGGGCATTTCTCTTAGAGCTGCCAATCAGTATCAGTGTTGAGTAAATGACCTGGTGCTCGTTCACACTGCCAAGTAGCACTGGACATGAGTTTGAGGCATGTTTCAGCAAAGAAACCTAAAAATTAGGGATCTGTCCTTATTTTTGTAACTTGAAGGCTATTGGTCAGAAGTGATTAAGCATTGAAGTGTGCCTGTTATAACACGGCACGATAACTTGGCTAAGCATTCAATGACCTAGCTAATGAGGAAAGATGATCTCAGTCTGTTTATGACAAGCAAAACGGTTCCAGAAGTGTCCAGATGGCAAAACAAATTGGTGTGTGGTAGCGTCTCATTTCCACATCGCTGGGTGAAATCCTGCATGAGAAATAACTATGCTGGGCCTGAGTCCTGGAGACCCTCACACATGTGCTACACTATCAGCATATGGGCAGTGCTGTTTGAGTCAAGAGCACAGCTTTGGCCTCTCCTTCAAACACAGTAGCCGGGCTTGTGATTGCCTACAAAGGCAAGCTACGTGCAAAAGCTTCTTGCTGCTGGAATATGAGGACCATGGTGGGCCATTGCTGTTGTGATGTCAGCAGAGAGGTGTGAAACTTGTCATTCTCTTGTGACAGTGATGAGTGTCTCTAATGAACATCAGAGTTCCTCCCCTCTGCTTAGATGAAGGCAAAGAACACGCCTGACTAGAAGCGTTAGCATCACTGCTCACTTTCTGGTGAGCAGGACATTAACTCATTGTGACAGTGGGAACAATGAGATTGGGTTTGTAGTTTTTGCTTGTTTGTTTTATTGTTTAAGTTGAGAGAACTGTAATGAGATAAAGTACTCTCTGGAAAAAGCTAATTGGATTTGAATAGCTTAATTAATGGAGATAGTCACCTACATAAAAACTTTTTTTTCTAACTAACGGGGATCTGCAATCTACAAAGAGTCAAAATCAGCACATGTTTTATGATACAGTGCTCAGGTATTGATTAACCTTAACGTTATTAACAGTTGATGAGGTACGGGGCACAGTTCTTCTGTTAAGGCTCTTATTGTTCAGGTAGGCTATACGTACATTCATATATCATGAGTCATACAGCAAAGTACTCACTGCTAAGAACAGGGGAATTTTCTAGTTTGCTATTTTCTTTTCAAAAAAATATAACCCAGTTATAACAGAGAATTAAAATATGACAAAGTGGTGAACAACCAAATCACATCAATGTTATGGTTGAAGTGCTGGCCTTCATCTGAGGTAAAAGCATTTCTTATTTAACCTGCAGAAATTATTCTTGCAATTACTATAAATATTGATTAAGCTGATGAAGTTACAGTTGTAGCATTCTTGGTCATAGTTTAACAACACTGAAAGGAGAACATTTGTGCCACATTCCTGCTGCTTATTGGAGCAGGAAAAAATATAGTCTCATGGTAGTAGAGGCATGGCTGTTCTCTAAACTGTCACCTCCCATAGCATCCAGGAATTACCTGAACCAGGTAATGCTTAGCTGATAGTAAATGTGATTAAAGTCTTTCTCAAAATACCCGGGGGATTCACAGAGCAGTAGCAGAATTTCCTGTCTCTTGGACTCCACAGGAAAGAGGTATCAGAAGAGAAAGACTGCTGCTTTAGGTGGAGGGAGGACCACTGGCTTGGGAGGGACTTGAGAGATGCAGAGAGAAATATCTTAAGATACACGTTAATGCAAGCTATAGGCTTTCCAGGCTTTCCTTTCAGCCAGCCACTTATCTTTAAGTGCACCCTGCCAGACTGGTACTGTGATGGACCAAGAAGCAGAGTTAAGGTTACAACCCTGACATTTATGGTGCTCCGTCATGATACTCTATACCATTTTCTTAATGTTAGGTGGGATGTTTCTATGAAAAAAACCCCACCCAACATTTCTTTCTGTTAAGTTTCAATAGGTTCTTCCTTAAAAGGAGACCCATGCTCTCAATGGACCCAGTACTTCAGTACCTTCTGAAGACCCTGCTGACAATAAGGGAGCTTCAGGCTGTTAAGTCAGCTGTAATGCTCTCACCTCCTGAGATATTTCTGACTATGTCTATGGTGAGGGATTGCTTAGCAGAGTTGAAACAGACTCTCAGTTTTGCACTTAGATATTGCTAATTGTGGTGCTGACAGACTAGCTCTATCACAATGTTATGAAATTAGATATGATCTTAATTGTCTCGCAGGGTTTAGATTTTTGAAGTGCGCAGTGCTTATCCCCTCTGTGTTGGTCTCTTTGGAGATCAGATTTACCCTGAAGCTCAAGATCAGGTCTCTTGTTTCAAGTGCAAAGTACAAAAACAAGCTACTGTGCAGTAGCACAACAGGACATCTCCTTTCATTATTTTCCCTTTGACTAAGACACAAAAGAATCCATGGCTGAATTTCTGCCACTTGCCAGATGTCTTTTTGGCTACCCTGCTAAACTGCGCAGGACACTTTGATTTTCTTCCTCTTTTTTCCAGTCATAGTGGGCTAGTAGTGGGAGGAAATATTTGAATTTGGTTGTTCATCAGATTTCTGGACATTGTAACACATGCTTTGTGAAAAGCCACATTGACCTGGTGAGGTGGAATCAAGTTGTCTTAATCTCAGTCTAACATTTTAGACTTCTGAAAGTCTGTTGAAATTTTACCTTCCTGCAAACAAGCTCAGAATCCCCTTAGCCAATGTTATAGCTTTTTGAGTCAACAGAAACAGCTTCTGACATACACGCAATCTAACCTTGGCTCTAACTTGTCTTGTCTTTTTTTCCTCCAAATCCCCTTATTAATTTTCACCACCACGTTTAATGCATTGGTCCTGAATATCCTTAACAGACTAAATATGTTAAATGTGTTGTGCTCTTGAAGCAACCTATAACAAAGAGGTTTTCCTTGAAATATAAATGACACTTTCAAATTTGTCTTCTTTCCATAAATAAATCTATTCTAATGAGGTCATTTGTTCCAAGAGCATTTTCTGTTCTCCAGTGATAATCCCTTTGCAAGTCTCTTCAGGCCTTCAGAGTAAGTCACATCATTGTTGGTAATCAGTTGTAGCTCTCCTGAACATGGGCTGTGGTGGCACACAGTCCTGTAAACCAGTGCCAGGCTAATGAAGCAGTATGAGCAGGGCTTTCTTATTTGATTGAACTTTGGGAATGTGAATTCCCTTCTCACCATCCTTAAGCAATTTGGGTTTTGGCAGATATGGCAAAGAACCTCTGGCCCAGAGATATAGCTCTTTTTAAAATACTACCTGTACTTTATCATGAACATTTGCCTACCAGAATGCCCGGGTTTTCTACTGTAATGTGTAAGCATAAAAACGGACAATCCATGCTGGGACAAGAAACCTTATTGTACTGTATACAGAAAGGCGCTGAGGCACACTTTTAAGTATGAGTGAAGTTGCCAAGACATCAGACCATCCTAACTCATGACGTAAACTATCTGCTACTTAGTGTGCTCTTCCTGTTAACATGCATTTTATAAAGGACAACTTTATTTCCTGCACCCTTTGGAAAATGTATGAAAGTTACAATAAATAATAAATACTTCTGGCTACTTCATTCTGACCCAACCTATACAGTCTAAAGAAAAGTTACCAAGCTACCATGAGATGTGATTGATGCATTATTTATGCCTAGTGTTGCTGTTGCTAGAAATGCTCAAAAGAAAATGAAGAGAAATAGTAAACTCCACCCGTATGAATGATGCCACTAGGCTGAAAAATTAGGACTGTTTTTTGTTAATTGTGGGTCAAAGAAAAAAATTACACTCAACTTCTTAAAACTTGCACAGGGCTAATTAACTACATCTCCGCAGCACCAAAATGCAGAATCCAGTTTTTCTTTCCTTTTTTTCGTTAATGCAATGAGTGGCTGAAAACACCATTATCATACCCAGCAATCACACTGGCAATGGGGGTAAAGGGGTTTAAGACGTAAGTGGAGCCTGAAGTGGTCAGCCAGTTGACCAGAATTTGTATAGGGTGTTCCCAGAAGTCCATTTCCCAGAGTTAACAGAAAACCTTGGAAAGCAGAAGATAACCTAGCACCACCTTGAAGCTACTCTGTCTTGCCTTAGAGGGCTGGAAAAAGTAAAAAATAGAGCTTTTCCCACAACCTTGTTCCAGGTACCTGACTCAGTAGGAAGAGGGCCCAGTTTTTACTTGGAACAGTGCCTTATGTTATGTCTAATCAACAAATTTATACAATTTATTTTGCAAATTTACAGTCACAGAGATTCACAAAACCCAGAGGTGACAAAAGTACGCAAATTAAATTCTTCCTCAGCAGCCATTAAAGCTACTGCTTTTCAAATGAAAAGCATAAGAGTATATATACTTGACTATATTTGAGTATGTACAAGAATAGGTGCTATGTCTGCAAAATGTCTATTTGCATAACAGCCAACTCCTTTTCTGAGAACTCTTATAACAGGAAACTATTAAAATAAAACAGAAAGCAAATGAAGAATTTAGAGATCTCATATTTATGAATCTACTTCATAAAATATGTGTATGTGGGAAGCCAACTGACCAGAAGATAAAGTAAAAAGCCATGAGCTCACTGTGGAAGGAAAGCTATTTTTAGTCAAATTTAAAAGAAATGCTTTCTATTCAAGGCTTCATATCATGCTCTATTGAATTATAAGAGTGAAAACAGGTTCTGATTTAAGAAGAGATGACACAGAAAGATGTGATGTGTCAGGAATGTAATTGTATATTGTATGCTGATGCTCTGCTTCTCTTCAGTTTGTTGGAGGTTGACCAAACGGGGAAGCTGATCATAGCCAGGAGAATCTTAACCCTCAAGAGTCCAATCCCACAGCTCATATATATAGCGGTACGATTTTCCCTTTGTGTAATCAATAGGGCAATTCATGTTAGTTAAGAATTCACAGGAAATAAATCCCCTGAAGTATAGCTAGAGTCACTGGGGCTGGAAGTGAGAGCTGTCTCGCAAAATTAGGCCATAAAGATCAAGCCCAGAAATAATATAGGCTGATATAGTCTTTAAGATGGATGAAAAATCACCTGTTGAGAGTTGTCCCCACTATGCATGGTCCCTCTCAATGCCAAATGAAGCCTGGGTGTCTTGCAACTAAACATATGTTGCAAATCTGGCTCCGAGTGCTTGTAGCACCCATTGCTGCCTTACCATGTTCCAGCAGAATTAGTGACCCTGGTTCATCAAATCTCCTCATTACCTCCAAGGAGTTTGACTTGTCCCCAAGACACTCCTGACTTCTTTTGTGAGACAGCAGCCTCTTCCAGTCCAAGTCCCACCCAGTTCCTTTGCACCTTGGTTGCCAAAAGGCAGCTTGAGCAGAGGCAAAGAAATATATGGATAAATAAGAAAGGAAAGCTATTTTGCAGTTTAAATGCTATCTCAGACATAAAGTTTGACAGCCCTGGTATTTGAAGGGAAGAAAGGAAAGACAGGTCTTTACTGCTGTCACTGCAGAATGGCCAGCCTTTGGCTTCTTACAGTGTCAGTGGAGAATGGCAGTGCCCAAGAAATGGAGGTTGCAATACTAAATGAGGGGTTACAGTGGCCAAGCTGGGTGCAGTCTGTGGTGATCATGACTAAAGTACTAACAAAATCTTGTCATGTAGAAGGGCATTCATTTTGCCCAAATTTAGTCTTCTAGATATCAAGCATCTAAGCTAACCTTGGTATAGAGCCTATCTCTATAGTCAGTGGAGAATGGCCACCACTGGGGGCAATTATCACATCCTTAAAAAAAAAGAGTGTAAGCTTGGTGGGCTGAACAGCTTTTGGAAAATACCCATCATTGACCACTGACTATAAATAGAGCATAACTACATCAGATAAGGTTAGGTGGAGGATGCCAACCTTTCCTCCTTAGTCCCAGGACTGATCCTCATTCACAAGACTACTCTTCTGACTAGGATTTGTAATTCCAGCCAGTACAACATGGATGAGTGCACATGTAGAAAAGAGAGAATACATTGCAAAAGAGGCCTCCTCACCCAAAGCCTTTCAAAATCACCTGAAACACAAGAACTTCAGTTTCTACTCAAACTTTCAAGTATTGACGAGGTCCCGAGGTCCCCAGGTATCTCTGGAATGAAGAAGGAGAGCTGAGCAGACTTCTCAACCCTATTCTTCTCTATAGGCTCTGAACATGCACTTCCACACTGACAGGGAAGTGGTTTCTTGAAACCCACTTGCCTTCCATGCTGCTCCTGAGGTTACTGCTGGTGCCACATTTACAAGCAGGTGGCTGGAGGGTCAGGCTGCAACTTGCCAGCAGAAGCTCTTCTTCTGTATTCTCTCAGCAGTTAAAAAATGGCTTGTACACATAAGCTGTACTGCTTTAGCCATTCCAGCATGAAGACAAACAGGTATAGACAACCTGGAGAGGACAGAGAGAATATACATCTATGCTGCATTAAAGAACACCGGAAAAAATACCTAAATTGGCTTTATAGGTTATCCCCGTGTCTCTTTTCACTGCCAAGTCAGAAAAATAACTCATTAGTGCCCTACTGACAGCAGCAAGTGACTTTTGATTGCTCTGGTGAGCTCTGAGGGGTTTGCAGGAAAACAACGGAAAACTAACAGGTCCTTAATATTTGTGCTCTTATGGTTATAACCACAGTGAGGAGGACCTGAGAGAGATCCTCACCATGCCAAAAAACTCTCCACATTGTTCAGAAATGAGGACATCTTGTATCTAGAGAGGAGTTGCATAATGGACTTACGAAGCTTCAATTCATAATGCTTTGCTACTGAACAGTAGTGCCCAGGAATGGAACTGTTCAGGAAAAGTCACCCAGAAGACCCAGTACATGGTTCCAAAGAACTCCTATTTATCGAGACAAGAATTAATGAGTATTCTGAATAGGTAACAAACTCAAAGACAACAGGAAAAAATGAAAAAAAAAAAAAAAAAGAAGGAAAAGAAAAGAACAGCATTTAACTTGATAAACACCTCAGGAGGCTTGCCTGAGATTAGATGATGAATACAGCAGCTCGTTGGTGCTGTACTTATGTCAAACCCTACTTTTCTTCGAGGCTCTTCCTCTTAACCTATAATATGTTAGGGTCATATTTATTTGGTGTTGTCCGCAAGGCTAAAGGGCATTTGATGGTGGATAAAAAATAGAGAGGAAAACTCAAGAAATGACATTTGCAATTTGAGGCAGGAAATGTCAGAGTGACTGGCTTTGAGAACAGTGAACCTTCCGAGCCAATGCAAGACTCTCTCTGTCCATTTACCTGGAGGTCTGATGTAGCTGGCTATTGCTACAAAACTTTGCAGAGGACTCTGACTTGCAGAGGACTCAGGAAAATGAGTTGGAGGAAAAACCAAATCAGGTGCTGTATTATTCTCTTGCATTCATGATGCCAAAGGAAAATATGAGTGAAACATGCAAAACCTCACAGGAGCCCTCTCGTTCCCTACAAACAGCTTTGTGCTTAGCACTGGTGTTGTTCTGCAAGTCATCTGTTGTATATGATTTGGTCATTTCATCACAAGCATGAATTCTACATGCTATAGAATACAATTTTTAGTTACCTCAAAACTCCCTTTTGTCAAAGGCTTTGCTTTTCCTTTAAAATTGCTCACAGGCTTTGAATGCAGAATGCCCTGTGTCTGGCTTCACTACTGCATTAGACATAGTCAGGGCAGACCTAGGGATGTAATATGACAACAGATTGGCCAGTATGTGCACAGATTTGCAATTGCTTGTTCCTGCCTGCTCTGGAAACAATGGAGGAGCAGAAGCAGCTGGTATGCAGAGGAGATGAGGCATAACATCTCTCTAGGACTGCTGACTGCCCAAGCACCTCTGGTCCTGCCAGTCCTGGGCTGTATGTTGGTGAGAGCAGGCAAGCTCGGACGGCTATTTTCAAGGCTGTAGTCTGTTCCTGTCTGTATACCGTTTGTTAAAATTGCCCAGCATGGGCATCTTGCTTCAGTCCGCAGAGTGCTGTTTGCTATGCATTGGAGCGCTTCTCCATGTGTTGGTTCTGACAGTGGCAGCAATGATGCCGATGGGGTTGGGTCTTACACGCTGCCTGACAACCTTGTAAGCCAAATTCAGTCCTTACTGTGTTACAAGAGGAAAACAAACAGCATGGAAAGGACCAAAGTGCAGATTACACAAAAAGGCTTAGTAAAGAAACATCTTTCTCCATGTCCTCAGCTGTACTTGCTGGCTTGGCTTCATGGACTTCAGTGGAGTTACTTCAGCCTACACTAGCTGAGAATACAGCGCACTAGACTATGCATTGCCGTGTAAAATTCCTGTGAGTGGTATGGTTTATTTTCTCATTTGTTGGTTCTGCCATCTGGCACAGCCTTCTTATATCCTTCTCCATTCACCATCCTCTGAAAACATCTTTTGTGTTGTCTATAGACACGTCACTTTTCCCTTGCCAAATATTAGCTTTATGACTGAATACTTCTGATTCCTTTTGAAATCACTTCATGTTACCTTTTCCCCCCCGACAACACTCTCAGGTGTCTATTATGCAATGTTGTGTTCTGTTTCCAGGTGCAGTATGGGTTAAAAGAATACAGCTCCAGTTTTGCAAACATTTGTGCAGCTTCATAGCTTTAATGGATCCTGGTGACTATAAATAACAAAGGAAAACTAAATAATACACTCCTTCCTGTGAGTCACATGTAGGTTGGCTACATTTCTGAATTCACCTCCCGAGAGAAGAAGCTTTGCCTCCATTATAAGACAGACACATATCATCCCATGATGGCACCGCAGGGTCAGACTGTAGCCGATGAAAAGTCATGAATGTCACATGCTCCAGAATAAGACATTTAAACTGAAAACTCTTGTGATTGATACAAAACACAAGTCTCCCACAGAGGCCTGTGCTCATCTGCTGGGGGATGGGGTTAGGAATTCTCCTGCAAAGATGCCAACATTTAATTTCCTTTGACTGGATAGCTACAGGCAGTTGTTCCTGAAGATCTAGCTGAGGAACTCCAGGAAATCTCCTGGGCTTGCTTTCCACCCTCAGTTCTCTCTGACTTCAGGGACACTTATGGTTGTCTACCTCTCTCAAGAGTCAGTGGCTTTGGACTTCGGACTTTCAGGCTGATAAGTATGCTAGATCTTCCTTCCTTGGAGTGAATGGTAACCTGCTCCACAAGTGGCCCCACTGGTGTCAGCAGAAGTACCTAAGAACTAAAAGCCCCTTTGCAGCGGTCAAGGGCACCAGATTCCGAGGAAAAATTACATCAGATTTAACTTTTTCCATTTTGAAGGGTCATAACTAGCTCCCTTGTTCTCATTGGAGCTCTGTGGACTAAGGAAAAAGGAAAAGCTTTTCTGACTACATATAAACACCATCTCAACCAGTTAAGTGTAGAGTATTCATCCCACTGAAACCACAACAGGACTTTTAACAGGACTGCACCAGTTGGCCTTCATGGCATTGTCTCATGGCCCCCAGGATTCTGCACACAAGTCTGGAAGGACCGTTAGGCTGGAAGGAAAGATGCATCCAGGACTTGGTTCTGAAGCCTTCAAGCACTGAGGTTAGAGGGAGCTTTGCTTTCATCAGAGATAAAATATTTGCTTAGGAAGAACATGCCAGCTAATGATTTCAAGAGTGAGAGAAAAGTGATCCAAGACAGATCCCTGAAAACTGATCTCTTCTGCCAAAGACCACTCATCATTCCTGGATCAGACGTTATTTCCTGCCACCATGAAGGACTTGTGAACAAGGTAATTATCTCACCTGAAAGATGACAATTTTTGGTGTGGCTACACCACTTCCACCTCAGCTCTTCTGAAAGAGGTTATTTAGTAGTAATTTCAGCCAGTACTGTTTGCTGCTCCCTGTGTGATCTTGCCTGCTTTTTGGCTAACTCTTGACCTCTGGGAAGAGGATGGCAACAACCACAGCTCCCTCTCCAGGCCCAGAGTGTCATGGTACGGAGCAGTGAATGAATAGGCAATTCTTAATGGCTCCCACATCACTTACAACTGCAGTAACAGATTTACTTTTTCCTATAGACACCGCTGAGTGGATAAAAAATATATTAAAAAGTTCTACGTATCAAAAAGTGCTGCTGAGCTCTTCTCTCTTTAAGATATAGCTGAAGAAATGCATTGCTCTGGTTAGTACCTATCAGCTGATGGTTAGCAAACAGGAAAGGTGGGAAGCAGGTCCATCAGGGTGAAGCTTTTCAGTGCTGCTTTGACCAGAAGAGTTAAGGCACAACACAGGGAGTTACTCTGAACCTTCAGTTCTCACGGGAGTGGGAAACCTTCAGCAGCTCTTGCATGGTCCTCAGAGTGTTTCAAGACCAGGGCTTTTTTTAGGATATTATGTATGGGTTGAACCACTTAGAGTGAATAAACAGCAACTCAAAACCAAATTGTGAATGTAATGTGCAGGGTAGGTGACCTCCAACAGCAAACAAAGCAGAACTTTTGATCTTGAGACAAGTTGTTTCTCCCCTGGAGGGTGTCCTTTGATTCAGCCTGTGTTTGTAAAATGATTAGAGAAAATGAGATATATTGCAAAAGATCAGGAGCAGCAAGAACCAAACACAAGAGAAAACATCTAAACACAAAGGCAGGGGTGGCAGAGAGCAAGCTCTTCTCCATTTCACTTGTGCTTCTTTCCCACTTGCAAATACGCTGCTGGGAGATTAACCAAATGAAGTAAAGCCAACGTTGGGATGCAAAAAGAGGAGCTGTGACTGATTTCTATGACTCCTTAATAACTGACTGGCAAGCTAGTGTAGTGGGTCACTAAATGCCATGAATCATTTGCAGACCAAGATCAAAGAGTAAAGAGGACATAGTTCACCTAGCTGGGCATTCGTGCAGGGCTTTGACTACCTGAAGCCTTTAGAAAACCATTGTTTTTTCTATTCTTGTCTCTAACCTCTTTTCACCTCTGTTTCCTTCTAGACTCAGCCATGTACTTGTTAGTCTACCTTGTCTAGTTCTTACTTCATCACATTCATCAAGGAGCAGAGTTTCAGCTTGTTTCAAGTGTTTTTAACCAAGAGGAAATCAAGCCTGAGGATTTCTATTATTTTTTGTTCCCTTTCTTCCAAGTGCTGAACCTTGTATTGGGTAAAATAGAAAAAAATCTCCTTTGGGGAAAAATAAGGATTGGCTGGTCCTGTGCCTGATCCTATTTCATATTTTGCTTTCATCTGAATATAGTGTCTTGTAATTGGAAGACCTATGGAACTGGCGATCAAATTATTCTAGTGTATATGCAGTTCAGATCCAAATAGCCAGATATGGGCATCCCATAAACATAAAGCTAATAAATCTCTACAGCAGGAGAAATTTGTCTTATATAGATATCCAGAGCTGACAAAACGTGTCTGAGACCTCTGCTAAAATGAAAGTATGATGCATAGCAAACAGATTGGAGAAAAAAGTAGCAATCTATACATTGAAGACAAGAAATGGAAAATAGGGCTATAAATTTAAGCATCCCTAGTGCCACAATACTTCTGAAGCAAGTTTGACAGACCTCTGGTGCTTTTATGGATACAGCAAAGTCATGCCTGAGATTTTCAAAATCCCTACTGAAGCTGCAATTCTGTCAGAGTCTAAGCTTGACCTAGGTTGCTGTTACATCTTGACTACATGTCCCTCTGCCCTATGACGCTGCTGGCTGGATTTTCTGGCTCTCCCTCACACTGGCAAAAACATACCTAATCCTGCAGTGAGTTGGTTTGGAGAGCTAAATTGGAGGAAAATGTTTCTCCCCCCACCCCCGGCCCCGAAATGAGTTGCTAGTTTCTCTCCCTTAACTGGCTTACTGTATGATCAGACAAATATCAGTGAAGAGAAGAATGGAGAGTGCATCTAAGGAAAGGTGGAGGGCATCCCCACCTTAGATCGTACTAAACTGCTATGGAATTGCAGCTTTAAGCACACAACTCCACTCCTAGTCATGCATATGTGTGGATGTGGATGTTTCAAAAGACCTACACATTCACTTTACTGCAGTTGCATATGTTTACTTTGATATAGGATTCTTGAAACACTGGATCCACTTGCTTCATGAATTAGCCACATGGAACCACCTTACTCTTTGGCATTTAAACTTCTATTAAAGAACAAAAAAAGCTCCTGTCCATCATGGTTGTTCAGGAAATCTTCCTAGTAGGACCCAGCTGTGCAGCGTTTCCTTTCTTGAGTCTGAAAATAATCTGAAACAACACTGATGAGAGGTAAACACTGCACAAACTGCTTGTTTCCATTCGGGTTTTGACTCAAAACCTTATTGACACTATTATAAATGTCAACATTTGATACATAATATGGTAATACACTTTAGCAGATGGAGAGGAATGGAAATGAAGCCAAGATGCAGTTGAGGCTGGGTTTGGAATTGCTGGAAGGAGGAGGATGAAGAAAGGAGAGATGCCAAGAAGTAAGTAGAGCAGAAGCAGAGAAAGGAAGATGGGAAGGAAGGGAAGAGAAATCACTCCCACTGAGCTCTGTTGAATCAAGCACTACAGAGTGAAAGAATAATAAACAGTGTTTTACGTTCTGCAGCAAAAGATGATGCTTTGCCTTTGCTCATTCTATGAAGCTTCCTTTGAGATGAGCAGGAGTTGCGCTGTGGACAGAAGGCAATAGGCTCACCTGTATTCATACTGTAGCCCATCCTCCATACTCGGGCATGGAGTTTGTTCTCCTCCACAACATGAACAGGATACCCCCTTGGTCAGAGGCAGCTTAACTAGAACAGCCCATTAACCACCTACTTTAGAGTAGGTGGTTAACCCACTGCCTAAAACCAATAGCTATATCAAGGTTACAAACTGCACTGAACTCCTGAAAAGGTTTTGTCATAACTAAAAATTATGATCATTCTAGATTAAACAGGTATGGGATGCTACCATTCATCACTCAGGCTGTAAAGAAATTTATACTTTTTTGAAAAGCTCATCACTATGTAGTAGAAACACATGCAATAGGGATGAAGTGTCCGCAAAATAGTCCTTCCAATCTGCCAATGATAACTCTATTTTTAGGGTCTGATAAAGAGATGCCAGAGGACAAGATGAGAAAAAAATGTACAAGCAAAAGGTAAACTTAAGATTTTGCACTCTGGGGATCAGGTTACCAAGAACTATTATCATTATCCATGCATCAACTGGCACAGAATGCAATTTTCAGAAATCCCTTCACATTTTCTAAAGAGGAGCTTCTATGAATCTTCTCCTTTCTTCCTCTTCCTGTGTTGTTTATGCAATATTCACACTTCTTTTCTTAGAGACCCAGCCGGTTTGTCCCAAAGTCTCTGCATTTAAAAGACAAGTGTATTAATTCATGATATTCACTATTCTCATGTTTTTCTTTCTCAAAATATAAAAGCACAGCCACAATTCAATACTCAAAGCAAATTTCCCTAGCAAAACAAGGGATCTTTTCTATTTCAGGTTCTTGGTGGCTCCATTTTCATAGAGCGGATCAGTTTGTCTACTTTTGGTCTCAGAATTGCTTATCTAGCCTTCAGCAAGTGCTATGCACAAGCATAAGTCTGACAAACTTGATTTACGTTAAGAAATAATTTTTCTGTTGTCATAGAAACCACTGTAAGATGATCCAGGCATGAGTAAAAAGCACCCTGGCTGCTGGTTTTGCCATTGAAATTCCCCTCATTGTTGATGTGCCACCTGTAATTTCCTTGCCCCTAGGGTGAAAGGGCAAAAAGATAGTATCTGGAAGGATGGCTGAGAGGAAAAATTTGCCTAGAGATTGGCTTCAGTGTCATAAGGCAGACACATTTCCCAGTCCAGAAGAAGGTGTGCAGCCAGCACAACTTCTCCTGCAAGGCTGCAGCATGGGAAGCAAAGTAAATGTTTCTTTCATATAGAGAGCAAAATCAGACTAGAAATCCCCCAAGCCTGTTATAGAGACCTCCGTGCCACGGTGGAGAGAGATGGAATAATTTGCTTCTCTTATGCTGGGGGTTTGCTTCCATCAGCAGGAATGAATCATATCCCCATTTTAATGTCTGCACAGCTCTTGCCACTGCACTATGCATAAACAATTTCTGCTTCAGTAAGAGGAAGCATCCACCTGGACAGTAACATATAAAGGAGTAAAAGAATCAATGAACACTGATCATCATGACATGTTCATGTAGAAGTGTCTTCACCCACCCCAGCACTGCCTGCCTACGAGCTCCATGCCACAGCTTAGACAATGACACCCTGCCCAATATAAATGATCATTCATTGCCATTTTTATGCAATGAGAGCACAGGAATGTATACTGTGTACTACAACACTTACACCCTACTCAAACTCCACCACCAGTCATTGACATTTTAGGGATGTTTATCCCCAAGATTTACAAGGGCAATGAACATTGCTAGTAATTCCCACTACAGCTGTCAGACTGACTTGACGTTCTTTCCCAAGGGAAATCTGTTTCTGCATCTGCTACTGTTGGTTCTGCTTACAACAGGCTTTCAGCTGAAGGGTTGTTGCTGTGGATCTGTGGCCTCACAAAAAAAGGCAAAAGGACAAAAGTGTTACTGCAAAAAAAAGTCAGAAAACCTGTAACATTTTGTGAAGGCTTGCAGTTCCTCTAAGCAATGAGTGGAAAAGGCAGAGGATTCCAGTCCAGAATGCTCCTCTGCTGCAATTAGTACTGGGAACAGTCCAAAAAGAGGGGCACATGGATAGATTATAGCTTCTTTTTGCCTCTAATGCTGATTAGTTGCAATATGTCAACAATTAGAAGAGAGTTTAGTGAACAAATATTGCCTCTTTTTCTGCTGCTGCACTGTCCAGACAATTTTATTTCCCTCTTATTATTTCTCATTTGAGAATATTTGCCAGACAATCTCTCCAAGTCCCTTCTCATCTGAAGCTTACTGATATTAATTTTGCAATTGTAAGAAACAGAGGCAGGTCTGGCATTGCTTCTGATTCCTGATAAGGTGAAAGCAGCTTTTAGCACTGGGTGTGCCATGGATTGTGGAAAGTGAATTCCGAACTGACATTTTCCAAGATTCTCTGTAAGATGCATTCTTGTAGGCTTTCCATGCAGCTTTCTCTTTGTTAATAAACAAAAAACTCCACGGAATACAAGGGGCAGGAAGACAGCTGATTGCCTGCGCAATGATTTAAGTGGATATTAGTGGGCATTTTTGGCAGTTCTTACTGGAGTCTAGTTACAAGAATCTGAATAGAAAGCCTGGTTATTTCCTTCTTTTCTCCAGATACACAAAAGCACATGGAGGATGGAAAATGAACTTAATTGTCATCATTATTGTTGCTAGATTATAAGAAAGTGCCTATCTGCCACTTCTTCCCTATGTGCACATGTACACATCTCTTTTTATGTTCACTGCCTGTCCACAGCTTGTCTTATACATGCATCTTGTTATGTCTCATTTTCACATTTCATTCCCGTGCTCTTTATAGTGCAAAACAAGGTGTGTATTTGGTTATGAAAATGCTGGAGGGGGTGAGGGCATTTTTGCATGGGAGACGCTGTATTACCATGTCAATCGTTGCTCCTTCTTTTTCTTAATCTTTGCAGATTAAACTTGGATGAGCCTCAACTGGGATGCTTCTGGCACTGGAGAAGCTGAGATTTAGATAGCAAATTCTCAGCCCAGGTCCACTGGCATGTGACTCACACACCGTTATCAAATTTGCAATGAGCGGCCCAAAGCTTTCCTTCCACCTTGCTGAAAATCTGGTTTAGCGCTAAGCATAACTTAGGTGGTGCTGGGGGGAAGATTATCTTTCCCCGTTGAACTCTTCCACTCTGGGCCTACATATAATGTCCTTTTTTTTTCCAGAAGAAGGGCTGTTGTCTATTAACCAGCCTAGCTACTGAAAAAAGAGTAGGAGAAGGATACCGCAGGCTGCTTCTCCAGCATTATAGTAGCCACTGATGCTAGCTGGGCATGCCGTTTCCACATGTCATCGAGACTGCTGCTGCAGTTCATCCCCTGTGAGTGTGAGTACTGAAGAACTTTCTGCTGTTGTAGCCTGCTGCTGAGATGCTTTTTGCTTTCTCTTTTGAGGAGAGCTGTGAGTTTTGACCTATGTTCAGCAGGAGATAATACTAAACATCGGGACCTGAAGGCTGCCAGCGTCTCTTGGAGGAAACTTTCTGTTCTTGGAGGCAGCAGGGCACGCAGAGGGACTATAGTTGGAAAGACCTAGGTGCCTTCCCCGTGAGAGGAAAGTAAGAATGGGTGAAAGCAGAAGAGCTGTAAAAGCATCATGGCAGCATGTCTGCTCAGAAACAGTAAAACAAAGCCCATTCAACGGGATGGTTGCTGTGACCCGAGGTGTAGGCATCATGTGTCCAACTGCATAACCTGTGCTCCCCAAAAGGCAGTGATCCCTGAAAACAAGCGCTTACATCACCTACATGCTCAGATGTTGCCTTGACTGCTGCGTCCTGGGGCAATTGCAGATCCTGCACATTCATCAGCTGTTGGTAGAGGCTCTGTTACCAGAGAGGTGAAACAGGCGAACAGTTGTAGCATGAGGAGAAGAGTCACAGCAGCAGGCATGTCTGTGGGAGAGAAGGGGTGCTGCGTTTGCTGGGATATGAGTATAAGCCATGCTGCTGCCCAATCAAAAGGTTCCCCTTGTTTGTTTCCTTTTTTTGCAAACCCAGTGACTTAAAGACAGAAAAAGATAACAGCATGCCCTCCTTTATATTCCAGAGTCACCCTTCTCCCTGCTGTTTGGCACCGTGCCCGTTTCCAGCTGGCACTTTCAGATGCAGATTTCTCCCTGAATAGGTATGGCGGGGCTCTTTGTCCTCATCTTCCCCTACCTTCATTAGCGGCTCTGCTGTTGGGGGCCTTGCTCAGATATCGGAGGGAACAGAGCCGGGTAAGAAGCAGAGCAGAAAAGCCCCCCCTGAATACTGATTCATTACCATACAAATGGAGGAACACCCTAGCTATGCAGAGGGCAGTATCTTTATAAAGCATCCATAAATACCACACAAAACAATGATTACACAGTGCTTATGCATCAGTTAAAATTCATCCTGGATAGGCTGGATAACACATATCCATATAGGCTAAAATGGATTTGCTTAGTATTTCCAAATGGTTTATAGATGTCTCCTGAGATAGGGGCATTGCCTGGAGCGTGGTGGACATATCTGCACAGTAACGTGTCAGCAAGCCAGCAAGCCGTGACTAGAAGACAGATGAGGACAGGCAACTCGAGATCATCCCCCATTTGTCTGTGTATGTGTGGCTTAAAGGCCAACCCTTCCCCCCACCCCCGATGATTCATTTGGGGTCCAAGCTGGGTGCTACGCCCAAATCCCTGATGTGTCCACAAATACAGACTGGCTCATCTGAGCATTTCCTTTGCACAGCACTAGGCTGGGTTATAACCCAAAATCCTTGTGCTGTCAACAGTCACACTGGCAATCTGGGGAGGGACATTTTGCAGGAAACCCATTTCAAATGAGGCCTTTCTATGTATGGGCCGTGGTTCATCAGAAATGAATGACAGAGCAGCTTGGGTTAGTATAATGCTGAGAGTTGTGGGAGCAGCTCCGACACTAAACAAAAAAGACAACCAAAGTGCTTGTACAGTTCTTCCACCTCTGTTTGCCCATCCTCCTCTCTCACAGGAAGGGGGACTAGGATGGAGATGGGTGGTGGCGCTCGGATGCAGCCCTGCAGTACAGCCCTGCTGTACAGCTGCGCGTGTTTTGGCTGGGTCTGCTGCTTGCCTGAGTTAAACCTACAGCGGAGACAGATCCTGAGGGGCTAAACCTGAACAATTTGGCCTAGGGAAACTTGGTGCATCAATTCGGTCTTCTCTCTTGCCAACATGGAAATGTTTTCTGGAAGCATTATATAATGTCTACCTACAGAAATAGCCACACAACATGCTGGATTTGTAACCATATAATTACATCTTCCAAAATAATCCTTTGTAGCCCTCTAAAGACCTGAATAGGTAAGTGACAAGTACTCTGGAAGGACTTCAAAAGCACTGCCTGCCGTGGAGAAAAAGAGGAACTCATCACTCTTTCTAGAACCTCTTTGATTTGGGGGAAAAAACCCCCATAAATCTCCATGTTTCTTTGAAAATCAGCATAAGGCCATACCGTCTATAGAAGTCTGCTTTCTGTCCTTTCAGGTTCTCACTTTTCAAACATACCCATTTGCTGGTATGTAAAACACATGTAAGCCTCCCAGTAACAACTATGCTTTCAGACCTTTATTAACCAGTAGAACTGGGAAATTGGCATATCCCAGATCTGGAAGAGGAGGGCAGGGAAAAGATCTTAAGAGCTCTGTGAGAACCAAAATTTGGAATATAATTCAGGATTTCTTGCAAATGTTGACCAATTGACCTGCTGACTGGACACGTGCCAGGCTGTAGCCTCATTAAGAGATTCCACATTAATCGTATGCCTCTTAGAAAGGCATCTTAGCAAGCTTTTTCTGCAAAGACTATTGACATGGTTCCAGTTGTGTTGGACTCCAGTAAATATAATGGCAGGATTTTTAGCATGTGTTTTACAGAAAGAGGTGAAGAAGTATGCCAGGCTAGTTTAACCACAATTTCAGCACCAGTCTGGCGAAATCTGTTTCTAGATCAATCTAGTTCTGCTACCTCTGTGACCAAACCATGCACAGAAAGGCCTTAAGAACTGAAATGATAAAACCCCAAGGAACAGCAGTTTCTAATGAAAACAACAGGGCTGATAATTAAACTTCTACCAATGGTCCAAGTTGGCAGTCAGCTCAGTTAGCAAACAGTAATAGAGAGAGACAGTCTAAATTCTTTACTGTCTGTCTGTGGGACTGATCAACCTTGACAATGTTTCACCCTACCTCTCTAAAATAGGGTGAAAGGCTCTATTCAGGCAACAGGCAAAGCTGTTTCCATCTGGCATATTCCTCCTTTCTCATGAGTTTCCCCCTACTGATTATTAAGCAGCTGTTTTATATACACTCCCCCCCCCCCCCCCCCCAATTTGCCTCTGGATTCCCAGCTTGTTCATGTATCATTACTTCAGTTTTGATGCCTACAAGAAATTTTAATAAGAATTAATTTCCTACCTGAGAAAGCCCTAATATGCACCGCACAGTGACATTAATGAAAAATAGGTGCTGTAGCATCTGATTCCTGGGATTTTGTGATTAATTGTGTCAGCAGCATTTACAGTAAATGCATTTATTTTATGTCAGTTGCTGATTGACAAAATATTCATTTATTATATTCCAGTATAGGTCATATCTATAAATCCCCAGGTGAACTAAAAAGTGGCTTCTCTAGCCACTGCAATCTCTCTACATGATGAAGTATTCCCATGAGTAATTTTTTAAGATATACCCTGCTGTATGTAAACTTACAGGGTATTTTTGCGGAAATATTTATTGCATGTTCTGTGCTTCATGGCTCTGCTTAGTAGGCTAGCATCAGGGGCAATTTTTTTTGTGACTGGCATTTGCATAACTTGGATACCATGACTTCTGTAAAAGTTCTGTATTTCCAAGGTTGTTCTTATCATAGGGATCTAGTATAAAATGTATTGACCTTCTGTGCTTTTTAACTTCTGTTTACTTACTGTTTGAGGTTCTTGCAATTTGTAATGTGATTTATCCTGACAAAATGATAAAGAGGTAGAGAGTAGAAAGGGAGGAACTGAAAAAGAGACAAAGTGACTCAAAGTTGCTCAAATAATCAAGCCAGATAGCTGAAAAACAAGAACAAGTTTCCTTCTGACCTACACTGCTGCTCTCCAAGCATTGCAGTTTTTTCCACTGGGAAAGAATTCTTCAGGTAAATCATTTTGGACTTAAGGACAATTTTAAAATAGTTTTTAGCATCCTTATTCAGTTTTACTTTTTCTTGTCCCTTTGCAAAATGTCCTTTATAAAAATGGAAGTGCATTAAGATTTCTTTCCTTCAGTCTCCCTTGCAAATAGGGACCTGAATCAAAGACCTGTTTTGAGCGCTATTAGTAAAGGCACATCAGACCAGGTGAGTTACAGCTGATGAAAACTGCCTTGTAATTTTTTCAGACAGAGCATCAAGTCATCAAATACAATTTTAAATGAAGTATGAAGTCTGAAAGGTTTCTGGAAAGAACCATTTTCAGATAAAGGCAAGGAGAATTACACAAAATATAAGAAGGGAGCTGCAAGAAAAAAATGCTCTTCAGTTTTTTCAGTTCTGGTTTTATGTATCCGTGAATTTTCTAAAGCATTATTTTCCTCCACTGTCATTGTCTAAAACACTGCACTCCATAACTGTTGTCATGCATTTACAATTTTCTTTGTCGCTGAGGACAGCCAGCTTGAATTAGAAGCTATTCATAGCCAAATTCTGAAGTATCCGGATATTAATTCAGATGTGGCAATAGATTAAAGCAGGGCTGCTCCACCCCTCTTCCTAGCCTTGCAGGGGAGGGGGTTGAAGGGCCACGCAGCAGCTCCTGAACTGTCACTGTTCCTGATTGACATATTTTTTGATTTACTCTAACACATCAAGCTGTCTGTACCCCTCTGTCAGCTCCAGGGAAGGATGCCAGTCTCTAAGATAAGGGCAGCATGATCAGGCAAGGTTGGTAGTCGTGTCAGCCACCCCAGCTTAATCTGCTGCGTGCATGCGCCCACTGTCAAAACACTGTCATTCCTGTCTCATGGGCAGCAATTGTTTGTAAACCCAGTCTACCGCTTTACAAAAGTTATGCCTTCACCCCAACTCGGGAATTTGACAAAGTCCTGAGTCACTGAGTAACTTAAAGTCCCCACAGAGGCTCTCTGACTTGGGTTGTGGTCCCGCAGCCCTTGCTGAAAAGTAGCCCTGACTCATGCTGTTTGTATGAACAGGAGCGTTCCCTTCACTGAACCGCACTCCTAAACGCAAGACAAAGGATCAAGTGGGCAATTTAATATTAAGTGCAGAACACTAAATTATTACCATTCAACCTAACTTCCTGCTCCCAAAATATATTTGAAATTTCATTAAAGTAGATCATGTTCTGCACAAAGCAAGTCAGTGGTCTTAGTTGGGATCATATCCATTATTGCCTAGTACTGTACTGAAAAAATCATTGATTTTAATACACTTTGCAACGTTCCTAAAGGCTTGGGAACTCATGTCAGCTGAATATATTCATAGTGGCTGTTCGATCACTGCACCAAATACACTCTGCAAACTAGTCACCTTTGAAATGATAGTGGTACCTTCTTGAATAATTCGCTACCACCAGATTGCATGTCCTTTGGGTCCTCTTGAAAGTTGAAAAGAAAAGGAGGGACAGGAACATGATATGATGACACCAGTGTTGAAGTGATTTTAATTCAATGTTATTACTATACATTTGGAAATTTTTTTCCCATGTTTTTAAATTTCATCGTGGAATTTTCCTAAATCCCTGCATTCTTTTCTTGCCATTTCTTTCAGTCTTTCATTTTCTTTCCCTTTTCCTATCTTCTTTCCTTTGTCCCCTTTCTCTCCTTTTCCCCTTCTTTTCCTTCTCCTTTCCCTTTTCCTTGTTTTTCTATTCTACTCTAATCTGTTCTACTTTTTTGGGTTTACTATTCTATTACTTTTTATTTCAAGAAATTCTAGACATGTGATACAGTTTTGCATGCTTTTGGTTCTAATAATAATTATGGGTCAGATTTTGCACCGTGTAAATATGGGTGGATAAATTTGGTGCAATTCCACTGATTTTAATGGAATTTAAACTGACATCAGACTCTAACCCTACATTTTAATGATTGATTTGCATGGTCTCAGCTGTGAGACAATTTATCTTAAGCCTCCATTAAATCAGGAAATGAGTGATTCTGACTGAGTATGCCAATCATTCTAGCTTATCTAGTGAGAGATGCCACATGCTTTCTCCTGCTCTAGCCTTATTTTTTGACAGCTACTTATGCTACTTATTGTCTAATTGGGCCTGCCAATCCTCCCTGTACGTCCCAATCTGTCCAGCCCAGACACAAGAGTCTGAAACGTTTTTAAAATCTGCATATGGTTGTTGATTACAAGAGATGGGGGGGGGAATTACAGCCTAGATGTGACAATACACTTACTTCTATGTCATTATTGTTCAGAAAAATAAAGAACTGCAAAAATTAAACAAAGAAATTACACCTGAGTACTTGGGCTTTCTGACTATAAGGGGAGGAAGGGTACTACGGACAGGATGAAAGCCACATTTTCTTCTGAGGCTTTCACACTTGCAAGGCACTAAGGGCTAAATCCTGCCATTTGTTGCTTGCTGTGCTGTGAAAGAGGAAGAGGTAAGAGCTATTCCCAGGTAGTACCAAATGGTAGGAGATACAGCTTGCTGATGTGCCCCCGTGCACAGCACAGAGTTTCTGGAGGAAGAGGATGTCCTCACAGGTAGCAACAGCTGGTAGGTTTGGACCTGCTTTGCCTCCATGCAGAGAAACAAGAAGTGCTGGGTCCTGCTGTGAAATCCCGCTCTTCGACACCAGGATTCCCTGCTTAACCTTACAGTTGTGACTTGCCAAACAGCAGGCCAGCATCTGGACTACAGTTTCTCAGCGGGGCTGGCAGAGCTCTGACATCCACCGGGACCTGATCCAAAACTCCTGGGATTCAATGGGAAAAACAAAAGTCCATTGATCTCAGTGGCTTTGGATCTGTCCTTTTGCTCATCTCCTTTGATGATTTATACAACACTGACATACATATCTCACTTCTGAAGCACACAGAGCACATGGTTTTAATCTCACCATTTCCCTGGTGACAGGGAAGGAAGTGTGCTGGCAGCTAAGACACTGAAAAACACTCATTATTCTGTACGTTATTATTATTTTTTACTTCCCCATGGAAAGTAGAAATTACAATGAAAAATCACAAATATTTTGTTTTACAGTCTTTGCCTGCTGTTAAAGGCACAGTAAAATATACAAAGTGCAAATTTTTGTGTGTGTGGAAAAATGAGAATGTTTTTTATCAAAATGGGAGGTAAGACAATATTGACAACTAACAGCTACTGCTAAATTAAAAGCCACTACTAAACAAATGACCCCTTTCCCTAAGAAAAGCTTAGAGAGGGAACCTTTCCAACGTACCAGGGAATTCTCTTCTCACATTGGAAGGTGAGAACATTTTATTCTTGTGAAGTCTTTGCTTGTAAAATCAAGATTACTGGGCCATTGGCAGCAGTGCTCTACTAATTATGCTGCTCTGGACCAAGTCCTACAGTTAATGGTGGCTACAAACCAAACTTAAAATAAGTCACAACTCAAGATTCCTCGTGTCCAGAAGACCAGTTTTCAGGGGCAGCCGGGGGCTGCTACGCTGAGTATTTGACTGTCAGACCCAGTACCCCGTGCAGTTCTCCAAGGGATGCCCCCACAGCACCCAAGTTCATGGAGCCAGAGCACCTCCTACCCACCGGAGAGAGATCCACAAACTGCCAGTTGCCTTCATAAAGGAGGAGGGATGCTTTATTTTTTTAATTTTCATTCCAGTCCAACACTTTTTTCTTTGTTTCCTCACTGGCTAGTGCAATTTTTTCAGCACTAGATGTCAGTGTGGACTTGCAATACCAGATTGCTCTGTATTTTGCCTTTAACAAGAGAAGAATTGCCATCCAGAATGAAACCAAGTCTCTCCAGCCTCATGATGTGCTTCCTACAGAACAGGTCTTTTCTTTACTGTTCAAAGTCCATGTGGAAAGTGTAGAGCTGCATTCTGTCCTTGACTGGGATTAATACGGCTGTAAAAGGGCCCTATCCATTTTGTGATCATATTATGTCTGAGTTAAAGATGAGCTACCATGACTCCGGAGGAAAAGCTTTGTTTAGAAAATAATAGAGAAAAAGAAATGGTTCCAAATTATCTTGGTAAGTTGTGACCCTGCTAAGGTAGCATTGCACAGGTGCTCCACGGGGATGGTTAATCCTGTAACTAACAGTACTCATCTCAAAAAGAACCTACTGACAAGACTGAGTCTTAGCATTCCTAATGTCTAGAAAGACATTGCATCATCTAGAAATGTTTTGCTATAGCATCATCTAGAAATGGTTTGCTACACTAGACTGTTACGAGAACTGTTCTAATTTGAACCTGATTTATTATTTGCCTGGCATTTTATAAGTACTGAACTGAACCTACCTTGGGGCAGAGCAACCAGCTAGGAAGTGTATGCTGGCTTTCTGAAGCGGTGAAATGACTGGTTTCTATCACTCTTTGGAAAACATTTTGTTTCTTTAAGAAATTTAAGTCCCTGAGTCTAAATCGTGAGTGGTCCCTGTGCTGTTATGGGAGGGCTGAGGAAGATGCATGAAGGACCCCGACTCCCCTCATTTCGCAAGCAGCAATCTAGAACGAGACACTGCTCCTCTTGCTCCTGGAGAGGTACAAACCGGGGAAGAGATGAGCGGGGAGAGGAGGAAGCGGGTTCACAGTTCTGATTTCTCATCTCTTACTTACATGGGTTCCGGCTTCTGTCAAGTGGATCTGAGCCAACACGACAGATGGAGCCTTTTACACCACCCTCGTGCTTGGTTTACACCAGGCGTGATGCACAGAAGCCGAGGCAGAAAGTGCTTCTGGCAGAGAACGTGAAGTGGAGCGCTCTGACATTCCTCCCGACTTGGTATAGTTGCAGCTGTGATCTAGGCCTTCAGAAAAATCCAGCTACATGTTTTTGTATTCTTCACTACGCATTAGTTAATAAAGTATTAGCCTGATACATACACTATTAAGCCTTGCTTTTATTGTATTTTAAGGTTGTTACTGTCCCTTTGACTTCTGTTGCATGAAGCCACTGCAACACGTGCGTGATTGCCCAAGCAGCTGTGCTTAAAAGCCCTATGAGTAACTACCTAGCGTGGTTTTGTTTCTCATTATTAGGCTTACCAGTAGCAGACTGTAAGTAGGAGGCTATAGAATATTAAAAGAATAGTGCTTAAAACTATCAGTTGAAAATATTAGCAAATACTGTGCAAAAATAAGGACAAATGTATTTTTTCTCCTGGGTTCTGAGAAGTTAAGGTAATATTTGGCAGATAATACAGAACCTGAGAGAATACAAATTGTACTTGGCAAATCTAATGTCACATGGCTCTACCACCTGCTGTCATTCCTACATATTTCACCTTGTTGTTTCTGTAATACTGTTTTCCATTTACTCACCTCTTTCTACGGATGTCTAGCATTCAAGCAATTAGTACTGCTAATGAAAGGTGTATCCTGTAAAAGATCTCTGCAATCAGCTTCTGAAGACTGATTTACCTGTGTAATATTCCCTGTGTCAAGACTTGAAGTGCCTTCTTTATTAACTATCATGAATTGTTCAGATAAGGCTCTCTGTAAAGCCAGCTGCCTCTCTAGGTGCAGAAGGGTTTTGAGATCTCACACCCTACATTGCAAGGCAAAACTGTAATTCAGGAATATACCTTGAAAGACTATCGTTATTTCCCTCTGCAGAAGTAAAGGGAGGTGAGGTGATCAACAGTCCTCCCCCAGCTCTTGAACCCACATTCAGCTGGCATTGCTGGGTGCTGATATAGGAGATCTGAAAACAAGAGTGAGTAAACATACTTCCCATGTGTTAGTTTGTTGGCCACCCCTTCTTCTTAGAAATCACAGACACAGAAAAATTAGCTGGATGGGACCTGCATATGTCAACTCATCTCCCCCGGACTCCCACACCCAAAGATCTGTATACCACGCCTTGCCCAGATAAACACGTATTGATGTCACTTCATTTATGAATTGGTGCAAATGCCTTTAGTGTAGATATGGGCATAGTCTAAGCAACTGTCTGCCTTCTGTTGTTCCTTGAGAATATAATAAAAATGGTCTGCACAGTAGCTTCTGAAGAAAGACAGCACTGGGGGGGCTATAGCTGCATGAAAGGTCAGGAAGCTACACAATGGGATAATTCATGCAAAGCTGATAATAAAAAGAACACCAAGTAAAACCAACACAGTGTATTGGAGAACCAGTAATGACACTGGCCTGGTTATGCACTAAAATGGCAAATTCATATCAATGGCATTTGGTGTTGGATCTGGTTACCTAGAAAGGTACTCAGTGGCTACAACTGTTCCACGTAATACAACTGTGCACGTAGAACAGCTTAGAAATTATTATGGTGAATACTCTTTCCTATTAAAATTGTTAGACTAAAGTATATTTCTTACAGTACTACTTTACAGCATGTGGTAATGGAGTGCACAGCACAAATTGCCATTTCTTCAAGTAAGTTATTTCCAAATATTTCTTCCTGTACAAAATGGTCAATCAATAAGTCCAGTCAAAATGTCAGTTTATTTTTAAGACTGTGTTATCTTTTCTGTGAACACCAGTTTTCTCTATGGGTAACTCCAGTGTACAAAATACAGCATACTGTTTACAGTGTGATAGAAACTTCAGAAAAGAATAAACATCAAACAAAAATAGATGGTTTTAAACAGAACTTTTATAAAGCAAGGATAAACTTCCTTATCTTTGTAAGCATCACCACACATTTCCAGAATAATTTTAGGACCCAAACCTCGAGCTTTATGAGCTGCTTATTTTTTTTATTCCATGAAGACAGATCACAACATGTTGCAGGACTGTTTTTCATACATCACTGTAAGCATATGCGTAAATCTTCATCAGATTAAAGTCAATATGTACAAAGAGTTATTCAATGCAAATAAAAATCTAAGATACTGGATAATAGGGTCTCCTACACCTCTCAAAATACCAGTTACCAGCTGGAGATACACTGATACTAACATGTATCTAAAAAGATGCCTACAACACATTTATGTGTTATTTGTTGTGACACTGACAGAGATAATACAGGACCTATTTCCCTTAGCTTACACATGTGAACATACAGCAGTCTCGTCTGCTGGATGGCTTGCTCTAGCTGCAGGTGTAAGGCATGTATATTTTAAAGATCTGATTTCAGAGGAATAAACCAGTTATGTTTTTCTTTCTCATAGAGAAAGCAACTGAACACTTCATAAGACTCTATTTTCAGTATCTGTGAAGAAGTGGTGTGCAGCGCTATTTATTTTAAACAGCTGAAATGTAAAAACTGCATTGATCTCTTCCAACCACAATGTGCACCTCTAGTTTGGTACCTGCTCTGTTTTTGGGCTAGTTGCCCAAACCCTCTCTGGAGCCCACACTCGCTTTTGTAAAATTAAGCTGTACGTTATGAGTGTGTGTGTTATTTTTTACACCCTTCTCCTTTAGAAAGGAGTGCCTGATCAGATCTGAACAGAACATAAACCTCTGGCTGGCTTTATTAGTTCAGGGTCAGATGCTTTTGTCAGAAATGAAACCTTGCTTGAAAACTTGTTTCAGTGTCCTTGTAAAAGCCACCAAAGAAGGAGGCAGGAGGGGAAAGGGAGGATGATCTGTCTGCATAGCTCACTGTCGCGCAAAATTCAGACCCCTGTTCCATTTATGAGCACACATTTTCCAAAACATGCAATATTATGAATTTGCAGTTAATTTTGTATGCTTAGGGCACGCCTGCCACCTGGTATTTTCAAGGAAACTGGTCAAGAAACAAGTTCATTATTTTCATTTGCTGATAGACAAGGTAGCGTAACCAGAACTGGAGGTATGCAGCTTGTAACAAAGAGAAGTGAGTATATTTGCCTGTCTAAACCATTTTTTTTCCACTATCCTGGACAAGAAACAAGAAAGCTAGTTCCTACTTTGTGCTTATTTAAGTACGAGTAAGATTCCCTAGATAAGTTTCTACAGGAATAATAACAGCATTCACCCATATAGGCCTACAGAAGTCAGTTTTTATATAACTATCTGCTTTCCACTGAGTCCCTGAGATTTGTGGAAATATGGTCAGCAGCAAGATGTTCTACTTTCTTTCTGCACTGTTTCCTCTTGTCACTGGTTATGCTGGGTAGGAAATTGAAATTTTTATGCAAACTACTTCTGGAGTGTATTAATGAACAAAAGGGTGGAGGTTACAGAGCCAGCTACTTGCCTCTACAAGACTTAATGGCTACTAGACAGTCATTTGTTAGAAGAAATGTTAGCTTGAAAACCTAATTGTACTCTGTCTATATAAACCAAACTTCCATATGTAGAAAAATTTCTAATCAACCATTTTTAAGAGGGACTGGGAGGGATGGAGGGGAGAAAGCTGGCTCAGAAGCATGTCACATTGCTTTTTTGAAGATGTAGGTGGTCTTTGAGGTGTTTAAACTCATATGCGATAGTGAGAGCTGCAAATATATGCCCTAGATGCAAAACAAAAACTGAAGCCCCCCCGAAAAGAAAAAAGAAAAGCACGTTGCCATGCTCTCTGAGAAGGGAACACAGGCTGTCCCGTTGTTGTGACTTCTTTTCTGTGAAATATTCTATGCTGTTAAAGGTAATTTTCTGATTGTAAGACTGAGTAACTGCTTGGATGTTTTGAGGGCTTCCCTCCCCCCCCCCCCCCCTAGACTTTATCATTTAATCCTAAATTGAATAAAAGGTGATTCACAGTCAAATATAATCTGTATTTAATACCTGCTCAAGTCTTAGATCCACTGCAAAGAAATTACAGAAAATACTAAGGTACTGTGTAGCGATGTACTATTTTCAAAATGCTGTTTATTCTAGCAGCTGACCAGCTCCACTAGTACTTGGTAGTGGAAATTTTAAAAACTCCATAAAACTCTGAGCATGCTGTCCTCTAAACCTGCTCCGATAGGGCTGAACATGCCACAGGCATTCTGTGAGCAGCAGAAATTATGAGTCATGTTTGCAACATCCTTTGCCCATGCAGATTCTTGGAATCTAGCAAGATAGGAATTCCTACAGTAGCTTTCCCTTCTGTGGGAACATTAATAGGACCTCTCTCTTCTACACAACTGCTTATTTTCTCTACTGTTAGTGTCTGAGAGATTTGGCTGAAGCTGGCCAAGGGTTTCAAAAGTAACCAGTGGTGGAGCAGACAGCATATTCACACCGATTTTCTTTCTGTAGGAAACTGAACTATAAAGTGCTCATGTTTGATCTACCTCGGGGTATCTACCACTGGTAGCAGAGACTGCAGCTTATAATTCACAAGTGGCGATGGCATAGCTTGGGACGGCAGATTATTGACCCCAGCTGTCTACCCAGCACCCAGCACACAAAAGACCAAGCTGTTCATAAGACAGCTGGGGAATCACTGCCTCTTACTGAAACTGGCAACAGTTTACAGCAGCATCCTCTAAATGGGTTTCAGGCTATTCACAGTGTCTCAGCTATCCAGAAAAGCAACATCGGAACAAAGAGTTAGGGCTGGTAACCTCCTCTGCCATCCCCAGCTATGGTACCTCTTCTTGCTAATTCTGTACCCAGAAAAGCAACGTCAGAACAAAGAGTTAGGGCTGGTAACCTCCTCTGCCATCCCCAGCTATGGTACCTCTTCTTGCTAATTGAACTGTGAACTACACTGATGCCAGAAAATGACCGCGTGCAGTTGTAACAGAGACAGTAAAAGGAGGGGGGAAAGGGAGGCCTTCGCACCTATTCACATCTGAGGATGAGCATCAAAGATACCATACATGTACACGTTACATTTGTACATTACATATACATATAATAATGTACATGTAATAATTACAAGTACATTGAATATGTATAGTACAAATGTTACATAATACTTTGTGTATTACTTAAAGTTTTGATCTGCTTTATTGTATTAATTGTAAAATAGCTTGGGTACTATGCCACTGTGACACAGGCATGAATGTAGTCGGAGTCCCTACCTAGACAGTATGATGGAGAGTCCCAAGATGGTGTGGAGCACTGTTTCACGGTGACAAACCTTATTTTAGAGCAGATGATAATCCATAAAAACAAGCATTTTATCACGTTCATATAAATTCAACGTACCTGAAGTTCAATATCACATACATGTAAAGGGCAAAATAATTTTACATCTCTGATCGTTTTGTCAGGAGCAAATTGAGCCTGTTACCCACATCGGTATCGTTCACAGGGCCAAAATTTTCGGCTGTTAGTCAATCCTTGCGTGAAGCTCTCATCAATAATAATGGGAGGTTTTCTCCAAGTGAGAGGCTGAGTCTACAGGATTTTCCTATACCGCCTGTGAACCAAAGATACAAGAAACGTTCACCCTTCCTGTTCAGCTTCTCCCCCGCATATACCACGAGAACCGAGACTCAGTGCAAAGCGCCCGGGTTCGAAGTCCCCTACCCGGGAAAGCTCCCGACGGGAGGGGACAGCGGCCCTTACGCCAACCGCCAACGCCAAACCCGGGCCCGGGGAGCGGCGGGCTGGGCCCTTCGCCCCTCAGCCGGAGCGCGGCCCAGCCGAGCAGCCGGGAGCCGCGCCCGCCCGGCGGAGCCTGGGGCGCGGAGGTCGGGCATCCGGGCGCTTTGCCGAAGCGGCAAGGCGAACCGAGAAGCGGCGCGGCAGGAGGGCACCCGCCGCCTTGGCGGGCAGCGCCCCGCGCTCAGATCACCCCGATCCTGCTCGCTCCACCGGGCCGCCTCCCGCTGCAGCCGATCCTCCCCCTCACCTGGCGGGACCCGACACTGACCGCGGCCCCGGGGAAGGGGCGGGGGGGAGGGGGGGGATGGGACGGCGCGCGGCCACCCTCGCCAACGGCCGCCCTCAACGGCCGCCGCGTGCGCCCGGCCCGCAAACCCCACAGCTCGCCTGCTGCCGGCGGCGGTTGGGCTTTTGACTCCTTCCTCGTCGGGGCGGCCGCTCCGGCACCCCGCGGGCTTCCCCTCCAGGCGAACAGGCCCTGCACTCCGGGACTCTCCCTTCCGAGGGGAGCGAGCACTGGCGGCCCCGGGGGCAGCCTGGCCCAGCGCCCGCCCACCTGGGGCTGCCCCGCACCTTGCGTGAGGAGAGGGGACAGCGGGCGGGGCGCGGCGGCGGGCCCGGCCCGTGGCGCTGCGCCGCCGGGGGCCGGTTCCCCGCCAGGCGGGGCGGTAGCCCCTGCCGCCGTAACCGCTCCCCATCCCGCCCGCGGGTGCCGCCCCCAGTATGGCGACACGGTAGAGGAGCGGCTGCGCCGGGGCGCCCGCCCCCTCCCGCCTCCCTCGGCACAGGCACGGCGCGCCGCGGGCGAGCGAGCGGCCTCGGCGGCGCTGCTGCCGCCGTTGCCCCCCACAGGGCTCAGCGGCGGAGGAGGATGGCGGCGGCGGGCGCGGCGGCGGCGGCGGCCACGGCAGCAGCAGCGGCGGCGGCGGCGGCAGCGGCAGCGGCAGCAGCGGCGGCGGGGCCGAGCGGCCGCGCGGCGGGAGCCAGCACCGTCCCGAGCAGCTCATGGTGGCGCCCCAGACCCGCGAGCAGCGGCCGCGCCGGGGCCGCCAGCTGAGCCGGATCCCGGCGGGCGGCTCTCCTCTCTCGACACCGACCCACCGAGCAACCCGTTACCCTTCCCCGGCTCGCCCTCTCCCCCCCTCCCCGGCGCGACCCGCGCCTCGGATCGACCCCGCCGGGGCCGGACTCCCACCACCCCCGGGCGCCGCGGGAAAGGCGGCGGCGAAGGGCACCGGGCAGCGCCAGGCGGCGGCGGGACCATGGGCGCGAAGCAGAGCAGCCCCACCGCCGCCAATGGCCGCACACGGGCGTACTCGGGCGGGGATTTACCTTCCTCCAGCGGCGGCGGCGGCGGCGCTAACGGGACCGGCGGGCGCTCGGCGGGCGCTGCCGGGCGGTACGCGCACCTGGCGGCGGCGCCTCATGCCGCTCCCGGCGGCGCGACGGCGGCAGAAGGAGCGGCGGCGGCGGCGGTGGGGGGTGCCGCGGGGTCGGCTCCCCGCAGCAGGTCCTTAGGGGGGGCCAGCGCCTCCGGCGCCCGGGCCGCGCAGTCCGCCTTCAACATCCCCCACAGCAGCGGCCCCTACGGCTCGCAGGACTCGGTCAACAGCACCCCGGAGGAAGGCGGCCGGGAGCGGCCCGCGGGGGGCGGTGGCGGCGGCTCGTCCGGCGGGCCCCGGCTAGTGATCGGCTCGCTGCCCGCTCACCTCTCGCCGCACCTGTTCGGAGGTAAGGGGCAGCCCGCGGGGCGGGCGCGACGCGGCGTGGGGGGCGGTTAGCCGCCTGTCGCGCTGCTGCGGGGCTGGGGGCCCGGGCGGGCGGGGGATTCCTTCGCCGGCTCCCGGCCCCGCGGTGGGACGGGTAATGAATCATCACTTTGGGGAGAGCGGCGGCTCTTTCAGGCTCGCGTCCACCGGAGGGGGGCACGGTCAGCGTCTCCTATTTGTTTGTAAGGAGAGCTGTGAAAGGGAGAGGTTAAAAACGAATCCCGCGGCGGGGCGGTCGGGGCGGCGAAGAGGAAGCAGAGCCTCTCTGGCCGGCGACTTTAGACTCTAATAGCTGTAATCAGTGCCTGTGCAAATACTCTTGCCTGCTGCTTACATAATTAGTATTTAATTGGATCATGTGTCTCCGCCGTTTATTCTAAAATCGGACCAAACCCCTCTTTAGGTACTGATTAGTATGTGGCTGATGCTTGTTCCTCTTTCCAAGTTCTCGGGTTCTCGGTTCTGAAAGTCGATTAAGAAAAAACAGAAGTTAAAGTAAGTTTCTTTGTTTATTTTCCCCACTGAGAGATGAGTAGAGCCGGATAGCTGTCTGTGCCGCTGAAGTACAGGCTTGGAGCATCCGTACCGTATAGTCTTGAGGGTGGCCACATGTGCTCTTGAGGCAGAAGAAACACGCAGCGAAACTCTGAATTAACCAAGAAGCTGAGGCCCTTTAAGAGGCATATTAGATGTGGAGCAAGTTGTCATAGTTTTTGGTCTCTCCTGTGATATTGAGATGAATAGGGCTGGTATAGGACTTGTATTTTACTTTCTGCGTTCTTTACCTTAAAAATCTGCCTGTAAGTTGCCAACTGCTTTCAAAGTTGCTGACTACTCTCAGTACTGCTTGTTCTAAAGATCGTTGTTCATATAAGTCAAGCATTAAGGTGCAAGGTGACTTTTTAAATTGATTAATTCTCTTGATAATTCTAATATATGTATGTATTATAACCTGTCTAAATACTAACCAACTTCCCCAAAAGCTTTCTTTTGGAAAAGAGGAGGCTAATGTAAAATTTCTATGTTTCTGTATTCTAGTCAATCTCTTTGTGAATACTATTTGTAGCAGGTTAGGCTTTCTTCTTTTCTGTAATGCAACCTGTTTTTAGCCAAAGCAGAGCTGTCTTCAGCCTGACTGTCATAGGGTGCGCAAGGTTCCTGTCACATGGCCTGCCACCTATACAGTCTGTTGACCTGAAGATAGCATAGCTGTTACTTCCTAGATCTAAAACCACCTCCTCCCAGCGCAGTGGTTGAACATTAACAGAAAGCTGTCAAACCCTATTATAATAAGGGAGTATTTGCCCTTAAGAAAGAAAACATAACTATTTTCATAGTACCAAGCTGCTCAATAGGAGTGCTTTGTTGCAAGGATGCTCGTTGTACCGTCGTGGTAGCTTCAGGTGGAAGAAGGTGCATGCATTTCTCTTGGTGATGAAAGGATGCCCTATCATGGAGCATTGTGCGGTTTGTGCTAGGCACAAGGGAATTAAAACATGCAGCCAGTTGTTGCTCCAAGGTAAAACTTTTTTTTTTTTTCTCCTTGCTTAAACTATATCTTGCAACCTGCCTTGCTTCCAGGAGGGAGTGGATTAAATGTAAATGCAGTGGTGAGGATCAATAGCCTAGGAAAGTGTTTATTCAGATGCAGGAAGGTCACTTCAGAATAACTCTGAATTTGATCGTACTTTTTTATGGCACATAATCTATTAATTGCTGTACTACAGCATATTTTGTCTTTTGCAAATCTCTGATATATTAAAGAGGATATAGGCTGAAATGGCGCAAAGCTTGTTGCTTTTTCTGGTGCAGGAAAAGTGCCAGGAGGGGTACGCTCTCTTTATCTACTGACTAATAAATAAGGAATGCCATATGTTAGGAGTTTGAGTAGCAAGTTTGAAAATACGCTGTCCTTATGTGGTCAGAAGATGTTAATGAATCTACTTGCTGCTTCTCTTTTAAAAATCTCAGTATTTCTTATTGGGATGAATAAATTTAATCATAATACCGCAACACCCGTGAAGAAGGCCTCACTTGAAATATTATTCTTTTTTTCAATTTAAATATTATGTGATATCAGTGATACATTAGTCCACAACACACTGAATGTTGGCATCCTTATTTAGTTGCATGCTTTGTGTTTTCTTGGTTCCTTGTAATAACTAGATGCTTGGAAGAAGTAGCCCCACTGGAGATCAAATATTAGCATCAGCATGGTGAAAAATAACTTGAAGCATTGTTTTGTCCTGATGGTAACTAGCTCAAGCTTGTTGTGGTAGTCTAGGTGTGGTATCTGGCATTTATCTTGTGTATCATAAGCATGCTTGAAGTCCCCTCCCTTGTTTTGTAACTTGCAAATTAGCTAAATTATTTCTTTTTATTGTGAAAACTGCTGAAATTAATTTTGAGGATTAGCATAGCAATTCTATGAAAATTAAAATAAAAAAGAACAAGAATAACTTCCATAAGTTGAACTGAATCTCCAACTATTTATGTTTTTAGGCATACTGCTTGGCTTCATCAATCAGAGACACGTGGGTGTTGCATTTGTTAAATTACTGTAATTAATTTGCCATTAGTGAATTATACTCTATTGTCACTTTTACTGAGCAGCCTTGTGTGCTGAAGTAATGCATAAATACTAACTCTCTAATGTAACGTACTTAAATCCACAGTATGCTTGTTAATATACCATTTGAACAAGAATATAAAAAGTATTATGTTATTGTATGTTAATGTATTAGAAAGTATGATCACTTATTTTCTATGTTCCTCTCATAGGAACTGTAGTAAAAACAGCCTTTCCTGACTGTGAGGGCCTGATGTTCCTGTCTAACCTCAGGCTGGTGCACCTTTATGATCAACATATAACAGAGTAAATACTGCTATGTAACCTTACATCTCATCTCAGGGAGAGTTCAATTTACTGAATAATTGGGGGGCCTTGGTCTCACCAAAAAAAAAAAAAAAAAAAGATGTTTAACTTTGTATTATAAGCATGCCTGGAATAGGTTTAGAGCATTAAGCAAAGTGAGACCCAAATTCCGTAAGAACTTATGACACTCTCAGATGCAGAAGCCAAACCTGTACGTGACGTTCAAGCACTTTTTTGCCACACAGCGCCAAGTTCCAGCTTTCTTTAAGGCAATAATGCCGTTATCAGGAATTTTGACCAGAAGTTTCCCTCTCTGTTCCTCAGTGAATGGAACTTCCCCTCTCTCCCAGCCCCAAAGTAAATATTCTTACCTTCTGTTAAGAATAGCATGTAGAAGAGTTGGCCCTGAGATCCACAGTTAGTTTTTTCCACTGTGTTTTTAGGCAGTAAGTATTCCTGTGTAGATTGTCAGCACTGCAGTAAAGTTACTGCTGTAGTTACAAAATAGCTTGGTTTTGTCAACGATGCTTGCAGCAATTGGTCCAGCTAAAAATGGACTGTCTTTCGGAATTTTCTTTGCTTTAGGTAACTGCTGATATGTTACTTCCATCACTTAAAATGTTGACAGCTCCTCAGAACCCATTTCATGTTTGTGATCCTCTTTCTGGGTGGTCACAACAGGGAGAATTCTTGGTGAAAACACCTAGTATAAGTATCCTTCTGGTGTGCAAATTTAAATCTTTTCTTGGGAATGTTGTTATAAGACAAGAATAAAGCCTTTAAATATTTTTTTTATCTTTAAATGTCTCTTAGGGAAGAATATGTAAAAATTCAACTGAAGTTAGCAGATGTGTTACATATTGAGTCTTTTAAATATCCCCATCAGTTCTTCATTCAAGTTGATTGAGCAGAGACTATACAAGTATTATACAAAATCTCAGATTGGGTTATATACAGTCATATACAATTTTATATGATATTTTATAGACAGAATTTTAAATACATAGTGTTGTCAGATATAACTGTTGATGGCTTTCAGGCCTATATCAAGACTTGGAGTAGTCATTTGGATATTTAGTTGCATCTGTTCAACTTTATTAGGAGAAGGAAGTTTGTTATGTTCTTCTCAAGCCAAATAATGATCAGGCTTTTTTATGAATTACTCTACACTCCAGGAGTTATCGCCAGCTGCTGAATATATGTAACATAGTATGGGTAGAACCTTATAGGTATGTTATAGTAGCATTTGTTTGTAATAATACCTGGTAGAAGTAATGAATGAATTCTTCATTCTACAGAATAAAGTTCACAAAAGCTGCAGGTTATAACCTGGATTATTTGTTGGATTGTGGGAAGCAGATATCGGTAGAAGAATGATGTGAAGTCTCAGAAAAGTTTTTTTAGATATCTCTCAAACTGCCTAGAAAGCCACATCTGGTTTTGTTTTCCATCTGACCTGTTTAGTTATATGGTACATTTGAATAGATTCTTGAGGTTCTCTTCATTTTTCTCACACTGTTTTTTGGCAAGTATGGCTGTGTTTTGATCACTTCCTTGCCTTTCTCTCCCAGTATCAGCCAAGTACTATTGCTTTGAGAAATCGCAAAACTCTCAAACACTTCAGACTTTAATGCTGCTCCTGTTTTGCCAGCCAAATTTGTAGCTCTGCGGTCTTTGCCCCTGACTTGGGAGAAGTGTGGGAATTGTGCTTTGCAGTGAGACTCTTGGGATATCCTCTGTGTGTGAATCATGTTATAAGCAGTGAATCTTGCTGTTGCAGTTCCAGCTTGTATGCCTTGGTACCACTTGACATACCTTCACTTCCTGGTGAAGGCAGGAAGTAAATTTTTTTTTGATGGTTGAGGAAGGCCAGTGAATCTTTGATACAGTATATATTTCTCTAAATTATTTTCTAACCATTCAGAAAGAGGAAAGAGTGTAAGGATTTAGTCTAATAAAAACTGTAACTTTTCATAAAATTCTGCCTTTTTTTGGAGGTATGATAACACTGCTATTTGCTATTGTCAACACAAAAAAATCCCATGTGCATTTTAAGATGGTTTTGCAGCTCATAGGTCTTAGAAGGTGCAGCACAGTGAAAGCTAAGAGGCTGTCTCTGCTTTAGTGTTTTGATTTGTTTCTATTCACTTTGCTGCACCAGTGAAACGGAATCATCCATGGCTGTCCACTTTGGAAGAATGAGAACAGTAATAGTGAGGGGCTGGTTGAAGTCTGCTGATTGTAGAAGAAGGTTAAAATGGAGACCAGTCTGAAAGCTGAGAGAAGTACAAACATGTCTGTACACATGCACATAACTTCGCAACAACCACAGACTGGGGGGAGATAGATGTGTGCCTCATTTTCTTTTCAGTTATACCAATGAGTTGACTCCAGAGTGAGAGAAAATAGTCACTTTTGCAGTCTCTAAAGACATGGGAGGTTTTGGAAATGTATTAGAATTCCATTAACCAAAATGTAGGTTGAAAAATCCAGTGTGCTATGAGAGCAGTCCAAGGATAAGTCTATTGATAGGAGTTTCAGAAGAGCAGTTCTGACAGATGGGTTTGAGGAATCTGATCCCTTTTCAGGGTCTCACTGTTCCTGTGTTTAGTGGGATTTTCTGTTGTTCCTGCATATGTACAGTGGGCAGCATACAGTTCCTGGGTGGCAGCAGAGATATAAACTCTCCTAAGGAGAGGACAGGAAAAAGTAGCAAAAAGTCCTATACCATGACTCGCCTGCTCCAGCTCAGTCAGGAGAGTGCTTTTAGTCTCAGATGTTGAGTATTTGGACAAATGAGCTAAAAGAACTGTTTGGATCTTCTGTGCTAGTGCAAGTGAAGCCCCTGGGAGCCATGTTTCATTTTCTCCAGTTGGAGACAGGTCTCTGTGGTGATGAGAGACTTGGGGCACTGGAGTAAAGACTGAGGTGAGTGATAGACAATCTTTGAAGGGCTGCTTTTTCTTCTCCTGCCTGGTAAACAAAAGGCATTAGGAGAAGCCAAATAATAAAAACGTCAGCACTGCATTTAGGGCAGAAATGTAAATAGTTAATTGTCTGAAGAAAAGAGAACAGCCTAATTGTAATGGCATATATAAATATTTCTTTTGGCTGTCAAGACAATGATAATATCTGATTGAGCCTTTGCAGTGCCAGTTCAAACAAAGGCCTTCCTCTTTAATGTCTTCAGAATACCTATCCAACCCTGATATCCTGACAGTGTGCCTCTCCTCATGTTCTCTCACATAATTGCAGACTAGTCACCAAAACCCTTCCAAGTCATTTTTTTGTCTTATAAAGAAAGCCTTTTGTCACTGCTAGAAATTCAAGACTATTTTTAAAACACATTGCCTGCTCATCTGTTTGGGTAAGTTGTCCTCTGGTGTTCTTGCCAGGTGCTCATGGAAGACTTCATCATGTAATTGTTCTTGATTTGCTGTCTTAGTCTTGCATGAAACTTTAAAATTGTGAATAAAGTTATGAAGATTTTTGAGTAGGTTTTCCCTGCTATTTGCAGATGCATGAACCAAATTTATATTATTTTCAAGATTTTTCTGCAGTGTGTCTACTGCTCATTAATCGTTTAATTAGTTTCAGCAAAGACATATGGTCATTTCTACAAATTTGTTCATTTACTGTGGTAATGGAACATGTTGTTCTTGCAGATGTTTAACCCATGAAAAGAAACAGTGACAAACCTTTGAGTGCTCTGAGTTTTTATTTTGGAATATCTTTAAGGACACATATCTTATGAATTAAAAGAAAACAATTTGTATAAAAACAATTACCTGAGTAAAACCAGAACAGCACTTCTTAAGCATCCAGGAAAGTGGTTTTGCTGTCTACTCTCTGGCTAGGTATTTCCTAAACAAGTGCCTATGTTCCTAAGGCCACCTTTCCATTGTAAATGATCATTGTGACTTTCATAAGGTTGTCTCACTGTGCATCCAGAGCTCTTTGACGTCTGTTCTTTGGTAGGCTTCAAATTCTTCACGCTTGCAGAAACGGAAGGGTAAACCATAGAAAGAATGAGGCTGGTTCTCACTTTCACTCAAGACACGCTTCTGTTTTCTGCATGGAAATTGCATAGTATTGACCCTGAGAGATCAGGAAGCATGTAGGAAAATCTTGTAGGGCTCAGGATGTCTGACTGCCTGCCAAACAGAATATGAAGTGTTGTGTGGGATTCGACTCCGTTACTCGTAGTCGTTTTTAGGAACTGACCTACCTGGGCGTTTTCTTCTTCCTTGTCTGCTCTGTCTAAAAATCAGACCACCACAGGCTGTGAATAGTCCCCAAAGGGTGGGTGTGCTGCATACCGTTGCAGATATTTTTAGTAGATTCTGTTTGCTGACTGACTTAGTGTGCTATAAATACAGAGTTCTCATCTGGTATGCACTTTGCATGTCTTCTAGTAACTTATAATGAATTCACCTAAGAATAAAGGCAAGAAAAAATGAGCTGTTACAATTTATTTGGCTTTCTATATAAAGTGTCAATAATATAAAACAATTATTTAGCAACATTTTAACTTTAAATGGCTTTTAAAACTAGTGGTGTTCCAAAACACTTCCTAGTCAGGCTACCATAATTAGTCCCTATGTCAGATTGATTTATACTGCGATTTCATTATGGTTTTAAAAATTGAAAGTGGAGTTTTTAGATACGAGGGGTTAGCTGAGCATCTGGAATAGTATCAACACTAGTAAATTATATTCTTTGTTATGTCAGTACTAGCATGTTGCCTGAAAATGCATAAAGGCTATTCTGTGGGGAAAAATGAAGCTTTAGTTATGATTCTCCTGGGATTTATTTTTTTTTTAAAGTATAGGTGTATATACATTTGGTTGAGTTGAAATATAGTTAAGGCACCACATTTTAAAAATTATTAGGACTGAATGCAAAAAGGGGAAGGACCCATGTCTTATTAAAATACAGATGTATCTGTCTGAATATTGAATTTGACACAAAATTGAAGGGAGGGTTCTTGCTGAATTGTGCTGAGCATAACCTAAATGCAGTTCTTCTGTACTGCTAAAATAAAAGCTGTCATAGTGTACACTAACAGATGTGGCCTTCATGAGAGAAGTTTAAAACTGGTGAAGTTTTCCATGTGCAGCAAAAGAAAGGTCTGCTTAGAAGTGCTTTCTGCAGATTGCCTGAACACACAGACAGTGTTTTGAGAATCTTAAAAAAAATTATTTTATAATGAAATCTGGGCCAATCTGGTGATAGTCTTTCAGAAAACTTAAAAAATAAACTGTCTTCCTGCCAAGAATCCTAGATAGTTCGCTGAAAATAGTGTTGCTTTTGAATCCTGACTACCTGCAGCTATCAGAAGTTTTACTTCTTACTTGTGGACTGAAGAACATCACTCCTTGACTCTTGAGCATGCATATGGATTGAAGTTCCAGTATGGGGAGGAATCTTGCCTGTCTTGAGAAAATGCTGTGGCTCTACCAAATAGAGCAGAGCATCATCAGTTAAGCAAATTTCAGAGAGGTAATGGTGGACAATCTCCAGAATATAAAGAACAGTGACAATAGTAAAATGCAGTTCTCTATGGTCATTTAACTGCTTTCACCATGAGGCAGTCCTCTTTCTTCTCGCTGTCTTTGCTGCATCAGCAAGGATGACTAGAGCGGCCTAAAGCAAGGATGGCTGAAGTAGCCTAAGAGGTCAAATTGGAGGATTTGCTGTCCATTTTCTTCGGTGTTTTGCTGTCTTTTGGGGAGAATGAGTTTAAAATCACACCCCTGCATTCTGAATATTGTAAGGCATATTATGCTTGTGCAGCAGGTGGCTCAGGGCTCCTATAGTCTCTTAAACTGGATAAGCATGATTCATCTTCAGAGGTGATTTTGATGAAGTATCCTGAAAGGTAGTATTACTGAGTTCAGGTGTGAAGTGCCTAAATACAGCGTTACCTATGTAGCTTTCTTCTAGAGTTTTTTACTTTTTCACTGTTGAGATTTGCAGCCTTAATGGTCAATTAGGGTTGGTTTGAGTGTTTTGGTTTGGTTTTCTTCCTCCCTAACCAGGTGAGTATAGTTGTTAGAGGTAGTCAGATCAGTGTGGATAGATGCTTGTTTTATTTATATATTGGGAGTAGTACTAAATATTGTTGATTGTTTGAGTTCCAAACAAAAAAGGCCTCACTTTTTGTTAAAGCACTATCACTCTATTAACAAATTACAATTCCAAAATAATAAAACATAATTGTAAAACTACTTCAATTTTTTTAAAGTGCTGCGTAAAGAAGTAAAATATCTGCTCCACCTGTGCAGTAGAGCCATAAGGCTGTTGCTGGCTGAAGAGAAATGAACAACTAGAACAATGTGTGAATGAAAACAGCATGAAATTCATATGTGTAAAAGGGTTGCATGCTATCAAAGAAACACCCTTTGAATATCTAATTCACCTGTCCTAACATTTGGATACTAGGTGACTAACGTTTAGATAATACATGACAAGTGTATAGGCATTGCCTCGGTTCTTAAGAGCTGAATTATATTACTTTTCAGTTAGCTTTAATTGTATGTTTGCTACAGCTCAGCCTTGGATTAGTTTATATCTGAATGTCTCATATCTGTGAATTTGTGTGTTTTGTAAGTGATAACATTTTCAAAGACAGATGATACGGGGCTTCTTCGTAACCATGGATGTGAAAAACCAAAGTGCCTAAAATGCTTTAGAAGTAAAATACAATACTGAAATAGCTTCCAGTTTGGAGGATGTACAGATTCCATCACTAGCATAATAAACTGCGTGCTAAAATAAATTTTGGGTTTCACACACTTGATAAGACCAAGATCCAGTGACAGCATACAGCTAGGGAATGAAGGAAATGTTCCTTGCAAATGTGGGACTAGTTCTGCTGCAAACAAAGAAATAAGAAGGCTAATGCAAATAATGTGTTTTATGTTGTGCAAGTGTGAGGCATGACGTGTTCAGCCCAGGTTATTCTCTTTTGTGTCTCCACTGTGCCTCTCCAGTTGTAAAGCACACAGTTGTGTTCAGCTGATGAAGTCAAAAGGAAATGATGAATACATTTGGAGCTGGAGGGCAAGAGTTCCTTCTAGTGGGCTGGGTGGGTATATATGACTTCTTTCTACAGGTGTGCAGGCAACCAACCTTTTAAATGTATTTAATGATTGTACATTTTGCTTTAAGGGTTTAGTCAGAAGAAACATTCAAAAGAGTTTTAAGCTCAGATGATGTAATTTCTTGACATTAAACAGTTTAATATGTTGGGGAAATCTGTTGATTTGTGAAAAGTGAGTTAATATTAAGCTTTATGAAGACCGCTTAGGCTGACAGCAGTGTTAAGATTGTTTGTTCCTATCCACACAGATAAGGCAAGTTTATACTGTTGTGGAACCTGAGGTCATGGAGCAGTTGTGAGAAGCATTCTCATTTTTAAATTCTGGCCAGTATTGATTCTCTTTTAGGGATTGGGTAGCTGCAATCTTTGATCAAGGTAATTTTGACCACTGGCTAAATAATCTTTTTAAAAACTTGTTAAATATTTGACCTTTTTAAAAATTTATTTTATTTAAGTGACAAGCCAAAAAATTTCCAGGACCTCTGCTGCAGTCCTTGCTTTTAGTAGTGCTAGAAAATTCAGTAGGAATTAATTTCTATAATTTCTTTCAACTCTTGGAAAAAAATATACTCTAAACAGTCTTTATCAATGCTAAGTATGACTTGCCTTATAGTTGTAACAGAAGTGGCAGTGTTTCTCTGCAAAACACTTGCTTATGTGTGGCTGTTGCTTGATTTTTAACAGTGGGTTAATGGTATTGACCTCCATTTTAGCTGAACTTTAATTTACTGATGAAAATACTGGCATACAGATGTTGTATTTTATCCTGGTATTTTATTGATGAAAAACATGTACTTAGCAAAGCTAGAAGTAGCCAAAAGCATCCAAAAATGAAGTGGACCCCTGTTGAAGTGTGCTGGAGAAGTGATTCTTGTATTTTGCTATCTACAGGTTTTTCCTTCCATCTGTGCCATTCCACCAAATTGTTCATTAGTTAACTAATGAAAATGGCAGGTGTAGGGTGTAGTATGATATTAAATGAGGGTGTGGCATGGTATTGAATGTTGGCTTTTTGAGGCTGAAAAGCTATACAGCCATGTTGTTGGTTTGGTGGTGTGTCTGGATTGCTAACTATGCTGAGAAACAGGGTGCTGGCCTAATGTTGCTGGCTACTACCTTTTAATAATGGAAATAACTCTAGCTACAGCTCTGATATAACGAGCTGGGAATGGGAGACCTGAAGGTATGCTGGTCTAGATGAGATTATATCAATTTGGGGATTATTCTCATTTTCCCCTTGTTTGGTTCAACAAATACCTTTGCTTGCAGGTTAAGTATGCAAAAGTGATCATAATTTGTCAATAGGAGGAAAGCTTTTAAAAGCTTGCAATTAGTCAAATGTCTCTGCTTTTATTTAACTGTAATATTTTTAAAATGTTCTGCATTTTACAAAGTGCTGCAAAGTACTAATTGTAAAATGCACCTCTAGAGACTCTTATTTGTCTTCCTTTTCCCATCATGGATTTTGACTATTTCTGGGCTTTTTAACAGCTGTGTCCCATGGCAGTCTATTTGTAATTGTAAAACTTTGTTTGCTGTAGCTTGCAAGTGTTCTTTGAAATATGTTTAAAACCAAATGTTTGTATTCAACATGTGGCTGGCCTGACACTATCCACAAAGATGCAGAATAAAAAATGAGTGAAAAACATAAGCACCCCAGGAAATGTTAACCCCAAAGAAAGTCCTCTGAAAGGGATGCCAAATTTGTAAGCAAGAGAGAGGAGGAAGAAAAATCTGTATGGAATGGTGGTGTTTGTTGAATTACTCTTACTCAGAGGGAATCAGAATGCACAGATATGTGTGCGCTGATACAGTTGTTTTCCAATCTCTTGAAATGTGATCCTGTGACACACTAAAGCTCTATGTGTGTACAGCTTATTGAGAGCATCTCCTTTTTATTTCCTTTTCTCTGCTCTCTTGCTGTGTTCTGTGCAGTTGACTCATCTTATTCACAACACCTGTATTAGTAACTGAAGTGCTATTGGAAGCAAAAATAAATTGCAGAAACAGTTATTTAGCTGGGTCTTGAAAATATTCTCATTAAAAAAAAAAATCAGTGTCTTAGTTTAAGGCTTTTTTCTTCCTAGAAAGACATAATTTTGGCTATTAATTTGGATTTTAATTTAGTTATCCTAATTTTATCTGGCAATAGTTATATCTGTAGTGTTATTGGAGGAGTAACACTGAAGAGAAACACACTGAAAATAGATAATTAGTTCTATATCAAAGAGAAGAGAGGCCATTTTGATGGAATTCTTTATGTTAGGGCATCTATTTTTAGGTATTTTTTGTCTCTAGTTTTTCTAACTTACATTTCTCCAAACTTAAAAATTGTGATGTAAATTTTTCTTTTCTTTAGCAGTATTTTGAAGTGCGCACATGTTAAAACTGGTTAAACTTGCTTCCTCAGAGATCTAACTGGGTAAATGTGCTGCATATATAGCACAAGGCATTAAAGCCTGGAACTTAGATGTCGACATACTAAATTCTAATCCTGTCAGTATTCTGTTTATGCCTTACAGATTTGTAAATTTACAAAATTACACACTTGTAATTCAATTTCAGACATGTCAAATTTCATATAGAAATAGGAAAGGAAAAAAAACCTTCAAGTCAGTACTTTCTTTTTCTTGCATTTTCCCTACTGTAATTTCTCTCCGACATATTTAGCTTTATGGTCCTTCAGGCAGTGATGATAAATGAACTAGGTACAATGTTTTTAAGCTACTGGTACAGCTAAAACACTATGAGGACAACTTTACTGAAGTCAGTGAGTCTTGCACATGCAGAACATTTGGTATACTCACAAATCTGCCTTGAAGAGCATAATCCCATTTGTCAGGAATTGTTGTATATAACTGACAAGGATGCCTTCCTCTGCTGAAGGAAAGGAGCTCTTTCTGTCATCTCAGTATTCACATCTTCAAATCGTTAGATTTATAGCCCTCTGCAGAAACTCCTAAACTGCAAGCTAATTTTAATGGTGCTTTCCTAACCCTGAAAGTCAGTGAGTAGTATGACAGTTGAACCCTATAACAGAGGATTAGGAATATCACCACAAGTACTTGTCCTTAAAAGGAAAAATAGAGAGGAAAGATACTATTACAGTCAGTTATTGTTGTATGCAATACTTAAACATTGCATTTTCCTTTATCACACAGTCTGTTGGAAAACAACAGGCCTTCCTCTTGACATTATAAATGATTTTTCATTATTATTTTTACATTAGTAGGCATACAATGTCTTTTTCCTCCAAATTTTACACAAAAGTAGGTGCAAGAACAGATTTAATTCTAATGAGTGATGTGTGGGTGAAAGTCTCTTCGTTGATGATCATAGCACTTGAATGGACCTTGAGAGTAATAGTTCCTTCCTGGCACTGGAATGTGGGATTAGCTGGGTTTAGCCCATTCCAAGCAGATGATGTTTATCTATTCTTTCTTAATTTCTGAATGGAAAACTGTCTATTTCCCTGGGTATTTTATTTTGACAACTAATTTTACCATTGGAAGACTTCCTAATAAGCAAATTACTCTTTCACAATTGATTTCCAATTTTGAAATTTGCAACTGATGCATTTTTATTAACGGGTAGTTCTTTCTTCATTACAAATGCGAAGGCTCTTTTTTTCCCCTTTTTTATTGTACTTGACTCTTTCTAGCTATTAGATACAATGTCAACAATGTATATAGTCTTGAAATGTAACTGAAGGGGCATTTGTTACAGTGTTACGCTTTAGTATCTCTCAATTTTTATGTTCGCTTACTTTGAATTAGGCTTGTAGAAAGCTCTAATTTGCTAGATGTGTCTGACAAAAAAAGAACCAAGGCAGTAATGAAGCAGACAACATTTAACAATAAAGCAACTGTCTTAAAACACTTAAGTTGCCGTTTCTGTCAGTGACTGTCTGCCTAGCCAGATTCAAGAGGACAGATTGATAAGAGAATTCATTAAAAACAGACTTATGTAGAGACTTATTTGGTATTACTATTTGTGTTAGCTAGTAAACTTGAAGCTGATTCTTCCTGTATAAAAAAGAAAGCCAGCTGCAATTATTCTTTAAAGCTTAAAGCATATCCGATTTGGCTGTGAAAAACCTTTCCGTAACACAGACAATAGTACAATTGTGACTCTGTGTACAAATTGGCACTAGTGCTGTATAAATAGAGGGGGATTTCAGGTTTTTTTTATGCTTGCATATACCTCATCATCCTTTACACAAACTGAAATTAGTATCTTTGTGTCTTTAAGCCATGAATCTTGCCTAAAGACCAAGAGTAAAACCCATTAAAAGGGCTTGATTCTGGCCTGGCTGCAGAAGACAGACCTCATGTATTAATACATCTGTTTGTGTCATTGTGGTATTTGGCTAGCTGCAGTTAATAGCAGGGTTAACAAAAGACTAATAATCAAGGATAAATTGCTCAGGGTTTAATACACACTCTGTAGAAGCCAGAGGAGGAAAACCCCAAAGCCCAGGCGAGCCCCCCCCAGGGCCAGAGCCCTGTTCAGCACCCGCGCTCTGGACAGCTCAAGCGAAGCCTCTTCAGGCGGCCGCTCCCCTCCAGGTGCTCCTGCTGCCCGCGGAGATGTACCGCGTTCTTCAGCCGGGAGGTGAGACAAGGTACCTTGTCAGAATTGTACGTTTCATGCTGGCCCAAAGCTTTCTGGCTGGACTACTGAATTGTATTTAAAAGACTGTCCTGGTTTCAGCTGGGATAGAGCTAACTGTCTTCCTAGTAGCTGGTACAGTGCTATGTTTTGAGTTCAGCATGCGAAGAATGTTGATAACACACTGATGTTTTCAGTTGTTGCTCAGTAGTGTTTAGACTATAGTCAAGGATTTTTTCAGCTTCTCATGGCCAGCCAGGGCACAAGAAGTTGGCACAGGACACAATCAGGGCACCTGACCCGAACTGGCCAATGGTGTATTCCATACCATGTGACGTCCCATCTAGTTTAGGAACTGGGAGGTGGGGGGGGGCAGGGAATCGCTGCTGGGGGACTGGCGGGGTGTCGGTCAGCGGGTGGTGAGCTATTGCCCTGCGCATCATTTGTACATTCCAATCCTTTTATTACTACTGTTGTCATTTTATTAGTGTTATCATTATCATTATAGTTTCTTCTTTTCTGTTCTATTAAACCGTTCTTATCTCAACCCAGGAGTTTTACTTTTTTTTTTTTCCCCGATTTCCTCCCCCATCCCACTGGATGGGGGAAGTGAGTGAGTGGCTGCATGGTACTTAGTTGCTGGCTGGGGTTAAACCACGACAAAGACCAAGAGTTTTGTGATAGACTCTTGTTTGCCCCAGTTCCCTGTGGTACAGAAAGCAGCTTTTGCAGCCTTGAGAGTAGACCAGATAGACTTCCCCAGAAGGCTTTTTGTAACTCTTCCTAAGTCTGGCTCACGTACAGTTCCTATGTGTCATGGGTTTTGTGGGTTTTTTGGTGGTTTGTTTGTTTTAAATCTTGTTTGGGTTTCAGAAGTTCAATCTTCATCTATTTGTTCACTTTTATTCTAGAAAATACATTTCCTGCCACAGCTTTCCCAAACATTGGTAAACTAGCTTCCTTGTTCTTAGTTTCATCTCTGCTGTTTGTTTTTCACTTGGTTTAAGGACTTTCATGAGCTAGTTCTCATTTTCTGCTAAAAGTTTTGTTAGTCTTGTAGTTTCAACCAGACCTCCCTGCTTGATTCCTTCCAGTAAGTGGAAGCTGAAAAAGAAAAAGCAGATTATACAGATTCTTTCTGTTATCCCACTGTCTGTTCAGTTTTCTTTGATGCTGTGTAACACCACTTTTTGAAAATGAGATGATTAAGATATTTGACCTTAAATGTTTAAAAACCTGGAGAAGCCTCTGATATATTTTGTATTAGTATTAGAAAGACACCTTGAGTAGTAGGAGGCTCACTGAAAGATTAACCTTTTGAAATAACATTAGTTTTTCTTGATGAGAGATTAAAATCTAGAAGGTGGTATTCTGAAATATTTACTTTTGAAAGGGGATAGTTTTGCATCCAGTAATGCTGAGGTAACAAGATAAGGTCCATCTTTTGTTTGGAGAAAAAAGAACAAAACCCATAAATATTTAATTTCACTTAATGGGTTTCAAAGCCAAGATGGAAAACACAGTAATACTGTGATTCACATGTGAAAACAGGGTTTGTAAATACTTTAGTGACCTTTTTCCTTTCTTTTTATGACCCTGCTGCAGAGAGCTATGTGGTTTGAATATTTTTTTTCCCTATTGTTAAGTGCAGTTTGTTTAAGATAGTATGTACTTCTTTTCCTACTTACTGTTATCTTTTTACAATGTCTTGCAGGATTTTCCTTAGGGATGGGAATCCTAAGTAAATATTATTTCCTTTTTATGCTAAAGACCTTTCAGTATACTACCATACCATTGCGCTAACTTCTGTAAGAATATCAGCAGCTTTATTCAGTTTGCTACTAAACAAATAAAAAAGGAAGACACATGCATTTCTTACACTCCCTCCCTACTGGAAGAAATAAAGTGAATTTCAGGAGGAAAGGAAAAGAAACTGATTTTGATATTTCAATTGTTGGAGTACATGCATTTCAACCTTTAAATGAAAAATGGAAATACCATCATTAAGCAAAATTAGTACTAGAGTTTCTTCAGTGTCCTGGAAAAGCTGTGTTTCCAAATCAGTTGTCCCTAACTTATGGGTAACTTTGCTTTGTTTAGGTTGGACCTCTGCCATATATCTGGGAATTGTGGCAAGCTCTTGGGTAATTGCCAGGGTTGCATTCTACTTTTCAATATTACTATTTTTTTTCTCCCCTTAAACTTGCTTCATTGGAGAAATTATATATAACATGATTTTATTTATAAGTTGAAGGATTTTATTGAAGTCACATTCAGAAAGTTATTTCCCTGGTATTCTGATTTCTTAGGTTTGGTATAAGGATGGTTTGTTCCGTGAGTAGTTACAGAAGCATACAGAGATTGGATAGTGAATGAAAGACTATTCATATTTGCTTGGATGGGGGGGGACACAGTTGGGGGTGGAACCCACCATGTACATTTACATTTAAATAAATTTAAAGAATACTTTAACAGATTAGCCAGTGTAAGACAAAAGCTGGTAGTTTTATAAGAGGGTTTTTTTCCTTGCCTCACTTTCAATTTCTTTCTGTAAAACTGTCCCCAAGGGAATAGGAGTTGATAATAAAAGTTGTCATAGCTGGTACTTTAGAAGATGTTTCTCTGTCTTTTATAAATGACTCGCATACAAGCCATTTGTCTATTAAAAAAAAAGAAAAAAAAAAAAGCTTTATCTGTCCATATTAATACATGTGAGATCAGAATTTTTGCCTAAATTGCTTTTAAAGACTCGGATTTGTGTATACATGTTCTTGCCAGAGTATGAATAGATTAGAAGACTGTATTGTCCTTTTAGTACTTTGAATTTATTCCAGAAGGCTTGCTATTTTATTTTGCTGGATGGAATTACCCTCAAATTTGTGAGATACCACACTAGGTCAAGAGCAACGACAGCATACTGCAGGATTTATAATCCCACCTATGTTGCAGGTTGAGTAACATGCTGAATTGATATAAATGCATCTGAAACATGTATTTTTTTAAGAAACTAAGTGAACTTCTTTCCCCTTGAGGCTGTCACTGTATGGTTCTAGAGTAAACTAGGTGACAGTGTAACAAGATTAGTCTGTCTCAAGGTTTAGTGCAATTTGTATGAATTCTGTTGCAGGTAGAAACCTGGTAAATGAGTTGAAGTTTTTATTTTTCTTTCTGGAAGTCATTGTGTAGATGTTAAGTGCTGTGAACTCCCTTCCTTAACTAAAAGCTTAATTTTCAGTATTGTTTTGAATGTCTCTGATGTCAGTAAAAATTGTCCTACCTATGCAATAGTGAGAAGGGCAGTTTCCATGCTTATGTTGACTTCTACTCAAAAACATGTTCTCGTGTGTAAAATATTTATCTTCCTATATGTATGCCATAACCCTTCCAACTGCATCTGTTTTTTTCCCTTTAGGCCAGCTTCTGGACAGTTTTGATACAGTTTTAGCAAAGGAGTGGTTTTACACCAAGAGCAGAATTTCAGTCTGTCCTACCACATTCTGTGGGAAGTACCAGACAGAGAGCATGTTAGGCCAAAATCTTCTGTTTGCAAAACAAGTTCAGCATTCACTCATTTTTCAACCTAGAGCTGGAGGATCTCCCTGAAAGATTAGACAGCTCTTAGTCTTCTGTAGCCTGCCTACTGCCCTGCGGAGATGTCTTCCAAACTGGAAACTGCTGTTGTAAGATTATAGGATTAATAGAATGAATGGTACAATGTCTACCCGGTTCTGGAAAACAAAGACATAAATTTAGATGTTTATATGGCATTCTCGCTGCACAAAGCCAGGAATTGTATTGGGTATTGCTTCTTGTCAATGAAAAACCAATAAAAGTAGATTTCTCTTCTTGACACAACTCCCAGTTTACTGATTTCTGATTTGATACAACTGCTGTAAAGGACAGGTATGGCAAGACATCTGCTAGAGAGAGGAAGAGTGTCCTTTTGTAATGACCAACAGGAATGTCAGGCTTCTTTTGGGAGCTTTTATTAGGTGTTCCTAAAAATGGTAGTTAAAGGCAAATTTAAAAAAAAGTTACTTGATAAAACACAGCCTGGAGGCAGAGGCTGTCCGTTACATGCCTGTGGCATGTCTTTAATATGGATAGAGTTTACTATGGAAGAACAAGTCTGTCTTTTCACCAGAGCTGATGACTTATGCCTGGCTTAATCTCACTAATTTGTTGGTGGCCATACTGTGAAATTTATCACAGTTGCTGTTACTGCACTTACCAGTGTGCAATGGACTTGCCTTCTGAGGGCTTCTCCTACAGTGAAAGGAGTGGATTTAAGCTGGTGTCCATGTGGGAAACAGCTACTTTGATCTCTCCTAAAATCCAGAATAAGGCGGCCTTCTAGAAAACTGGAAACAAGGTTTAAGTGTGAGAGAGTTCTCCTTCAAGAGCATCATGGAGATTTTTATTTTGTAAGACATTGAAAATACATCTTATGTCTACTGAAACATAAATCTCTTTGAGGGACTAATGCTCCTCTTAGATAAAGGAGGAGATCTAATTTGAAATAGAAAAATGCCTATAAACGATGTTAATTCTTTGCAGTTCTTAAAACCTGGTCTGTAAAAAGTAACAGTATGACAATTCAGTACCCAAATACTTAGCAGTATAAAATCTTTCTTGCGTGGAGAATGGTTTTTTTAACTGAAAGTGCCTTTTGAGAATTATTGTTTCTTTTGCAGAAGATTTTGGGAAGTTGTTCATTTCTTGCAACCTAGAATGAAAGGCTACAATGGGAAAATAGTTATAAATCTGTCTCTAATGATTTTGGGTTAGTTGTAGTGCTGAGTAGTCTTACCTCAGAACTTTAGATGTCTAAAGTGATGGAAGATTTGTACATTATTTTTTAATGAGTGCCTTACACTTTAAGAAAGTGGGAATTGGATGAGAAGGGTTTTTTTTTCCTTTAAATAAGTTATTTGCTGCTGAAGTATGTATATAGTACACATTTGGCGTGCATCCTTCATTAGCTTGTCTCTTGTTCTAGAAGTTCACAGTTTTTTGTTTTTTTAATTTGTTTTGTTTATATCATGGAAGGATTTACTTAAATACACCTTACTGGTCTTTGTCCTCTAGCTGCTGTTTTGATCCTATCAGTCTCTCAAATTTTCTATACGGTGCTGGCAGGCTAGCTAATACAGCAAGGCGCAGTGGGCTGCGCCGGTGTACCACTGAGAAAGCTCAGGCTCCTGCTTGTTTGGGCTGGTCCCTACCAGCTGACATGCACATGCAGGAAAGGACAGCAAGAGCAAAGGAGGTAGTGCTGCCAAGAGACAGAAGGAAGGTGAAGGGATGAACACGAGTGAGCCGAGAGGGGTGCAGGCTCAAACTCTGGCATTCTTTATGCTGCCCCTCAAGATCTGTTCTAAAGAGCTTTCTTCTTCATTCAAAACCAGATTTTTTTTTTGTTTGAGCATTTTATTATTTAAATTTTAACTGCTCAGTCACTGATTTTAGGGATCTGTGGTACAGCCTTGCTAAGGCTGTGGTTAAGAAGGCAGTGCTACATGGAAAGGCAGACCAAATTTCTGTCATGATTTACTTTTTCTGTGACCCTTGTCTCAGTGTCATTGTGAGCAAATAGGCATTTTTATATAAGGTGTCATGTAGAGACTTACGAGAATTGTTTGACTTTCTGTGTAAGCTAGGGCAGGTTTCTTACTGACTCTCTAAAGTATATAATGGAGGCATTGCTCCCCTTGTAACCATTGCTTTTTCTTGTCTATTTTAGAGTGTAAGCTCTTCGGGGGAGATGCATACATGTATGTGAACAAACATATTTGCAGTACTTGGTGCACTGTGATCCTGATCTTATAAGGGTGTTCCTGAAATATGAGTACTATGATTGCTCTTTAGTCAGTTGTTTAAAAAACAAAGAACAACAAAAACCCTCCAAAAAACCCAAACAAACAAAACCCATCACCCATTCTTATTAAAACATAACTTACTAGCATGTTGTGGTTTCATGCTATCTCAGTATTCAAACTCAAGACATTGTCTCCTTTTTCATATATAATGCTTATGTACATATCAAATGACGGATCGTGATTTTGTTTGAACAGTGAAGAACAAAACATACTTCTTAAATAGTTGCAGGTTCTTTTACCTTCAGTAGTGTTATGGATGAGTAAAGCAATGAAAGCATATACTTCTTTACATAAAAGCTGTAATTGGATAAATAAAAGCATTTGCGTTACCATGTCACTTTTAAAATGGCTGAAAAGTCAAAGTATCATTTAAACTAATTTGTTCCAACTGCACATCCCTGTTAAAACCTACTTGCAGTCTATGCTGTGTGTGTGTGTATGCATGCATATGTGCATCTTATTAGTATGATCTGGTTAATGTAAACAAGATGTTTCTCTGCTAAGTGTAGATGTAGGTAACTAACCAAATTTCTCAATTATTTGACTGATAGACCAATGCAGCAGTTGTAAACAGAGAAAAATAGAAAAAGCTCAGTAGCATTCTCTACAAAGATCATTTAAAATGTGAGCAATACGCAAAGTAAACAGTGGCATCTTAACCATGAAGAAGCAAGAATTACATTGCTGACTTAGTAGCTGTGGTAGGAATGATGTGGCATGTCATTTGAAAGTTTGGTTGGTTTGTGATTTATGGATGTTCTGTAAGATTTTGCAGAATATGGTATGGATGCTATGTACTCTCTTAATAGAGGTAAAAGACTCTAAATATAGATGAATCTGTCATGATTGATATGTTTAAAGTCAGTCAGTCAATAGCTTGATTTTCTTCAGCTTTTACTGACAATAGTTAAGAAAACTTGGTTGGGGATTATTTCTTTATGGGTGTTGTTCTATCTTTTTCCAAACCAGCTATGCATCTTCTTTACTATTCCTCTTATTAGGCATTTTGCATGTTTTCTTCACTGTGGTACATTCCCAAATTTTATTAAAAGGTTCTGTCTTAGAAATAGGAACTTATGCAAAACTAGTCATTAAAATACATAAATGCATATCATTCAAATTTAAGAAACTGCTCTCACATTTTATCAAGATTTGTACATAATTCATGTTAAACACTTGAATTCTGTTAATACTGAAGGATTTAACGGTCTAATTCCAGTGTATACCTTTCTGAAATTACGTGTTTTGTCACCCTTGGTCTTCTCCCCATTTTGTAAGATTCTCTTTCATTATTCTGTTAAAAGTCTGGCTTGTTACAAACTTACATCCTAGTTTCTGCAATAGTCCATACACTAAGGTAAATATTTTCCAAGTTGGAAGACTAGAGGGGTCAATGCAGAGTGAACTTCTCTTAGTTGAACTTTCCATTTAAAAACAAAAGGGTGCTTTATGATAAGCAGAGATGTCAGTACTTTTAAAAAGTTATTCCTTAAACAAAATTCCTTTCTGCTGAGCATGAATGATGTTTTATCAGCCAGAACTTTTCCACTAAGCTCAGTCCTTATTTATAAGCCATACCTTTACTCTGGAAAAAAAAACCCCAAAGCCAAATAAATAATCAAGTAACCATACTTGTTCTACTCTCACCAGTTTCAAGTGAATGAAAGTAAATTAGTCCATAGGTTAGGTGTTTCCCTGCAGAATTAAGAAATTGGTGCCCTCTGTCGAGGACTGCTATTTTGAGAGCTAAAGAGGGAAAATACAGAGTATAATAATGCAGGAAAGTCTGCTGTTGTGCTTAGGTAATAAAAATTCTTGCATGTGTGATTAAAAAATGAGATGAAAAGCAAGAAAACAAGTATGCTTTGAAACATTTGTTCTTGACTTTCTTGAAACTGTACTTTTAATAGGTATAATTTTTCTGTTATACTGATTGATAAATGTAATTGTAACCACTTTTTATATATAGCTTAACGTTGCTGTTGAAAAATGAAACGTTATTATGTTTAGAATTAATATTTAAACTCCTGAGAAAATCCCACATAATAATTTAACGTCTTATTTACATATATTCTTCCCAGTTGTAGTCTTTAATAATTTGTACTCTGACTTTTTTGTCATTGATTGGTTTTCCCCTTTTTTTCTTTGTCACTGCTACCTCTATTTCTGCAGGAACAAGTAGGTTATTGGTAAGTATTTTAACTAAATCAGACTTTACAAAGTTTTGCCTTAGTGAGGACTTCTTTTACCCTCACTTACTTTGGTAAAAACTTTGTAGACAACAGACCAATTGTCTGTAAATGCTGTGCTTTCTCAGGTCTCCATTATCACCTTGTTTGTGTAGTAGAGTAATAGTTTTCAGATTCTCTGAGAGACTTTGTCTTCTGCATGCTTTCAAGCAGCATCATTATCTGTGCTGTCTTCTAAGATGCTGCCTTCTCCTGGGGCTTGCTCCTTCGTTCCTGTCTGCTGCGTTTCAAGTGCAGTGTTTACTTTGTCTCTCCCATTTCTTTTTTCATAAGACCTCGTATGCATTTTGGCCAGTTTGCTCAGAAGACTTCTCTGCGTCCGACAAGATGCTCTGTTTCACATGTTCAGCTTAGTCATACTTGTCAACCATTGTTCAGCCTTTTTCACATCATACCTCTTCCCTTTTAGCTATCATTAAATATACTCTCAGCATGGTATAGCCACCCTCTCCTCTCTTATTATCATGCTTCATGGAATTTTAATCACATTTGTTGCATTGTACAGTACAAGTTTTCAAGATATTTATGTCTGTGCATTTTCAAAAAGTAGGTCTTCATTCTTTCTTCTGATCTTGGAGCAGCTCTTCCTATACTTCCTTTAAAAGATGTGATTTCTAATGGAAACTTTTTAACCCTAGTGTATTTTTGAAAGTAGTGACTTGATCGGCAGTGTGAAGAAGGGGCGGGGAGTGTAGACAAACTGTTCCCTGTACTTAAAAATTTGTAGTAGTCTTGCCAAATTACACAATTACTCCAGAAGGGCCTACTTTTGGCAGTAGAACACCGTTATCTTGTCTGTCTTCCCCAACTTTCATTGTGAAATAATGAGTGGAAAGACATTTTTCAGGTGTTTGAGGAAAATATTGCTCCAGGCAATGAGAGAAAATTGAGGGAGTAGGAAAATTAAGGAAGAAAAAAAATTAAATTTCTAGGTTCAGGAGAAACTAGGAATGAGAGAGAAAAAAATCTTCCTCTTTGAACTGTGATTGGTGAATTAAGAAGAAAAAACCCAATGGGAATGTGTAATATCTCTAAAGTAAGTGTTTTAAGGCATTTCATTTGCATAAATTTTTCGGACCTCCAAGCTGACATGCAGTGAGTTATTTGTCATCATCTGGTAATGCAAGAACTAAGCTTGCTTGACAGGTTAATCTTGCCTGCTGTGTGTAAATAGAATACATTTGTGCCCCAAAACACTGACCATGCTTTCTGGCTACTTGCTTTCTGAATAAGGTCATTGACTTGAGTCCAAAATGTGTCCAACCTGGCTTTACTGTGTATTCAGACAACTTTGTTGTCCTTCACACAGCTCCACAAGATTTCTCCAAAGTGGCAAGAGCCCCATTTGTGTACAGAAGCCTCTGAAATGGCGATAGGGCTAATTTCTTCCCATACTACTAGTGTTACTCTGCCCATGTGGCTAGGAGGGGACCTTGCTCTTATCTCTGCTTGCCAGAGATCTGATGATGAATAGACATGAGAGAGGAAAAGTTTCTTTCCTTTGTTGCCCTTGATTCTGGTTTTGGAATAAAGTCTGGTTGATAAGTGGAGTTTTTGGTTGCTAGTTGAAAATATACTTCTCAAACACAGTAAGCTAAAATCTAAAATCATCTGGATTGAGGGTGTGGTTGGAGCCTTTTTTACATGAAAACTGAGGCTTGCTTTTACCTTTAAATCTACCAAATGCAACTCCCAACATAAGTTTATATTCGCACTTGTCTGTCTGCAGCTGCTTCTGTTCCATTGAGAAACTCATGGTATGGATCTGTGATGGGGGAATGACATGTCTGAAATGCAGTTAATGAAGTTAAAGAGTGAATTAATAGCTTGCAAGTCACTTTAAAAACTGTTCTTGTTTGTGTGCTTGTCAATTTGAAAGTGCAAAGACTCTAGGAGTTTGTATGAAGGAGACTTGAGCAGTCTCTCATCTACCTTGACTACAGATCCCTATGGATGATGGGATCCAACATGGGGCTAACACCCACCCACAAACACAGGTGGAGCTGAGAAGGTCTTTCCTCCTCCCTTTGTTGAGTGCTTGCATTGATCTAAAATGTCACTCTCAAGAAGCTGTTCCTCTAATAACAGCTGTTCTTATTTTTGTATTAAGAGGTGAAATCAATCTTTCCCCAGGTCTTTCCCACCTGTAACTTCATCTTCTGGTTTGCAACATATTTTAGCATGGGGCTTTCCCCCCCTCTCTTTTAATGGTTGTATTTATTGTTCTTCAGTTTCTAAAAATGTGCAGCTGTCAACTATAATCATCATCACTTGTTACTTTTACATTAGTATTAGACGCCTGAAGTTTTGCCTTTGATAATGGCTTTATTTACGCATAAGAAAATGTGTCTTGTTCAATTTCTCTTTTTCATCTTGTACTGCGTTATTTTTCAGTGATTGCTACTGAAGATCTCACTTTCCCAATTCCCAAGATGAAGGGAGCTACAGTTATGTAGTAAGAGTCTGTCTTTCATAAGTGTTTGCTTAGGAGATGAAGTATTATCTAAACATATCTTAATTATTCCACAGGCTCCTTAACTAAAATAAGTTTCAGGTTTGTTTTTATTCCCCATTTTATATATCCCCCCTTTCCCACTGAGTGCTGTGGGAGCTTTAAATTGGAAAATACAAGAGAAAATCCCTTGTTTCCCTCAAGAAATTCACAAGTGTGTTTACTTCAGTTTTATGACACAAAAGTGGGGAAGAAAACCCCTCTAGATCATGAGCACAAGATCAGTAAGTGCTGAGAAGAAGAAATTATTTGTGCTTATCCTGGTTCAGTTTTCTAGAAAAGACAGGGTTTGGAATGTTTGTATTGTGTTCCTTATTTGTATTTGATTTCTTATTCTCTCCCAAACTGAGGGGACTGTTTCTTTATTTCTTTTCATCTTCAGAAGTCTTTCCAGATGGTGCTGTGTTCTCTCGACTTAGGCCATTGACAGCACAAAGAAGGGTGGAAACTAGAGAACTAGATGTATCTTTTCACCAAGACACTCTCTCCCTTAATAAAAAACTTCTGTACAGAAAACGGCAAACTTTCTCTGAGTAGCCACTTGTATTGGGAGCTACAGCATCCAGAAATTCTTCTGTAGAGGGTTCCCTGGGAATTGGTAATGCTCTTTTTTCTTTTACCTTCTAACTTAAAGACATTTTTACAATGTTACCTCTCTGTTCTTGAATTTAGTGTGAAATAATCTTCATATTCTCTTTGATAAGGGTAAAGTCTCCAGGTAAGAAGTTAGCTGTGTTAAAGCAATATGCTTTCATGTACAAAGCTTCATGGTTTTGAGCTTAAGGAATTACTCATTCTGTCTTTCCATTTCAGCTGTCTGAAGAGAAGAGAGAATTCTGTGGCCACATAACTCTGATAGACCATGTAGTCTTTTCTGAAGCTAGCTTTTTCTTTTCTTCATTAAGTTTTACAAATTTGTTTACAGAAGAAGGGAGTAACAGAAGTTTGACTTGACCAGGACTGTTGTTACTTCACTGAGAATCTGAATTATTTCCATCTATTTTTCTGCTGTTCTTACAATCTCACTGCATAGTCCTCTACACACTTTAATATAAAAGGACGTGGAGGAAGTAGAGGCATTATACTTTGACTTTAATAAAATGTTTATGCTATTCTGCTTTATATTCTCATTAGCAAACTTGTAGAATATGGTCTAGGTGAAAAAGTAGGTGGATACTGAAATAGTTGGGGGAAAAAAATCTTGTAGCTGCGCTAGGAGAGCAATTCAAATCAAGTGTCACAGTGGTTTACTTCAGGTCTATTTTCAATCATCTTTTTTTGGCGGGTGGACACCTTAAAAAAGGAATTATAATGCCAAACCTGTAAGATCTGAAAGCACTATGGAGGGCAAAATTGGAGTTCATAATTGTTCTTAACATCTTAGAAAACTGTTCAAAATTGAGTAAAAAAGACAAATGAGAGTTACTAAATGTGAAGAGAAATAATTCTGTACCACTGCAAAATGGGACCTGGCTAGTAACAGTTCTGCTGAAGGGATTGTTATGGGTCATGAGAGGAATGAGCCAATAATCTGTTGGTTTGTTTAAAGTGTACCTGTATGTACCTATATACACACACATAAGGGAGATATATCTATGCATAGATACATCTATATAAAGAGATTCAACACCTAGTGTAACAGAACGATGTGATAGGTAGCTATTAATTTCTGCTTAGGACTTGTGAAGTCTTAGCCGGAAAGCTCTGCCCAGTTCTTGGCAATGCAATACTCCAAGTTTGGAGAGAGTCCAGAGACAGCAATAAGAATAAAAGGTTTAGGCATCAGGGCCTGTGAGGAAAGATTAGAGTAACTCTTTTTTTCAGGCTGGAGGAAAAAGGTGAAGGGCACACATTTTCCAGTGTGAACATGTTTTTTATACTGAGGACAGTTACCAACTGTTTTCCATGTCTACTGAACACATAAGAAGTAATCAGCCTTTTTTGTAAATGAAGGCTGCTAGTTTAGAGATAAGGGACGATTTTTCTAACTCCCTAAGAACAGCTGATCAGCATTGTAGGTTGTCTAGAATGTCTGTAAAACTTTTCACAACTTGATTTTTAAGGGCAGATTAAATCCTCTGTTTAACCCAGTTTCCCAGTACGGGGTAGACTTGGTGACCTCCTGAGGTCCTTTCTAACATGTTTTTCTGATTATGTGAGGTCTTTTCTGCTTATTGGGGGGAGGGAATTATTTGTGTTGTTTTGTTTTGTCATCATTATGCAAACTTTATTTGTGTGACAGTAATCTTGCATACCACTGTCATACCATCATATTTACTGGATGCTCTGCTTCCAGATTGTCTATAGTTTTTCTTCTGAGTACTGAAGAACAAGTGCAAGTACATAAGTAACATTTGTCAGGCTGCTTATTGTCAAATATGTTTTAGAAAAGTATGTGTATGCAAGGATTTCTCTTTTCTTATGACTTCTTTAAATGTAAACCAAGATGGATTTATCCATCTTGTTTGAAAACACAAGGATACAAAAAAACCCCCCACTAATACGTTGCATACTTATTTTAAAAGAACAGCTGGTCTCATTATACTTTCAGTTTGATTTTGGCAGTGTTCCAGTTGAGATGTTTTCTGCTGAAAGGTTACTCTGATCAGGCTGATGCAGTCTTTTGCATTGGTGCAGGTTTTATTCGTGGTTACTTCTTGCTACAACTGTTTGATATTGACCAAAAGGATCATCCGTTTACTGTGCAGGTCTAGTACTGCTTCAATGTGTTTCCTTTATGTGCAATTCTGTGACAGTGCACTGTATTGTCTTCTTTTTTTCCACCATGAAGTAGATATTCCAGAATGACTGCCACAATGATTTTACAAAAATTATAGAGGTCCACGAGTTTTGTTATTTGTTGGATGGGGTTGGTTTTTTTTTTTTTGCTTGGCTATGCACTGAACTGGAAGTTAAACAGTCTGATGTTTGCAAAGCAAGGCAAACACAGTAAGATATTGGTAAGAGGTTGAAATTGGTATGGATACAGTGAGTGGCCACCCATCGACCTGTTCCTGTGGATAGTTTCCAAGCCTGCCAGCGATGAAAGTTATGAGTTTGGTAGATGGATGTGAGAGAAGATGGGATTTCTTGGGTAACTGGAGGTTCATTTGCAAAAGATGGTGGAGTCTGAAGAAAGTGATACATTCAAGAGAGAATGAGAGAGAGAATTCACCTCTAACTATTTAAGTCCTGCTACATAAGCAGGTTTAGTTATTTCAGACTTCCTGTGCCTCCTTGGGATTTTCTAGCAGCTGTACTGCAACTTTCTGTTCTGTGTCTCTTTTCTTGTAATTGTACTTTTTTCCAGGATTATGGTTTTGGTTTAGGTAACGAGTTACTTTCAGTATTGTAGTAAAGGTGGTGAAACTAGATGATGGGAACTTTCAAGAATTTATCTCCCTGTCTCTTAAGCATGCAGTTGTAAAAGTCAGCTAGAGGCGTGTGCTTGCACAGTTTTGGTGCTCAGTTCTTTCCTGCTGTACAGAAAGAGAATGGGGTGAGAGGTGGTTCTTCCCCTGACTTCAGTTGTATCTCAGGCAATGTCCTCTCTACTATGGGAGGAGGAAGGACAGCTTTGCAGTGATATGCTGACAAACAGTGATGACTCTAATACAAAGGTGATAGTTCCTCATCTTGGATGAGGATAAGGGATGCTGTGAAACCAACACCTTCGTAAGAACTGTATTTTTACCTAGAACTATATGTTATCTCTTGCACTCTCCTTGTAAAGAAAGGGAGAAAGTAGTTAACTGAGTTTCATAGTTTTTAGACGACACTTCATGTGATGCCACCTCATCTGATAACTACTTCCACTTTTTTGTCCACATGTCTGTGAATGCATTGTTTATCTGCAAAACTCAGTAAAACAAGTCATGTAGAGAGCAAGTTATTTTTGATCTGTTGCTGATTGTTAAAGTCATGTGAAACTTTCTTTAAGTTATTGGAATTGTTCCTTGAGACTGGTGGTAAAAACAAACATAGGCTATAAATGTTGTTAGCCTGCTGGGCAGCAGTACAATAGAGTCTTTGTTCTTACGGAGTACTTAATTGTAAACTGGGTCATGAAACTATTGCCTTCTGATTTGAGGAAAGGTGGGAAAATACCAGCTTTTTAAAGGACCTTTAACTGGCTTGTGGACAGTGTTGATTGTTCGCTTATTTATATTTTTCAAATACAGTTTTTAAAAAAGTAAATATTGTATCCACAGTCAAAATAATTTGTTCTTTGGGGTTACTAAAGGAGTTGGAAATGCTGATTTCCTTCACACAAAACGTACACTGTGCATCTCTTGGGGAAGGTGGCTAAATCCAGGAGCTGGTTATTGCAGCAGAATGTTGTGAAGGAATGAGAAGTCCAATTTCACTTGTATTTGAAAAGCGTTTCAGCAAGTGTTGTGAGCTCAAGGCTCTTTTTCTGCTCTTATGCTAGTCTCTGGCATGCAGATGATGCTGGTCACTGGAAAAACATCTTTTCCACAAAGATACCTTTACCACTGGCAGCTAAGTTGGTCCATAAGGCTTAGTTAAGTGTGATGTCCGCTGCTTCTTGGGTTCTTCAGAGTACTGTTCTGCACACTGCGTAGAGCTACAGTAGTCAGATATCCCAGACTTGCTGTCAGGAGAATATTTGTAGTTGTTTAACTCTTACCTTCAGATCCCCCTTAACACTAGACAAGCCACAAGCCACTGTATTGTTAAAATACTGTATTGCTAGAATGCAGACTGTTTACTAGGTTTAGGGGTAGGTGCATGGTAGTATAGGCACATTCAGCTGAATACTCTAGGTGGATGACCAGAAAGATTTTTCACAGCTGTCTATGTTCAAGCATGGATTTAGACAAAAGCATCATCATCATCATTATTTACCCAAAGTCTCCCTACTGTTTTATTTGTATTTAAATATTCCCTCCAAGCATTCCTGGGATATGTACCTTGTTAATAACTCTGTTAATTTTAGTAATAGTTCTAAAGACCTGTTGGTGGTTTTTCCTGCCCCTGTCATTCCCAATTAGACATGCTGATGACCCTAGGGAATAAGCTAGGCGGGTTCTGTCCAGAAAGCGGAGGGAACGTGTTAATGACTGTCCCGGTGCTTAACTAGCCATGAACATAAATGTTAACTTGCTGCAATGCAAACACTCCCTTCTGGCACAGCAGGACTCAGTCTGCAGTGTATAAGGAAGTTATGTGGCTTCTCACATCAAAATATGTTTTCAGTTATGCCTTATAGCTTGAGAGAAAATATACCCCAGGTCAGTTTTTGAAGAAAACAGTAACAAAACAGTTATGGGTGGTTTTGGGTGTTTGGAGGACTGAGATAACTAGTTTCGATTTTAGTCATGTTGAGATGCAGTCTGGGGGAAGGAGACTACACAGTAGCTGAAGGGTCACTAACAAAGCTTTCTAGAAGTAAAGTAATCCTTTCCACTTGTTTTTTCCAAAAGATGTGTTTGGCTGTTGTATGCTTTTTAAGCGATGGTTGTGACTGTTGTTTGTAAAGATGTGGGCCGGGGGGAGGATTAAAAATAAGGAGAGAAGAGCAATATTTAAACTGAAGTGTAAGATTGACACAAGAAGAAATAGATATGAACTGCTTATGACTAAACTGGGAAGAATCAGAACTGTACTTTATCTGAGGAAGTGGTTTCCAGTACATGTTCAGCTGCTGCTCAGAGTTCCTCGTGGGTGTTACCAGTTGTCTGCTTTGACTTGCTTCCTATTAGCTGCAGTAAAGAAATAAAAATCATTGTCTTGATAAATGAACTGCATTACTTCTATCAAGTGCTAATGCTTCAGGTTAGTTGTTTGATCTACATCTGGATAATAATTAACAGTAAAGATTAAATTTCTCAGGCATCAGTAACTTGAAAGTGCAGCGTCAAGTCACTTGTCATCCTTGACTGACTTGGTTCATTGTGGATTCCCAAGGTTAGAAGTACAAAAGTAAGGGGCAACAAACTGAAACATGTGGGAGCAGGCCCAGATGAGGATGTTGGTGGAAGGTGCAGTGGCCTTTTATGCATGCCTGCATCATTACTTTTCAACAGCATCAATGCAGTGGGCATGGATTTAGATATTTTTGCCATATGTTGTCCTGTAGGTATACTTCTTAACAGCTGTTACGTATCAAGATCCCTATGGTGGCTGTTTGTCTCTCACTTGTGTGTTAATTATTCAGCAGGTCAAAATCAGTCAGACTTTTCTGTGGACCATAAAACTTGTACAGCCAATCTCTTCCTTTAACTGGAAGACTGCTGTCTTTGGTAATAACATAAATTAAAGTATTAAGCAGTTTTGTCATGGACTATGATGCAGTTGCATTACAATCCAGACTGTCTTAATTATTCTTTACCCCATATTGCCTCAGGCTGTGACCTCACAAGCTAAACAAGGTCATGCTTGGCTAGGATGAGAGAAGTCAAACAAATTCAGCGCTACAGGAAATATTAGTGACTCAGTAGGTGAGGCAACACCCCTGAGTTAATGTTTTCCCTGTGCCCCAGACTGGTAAAAGATGCTGCAACTTGCATGATGAGATGTAAAACTGAGATCATTTGTTAAAGTTTCAATACTATTCCTGGTAAAAGCGCAGATGTTAATTCAGGGCTTCTGCCCAAGTTCAGATTTTAATGGCTATGTTCTCTATACATTTCTAATTTCTGTTTTAGTAGTGTCACATTATCCTCTTGCACTTGTCTTAACCTGCTCTTAGAGTTGAGGGGAACCTTTCTGTTCCAGAGGTGGTGACGTGTTTACAATTGGTAACAGATCAATTTGCAGAAACAATGGTCCATTTTGAGATCTTTTGAAATCAAGGGGATTATATTCATGTAAGAAATGTCAGGTCAAAACTGAAAAGCCGCCAGATTTTTTTTCTTTCTTTTAATGCATGCACAATAGTTTTTTAGCTTGAATAGACATATTTGCAACATGGTCGATTGTACTCATGCTTACATATTTTTATTTTCCATAGGATTCAAGTGCCCTGTATGTTCAAAATTTGTATCTTCCGATGAGATGGATTTACATCTTGTGATGTGTTTGACAAAACCAAGGATAACCTACAATGGTAAGAAAGAAATAAGCTGAAAATTATTTATTAATTTCAAACATTAGTGTGATAATAACTCTAATAAATAAGATACTCTAGTAACTAATTCAGAGGACTCAGAAATAGTGTCTGGTTTTTGCTTGTTTATTTTTTGAAAAGAATTCCTAAGAACTTGGTCTTTTTTTATGCTAATATAGTTTACACTGTTGACTTGTTCTACGAATATAAAATTATTCTTATTTCAGTGTATGTATTCTGGGTTTTTCTGACCACAAGATCAGATATTGGTCAGTGTCCATTTAGTGCCCACTTGAGATATGTAGTTTAAACGTCCTCTCATCTAATGACATCAAGTAGTGAGGTAGGTCAATCAAGTCTCATTCCGGGGACATTATTAAGGACTGTTACTTGATGCACTGTGCATTTGCACCTTATTCAAGAAAATTACCCTTTCTTGAAGGAGCTAAAGGACTTTCTCTTTCTTCAGCTGCTTGTGTATGTGATACTTCATAAGGACTGGTAGATATTTATGTCTTACCTTCATTTTTTGTGGGTTTAGTGACACTTTTGCCAATGTCAAATTAATCACCTGTTGTAGCTCTATCTTTTCCCCCATACCACTAAGCTCTCCTTCTAGACAACCTTTGATGCATGGCAAACAGGACTTTTGCCACTGTTGGGATCAAACCTTTCTATCACCGTGGCTTAGACTGACACTCAGTTCTATGGAAAGCACACCAAAAGGTTTCCGAGAACTAGGAATTAGAAAATGTTACTGAAATCCTAGTGCCTGCTTTGGCAGAGCTGCCCTACCATCAGCAAATCTTACAGTGCCTCCTGAATGAGCTTATTGTATGCCGGTCACCAGATGTGGAATATGTGAGAGCAGACTGCAATTAGAAAGAAATTGTAGAGGAGAGGAAGTCGGATTCTTTTTGGAGGGGCAGAGCAAAAAGTTGAATGTCAGTGGTTACAAGTTACATCAGGGAAAAATCTAATTCAATGTAAGGTAGAAATGCCATGTAATGAGGGTGGTCAAACACAGTAGCAGGCACCTGAAGAGGTTGTGCAATCTCCATCCTTGCAGATGATCAGAAATTGACTGAATAAAGCCCTGAGCAACTTACTCTAACTTGGCCCTGCTTTGAGTGAGGGGCTGGATCAGAACACCTCCAGAGGTCCCTTCCAACAGAAGTTAGTTATTATATAAATAACCTGCAGCGTTATGGGCCCTTTGACCCTCCTTGTACCCTTGCTCTTATAGTATCCTACACTGCTTGCTTTTTTTTTTTTTTTTTTTTAATCGTCGCAAGTCTTAAAGGGTGGTTGAGCCCACCTTATTCTTTGTCTGGACAGCAATAATGCTTAGCCTTAATTGCAAAAATAATTTTAAATCATATACTTATATTTGTGAAATCCATTTCAAAGCACAGCACTCAGGAAAAGTAAATATTTTTTTTTTCTCCTGGTGTTGCCACATATATATTTTAGAAGGTTGACTTCATGGAACAGAGGGGGCTTTGTTTCTCTTTGTTTTGACTTTTGTAAATTAGGACTAAGCATTTTCCAAAAGAAGTTGTTAGAAATCTGTGTGCTGAGGGATGTTGAACATCAGGGAGAAGCAGACTAGTCACCCCATTTGGGGAGGGATAATGCACTTGGGATCAGTTAGGGTAGAGCAGGAGAAGGCAACCTGGCAGAGAGCAAGTTCTAGCAGTAATCCAACAGATGGGATATCCACAAGTTACCAGTTGACTGACTGAAATCCTTTGCCCCTGCTGCTCCCTACATGTACATATGAGTGCACTCAGCTGACTAACTTTTTTCAAAGAAATGGCAGTTACATAATGTAACCTCTCAGTATTGTGATGTTCATTTGCATCACAATAGAGCCATATTCAACTTTTTTTTTTTTTTTCTTCCCCCTGCACTGTTTCTCTCAGCTGGCACGCTGCTGGTTGGAGCTCCCTTGGGCCATCTTGTTACCTTTGCGCAGTCCGTTAAGTCAACAAACGTCCATATAAATGAGCAGAAGTAAAACCTGTGAGTGGCATCTGAAGCTACTCTCTGGATAATGTGCAACCCGACAAAAGCAGTGGACAATGCAATATGAGTTATTACCAGCAACATGTAATTTCTCAATTTAGGAGTGTGTCTGCTGTATAGAGAGCCTCAGAAACTCATTCTAGAAAACAGTTATATAAGCTTGAAAGGACAAAACTACTAAATTATAGACTGGTTTGAGAGACACTTACTTATAAGTATGGTCTCATTCTCAAAAACGCTTAATAGAACTGTGAATTGATCCTTTTAGCTCCAGTTGGTTAGCTCCTGGAGTCGTGGACTAAATCTTAAATTATAGCCTATAACTGGTTATTTAAATTACTGCAGCACAAAGAAATTGAGAATATGGCTGCAGAGTTGTGCAGCACTCAGTTGTTACTTTGTGATATGACTGTGATCCCTTTAATGAGGCTAATGAAAGAGAATTAACTAGCAGATTGGTAACTTAATGCTGCCATGATTACAGGCCCAGAATTGCATATGAATATGTATATGCATGCTTTTTTTTCTTGTATATTTTGCTGTTTGCTGTGATGAGGACATCAGTGATGGATCTGCCTTTTTGTCATAAGCCATAAGAAGGGCATCTCAAGTTTTGCTTGAGAGAAGAAAACATGCTGATATCAACTTTTGAAACCTTCTTCCAAAATGGAAGGCATCTCTTTATGGTTTACTTTCTCATTGTTATCTTGGCCTTATGCTGTACATACTGAAATGGAGCCAAGTAGGCATCATTTGCTTGTGTTTGCCACTGGCAGTTTCCCAATCCTATTACCACTAGCAGGGAAAATATTTTTTTTTCCTTTTTTTTTTCCCTTTACCTTCTTTTCTCTTTGAATTTTGTGTTGCAAGTAATTGAAGGGAGCCTTAGATTTTGTAGGTGGTGAGATGTTTAAAAATTGAGCAGTTGGATTGACCTGTGCTTATGTCTAGTTCTGTTCTAGATGTGTTTCCTCATGATCCTGTAAATGTATTAGTTGCTCTTCCTAAGAAACATCAGGGACCAAATTGTATTTTGTCATTCTGAGAAGACAAACCTTTCTTTTTAAATAGTCTTCCCCAGAAAAATGCTGCAAGACTGTTTAGCTGTGATTTGAAGTTTAAAAAAATTAATGAGTCCTCCCAGCCAATCTCTAATTGCTTTCTGAGCTACCTTTGTGCATTGCATTTGGCAGTAGGAAGGGTTAGTGAACGGCAAACTCTGGCAGCTGTCTGATTTACATGTGTTTTCTGAAAGAGAGTGGTCACAAATTTGTCCCAGTTCTATGCTGGAAGTTGTGCTGATTTTCATATAAATAAATCAGTACATTTTATTAGCCTTATTCTTTCAAAATCATGTGACTTGCTTGCAACAGAGATCTCATTGCTGACTCAATTTGGCATGTAAAAAGAGCTCTTTCTTTTTTCTGTGGAACTTTTTTCCAAGCATCTCTTAAACTACTTGTGGTGCTCACACATGAACCAATACCTAGCATTTTGATACAAAAGCTGGTTAAATGAATGGAATTGTGCAAAAACCATTATGGTGTTTCAAATTACTGTCTTAAATAGCTTTGCTTTTTTTAGCAATTAAAAACTGTCTTCAAACTGTTACTTGCTGAGTTGCTGAGAAGCCGGAATAGGTTCCATGCACGGGTTAGCCACAGGTTGCTAAGAGCCAGTTTTATGAAGAAAGTGGATTGCTTGCTAGTTGACAGATTTTTTGATTTTTTTTTTTTTTTAAAACCACTGCTAAAATATTATATAGTCATACCTATTCCTTTGAGCTTCTCCAAAGTATAAAATGAGGCCCCTTGCACCATCTTGTTCAAGTTTGCCATGGTGAGTTATGCAGGGAGCCCACATAGGGGCTACTCTGAAAAAGTGTTGCTTACTAGGTAGCCCTGTGTTTTGGCCAGGCAGGGGCTTTTACTTGAATAACAGTGCTTTGGAAGCAACTTGCCTTTAACTCCCTGCTGATGATTAGACCTATTTGGTGAAGTTTAGGTTTGGAATATAATTATTGTTCATTTTGTGTTGTTACAGTATTGATGCTTTTTTTCACTGGAATGTGTTCTATAAAAATTGAGAAGACACAGGAGAGACTTCAGGGGCACTAGTTTTATATACTTTGCAACAAATCCAAACAATTCCTCTTGAAGAAACCTTGCAGTTGGTTCTGAAGTAATTCTGGTTTTCATTTTAAAATTCCTTTGTTTCTCAGGACACTTTGTAAGACTTTATTATTATTATTATTCTTAAAGGGCCCCTCTGAGAGCAGGGACTAGCAGCCTGGCACCTGGCCAGATGGGGAAGCCAGTGACCCTGGAGAGGTGGAGAGAGCCAGTCAGCTCAGTAGACTGGTTGGCTGGCTTGGCGAGCTGGCCTGTCCTCTTTCAAAAGTTTTGATTGAATTAGCACATTCCTGTGGAATATTTTGGGTTTCATCAAGTCAGCACTTTGTGTTGGAACGCGGTTCTACTGGAAACTTTCTAAGCGGGTCTCCTCAAAGCTGCTTGCTCAGGGGTAGTGCTGCTTTGACATCAGTGCTGCTTTCACTCAGACTGCTCTGCATTTAATTCGGATATGGCAGTAAGTCTGATTATTGGCCAATATACTTACTGAGGTTCATTTTAAGGGGAAAAGTTTTTGCTAGTGTAATTTCAGAGAGTAAGAATGTTGAGACATCCAGTGTGTGAGCTGGCAGAGGTTTTTTTTCTTTAGTAAAGGTAATGACTTTACAATTATTCTTTTTAAATTACAGTAAGTGAATTTTTTAGCCCTGTCACACCAAAAAAGAGCAGGGGTTCAAACATCACAGATAGCAGGGATTACATATATGATTTTATATTTAAAGTTTATCCAGCTCTGTTTTGAATGGAGGATTAGTATGTGGACTAGGTACATGTACTGGAAGGAAAACATGAGTGAAACTTGATGTGATCTTCCTGTCCGGCAATGTACTTTGTCTTCTGGGGTGTTCAAATCTAACACCATGCACAGCTAGCCAAATATTCCTGTGTCATCTAACCAAATTCAAAGTGACTTGAGCCACAATAGTGCAGCTGATTGAGATTAGCAAGGATGCAAAGCAGAGTTTTGTCACGAGGATATAAATACACTGTTTATTCTAAATCAGTTTAAAGTATTGGGTTAATTTTTTTTTTTCTTGTGAGGAAAGAGAAATGCTGGTACTGCCACATGCTGAGGCCTGCATGTGAGTGAGTGTCAGAATCCTGAGCTGGAATCTGTATAAGCAATAATCCTGCTAAAGAAGTTGTCAACATCTAAATGACAGCCCTAACACATTAATTCTGATCAGAAGTAGAGAAAATTGGTGTGAATCACCTAAAGGACTAAAAATTATTTTGGAAGCATTCTTAGTGAAAGGGACTGACCTAATTTTTTCTAACACAAGTTACAGGCTTTGTTGACTAGTGGCCGTTTCAACATGTTTGGGGCAAGCTACTTGTGCTAGAACTTACTCAGTTTATATTGCTCAGTAGAAGGGAAGAAAAATAACGCACCTTGACCTAACATTTGGACCACTGAAATACATGATTTTGGCAGTTCTGCCCACTGCAGTGACTTGATTTTCTTTGTCACTTCTGTGCACAAAAAAAGGGAAAGTATTTTACTCAGCAGGGTTGATGCCATCAACTGTTTTGACTGATGCACTCAAAACTTCAGTCTGGAATGAAAAGAATTGCTAATTTCAAGCTCACTTCTCTGTCACGGTTCCTGAGATCATACCCTAAAAGACCTTGCAAAAGGGCATCTTGCCAGTCTGCCTGGAAAAGCTTAAGCCTTCCTCCTTGTTCTCATCCTTTAATAGGACTAGACTTTCAGCAAAGCAGTACAAAATAATACTAAGGCAAATCAGTTCTTTCATTCTACTTCATCCGAGGTATAAAATTCTCCACAGAATTTCTTAGTTCTTCCATTTTTGGAGTTTAACAAGATTCTTGGCTAAAAGTTTCTAGCTTCTTGCTCTGCCCTAGATGGTTCTGTGCTCTGTCTTGAGGGTTGCTGTGGAGGGAGAAGAACATACTTTATAAGGTAGTTTAAGAAGAGACATAAAGAGACATATAGTCTCTGCTTGCAGTTAAAATAGTGGCATTTACTTGTTTTGATCTTGCGTACTCATGAACATCCTCCAGAGTATGTAGGAGGTTCATTCAGTTTCCCTGATGCTTTAAAACGGTTTTCTTCGGTAGTTCTTGAAAAGAATTAGAACTGTTGAACATCTGTTCAACTTTGAGATTTTGCTTATGTAGTGATGGTAGAACATGACTATAGTAAACAAAATTTTAATCTCAGACATTTGCACAGCTGTTATTCTGTGAATTGGTATAATATCAGCTCAGACTTTTTATAGCTTGTCTTGCAAATCATTGTTACAATTTTAAGGAGTGAAATTGTGTTTGAAGAACTCGATTAAAACGTATCGATTAGTTTGTACTTTCTCCCTTTGGGAATTGGTAACGTTCGAACAAGGAGGAAGCTTTCACTGGTGTTTACCAGTGTAGGCCATGGATAGCCACTTGTCCAAACCAGACTGCCAAGAAGAACAGTGGCAAACTCTAGCTCTTCTTCCCTTTTGTTCAGTGAAGCTGTATTTCCTTCCAACCATCCCAAATCTCTTCTTCAGCAGTTTTTGGTACCTCACAGAAGAGCATTGCTGCAAAAGCAGCCTGTTACAGTTCAGGTTTGTTGGGAGGGAGTTTTTTAATTTTAAAGAGTAATGCTGACAAATGTCACTAAATAAAACCATACTCAAGTTCAATGTGTACTTACTTCCTAAAGGGGGGTGGGACCTGCTTCGGTGACCCTATTTCAGCCTCAGATCAGTGGATGAATTGGGTCAGTCTGTGATACTGTGGAGTTGCAGCGCTTCTGGAGGCTGCAGTCTGTTATCTTTCCTCCAAACCCAGAAACTGTCAACCCTTTGCTCCAGAGCCAAAAAGTAAGCTGTATATTTCTAATGGTGTAGCTGTGAAGAAAGCTCCTGAAATGGGAACTTAGTGTAACTGAGAGGGAAGTGCTTTGAATGTCTGGAACAGCAGTTCCCAGAACTGCAGGCTGCCCCATTTATCTTGGTAAGATATAATCTTGGAGGTTTAGTGGTGGTGGTTGAGGTATCAATATTGCTTATTATTTTACTTTTCATGTAAAAGAAAGGGAGACATAGGTTTGTAAAGAAGCTATGACAGCTCACTTTCATGGTTCAGGTTGGGGATGCTCAATAGATTATGCTGAATTTTCTTGCTGTAATGAGGTAAAGCCATACTTGGTTCCTGCACACCCACAGCAGAGATCACACCCATTCAGATCTTAAACTTTTCTCTGATTTGTTGTGAATGCAGCTTACACTTTTAATGAGTATTTGGGGAGAAGAAGAATATTTGGTGGGTGCTCCTCTGCATACTTTTCCTTGAGCCAGGCTTAAGTCTGCTAGACTGAATTCCTGTGATGGAGCCATTGCAAATCACTCCTAGCCGAAATAGTTGCAATGTCACTTCATAATTAATTCAGTTCTTGAGAGTGGGACAACAATTTTTTTCTCAGTATATTGGAATCACCTTTACATAAATGCATACATGTGCCATAGGAGTATTTTATAAGCAGCACTGGATAAATACAGTAAGCTTTGGACAGCTGTAGAACAAGCCTGCTTGTTTCTGAAAGAGATAGAGAAAATAGGGTCATTCATGTGCTGAATAGCTCAAGTTGTTTCTTTTCCTTATAAGCTACTCCTAACCTCGTTGTCTTCCTTTCGTACTGACAGTGCTGCTAAGGTCAAATGGCAATTCTTGTCCTAGAAAATTACAGATACATCTGTGAACCAGTGCAAAGAACATCTGCAGGTGACACGAGGAACGATTCAGATCAGGTTAGAAGAGGACCCGATATATTGTGCTGTATGTCATTGTGTTTCTCTTATATAATGGCAGCGCAGGGCTGCATGCAGTAGAAAGCTAAGGGACAGTTTTGTTCGCTTGGTGGCAAACGCTCACTGTGCCGTGACTCCACGTCATGTGATGCGGGCAGACAGGAGCTACCTTCCATGTCTTACACTTAATCAGTCTTTAGCTTTGAGAGGTCATTCGGAGGATGTCATAAATCGTGTCTGCAACTGCTGCAGTCTTGTGACTGCTGGGAATTTAGCTTCAGGGGAAATAATGTTCCTAGTTTTGTATGGTAATTCTGCAGTCTTTAAAGCTGATACCTCTAAAACCTTGAGATTTTACTCGTTTGTTAGCAGCAAACTGGCTTATGTTTTGTAGTTGCTCTGTGGAAATGAAACACCTGAAAATACACAGCTTTTCCTAATCTTAGAGAATAGGCTTCATTGGCTGGATTTTGAAATAAAACTACTGGAAATCTTTAGGTTTTAAAAAATAAATGCCATCTTGCTGAGATTGAGTGTTGTCTGTAGGAATTTCACAGTATTTCCTTCCCTCAATTCCTCACTGTTTTGTAAGGAACTAGAACAGATTATTTGCAGATCAGGATTTTTTTCTAAAGAAATACAGAAGAATAAGAGGCACTCCTTTTTTGCTCAGAAACTGCCCCAAGGGCAGATCAATTGAAAGTATTGCCTGAAATGTCACTTGTAATTTATTTTTTTCTTCAGGTTAAAATCTTGCTTTAAAACCTGCTGCTCTTTGATTACTTAAACAGTCTTGCACTTCTGAGTGGCAGACTCAACCCTTCAATGACAAAAGAAGTCAGTCCAGCTTTTGCAGGGGGCTTCAGTGGTAGAACAAGCCTAGCTCTTCAGAAGCAAGCTGGAAGAAAACACTGTTAATATGATAGAGTACTCTCACTTCTAAACTGGGGATTATTATCACTGCTTAGACAGGAGAAAAGATTACCAGTTTTTAATATTCTTAACAAAAACCAGTGATTCTGGAACAGGCTGTAAATTGCCTATTGGCAGGAATTATATAGATTATATACTGGCGTAGGTAAAAAATACTAGACTTGCGTATTGTATCCTCCCTGGAGGAACCTCCTTGCTCCCTGAAGTTTGCATAACTTTGTCTCACGTGGCTACAGACTTGTTCAGCTGCAGAAACAACCCAAAGTTTTAACACACAGCTGAAACATGAAGAACTTCATTACTGCTAGTGCTAAACTATGTTAACGCTTATGAAGCCTTGTTAAAGTTTCAAGTTTCCTCATAAAAACCTCAGATAACTTCCATTTTAACCCTGCACTAATAGCTATCTGTAATTTAATGCCTTATCAAATTTTCTTCATTTTGTCCATGTTTCTCATCCCCTCCTTTCTTGTGTGAAGTTTAATTTGATAGTCTTCATGTATAACAGTAGGTATTGGATAGCCTTCATGTAGCTAAGCAATAATGTGGTATTCATTGATAATTTTTAGCCCGTAAATAATGTTTATTTGTTTAGAAGTAGAGATGGGGGGAGGAATTGTTTGGTTAACACTTTTGTCTTTTTTTTTTTCTCCCCAGTTCCAAGGAAGTCTCTTTCAATCTATGCCTTTATTAGCTGAAATGCCTTATTGTCATGATGGTGTCCAATAATTTTGCTAGCCAGTAGATTTAAAAAATGAGGAGAGAAATAAAACTTCAATATGGTTATAGAAATATACTGCTAGATTATGTGCATAAAACTTTGAACAAATACTGGAGAATTGTCTTTGGGGACTTTCATTTTTTTTTAAACACATCTTCTGTGTTATCTTTTTGTATTATTATTTGTGAATGGTCATGATTGCTGAATATTATTGAAATTATGTGGGTGTCTTTTACTTGACTTAATTACTAGGATCTAGAAATTGATGCCATTTGCTTTAAAACTTAAAGGAAGGTTTATTGGTGGGGATTGTTTGGGGTTTTTTTCCCTCTTGAAATTAAAGACCCATATATTCAGTATCTTACTAGGATAGTAAAAACCTGTAGATACCTGTTAGCACCAGAAATACTCTATCTCTATGCTTGCTGGAACAAATTACAATACTGGATTATGGGTTAGCGTAGAGCACAAAAATTAAGATACCATCAAATTGAGTCAGAGTTTTCAGAGTTGTCAGAACTTTTTGCATTCAGATATGTTTTGCGTTCCATCTATATTGCAAGGATAATCACATTTAAAATAGGAATAGCTTGTAAAAAGCAGTCTGTCTGCTCTGAGCAGAAAAGACAGACAAGTAAAAATTATGCAGTGATTTATATCTCTGTCCTGTGTATGCATGTTGACACCAGACATTCAGTTTAAACTTGGAGAAGGCTAATCTTGAGCCTGCTGGGAAAAGCACCCTGTAGGCCTAGCACCTGGCACTGGGGTTAATAAGCCAGACTTTATGCACACTGAGTTTTGGCACCAGTGTTTTCATTGTGTGTTGCTCAGTAATGCATCGTGTCTTCCCTAAGAATAGTATCTTAGTCAGACACACCTGTTTTCCTCCCCTCCTTCTGTTTCAAGCTTAGGCTTATAGATTCATCTTTCATGCCATCTTCCTTAGTGCTCCCTATGCATTCATTTTGCATCAGATCAAACAAAACTCCTCTGCAAGCTTGCAAAGAAATGAGTCAGTTATTCGGCCAGTGTTAAAAGACTGGAAAAAAGACTTGGCAAAACTCATTGTGCTCAGGGCACCTGTAGGAAGCCTGGAATAGGAACTTGAAAAAGGACAAAGTGAACAAAACACTGAAGCAAATCCTACATCCAACTTCAAAACAAATCACCATTAAAGTGACCCATGTTGCCCAGAGTAATAGGATAGCTAACTGCATCTGAGCTGCTTCTCTTCATTCCCTCTCTGCCTCTGCTCTTCAGGGTCACTATTGCCCTACCCTTTCCTTCCATGAGGGCTTCTAATGCACCTGCTTCACATACATTGTGTTAGGTGAGAGTTCTCATAGATTTCATTAGGCCAGCATGTTCCCATCACACTCTCAATTCATTGCAGACCATTACTAGAATGAAACTTCTTAACTGAAAATTATTACAAAGCAATTTCTCTGGCTTCTGACTATGGTTTCAGTGATGGTGAATGGTTGAAGCCTTGCCATTTGGAAAAAACTGTGTTCTGCAATCTTTTTGGTCTCCTTTCATGTTGGGGATAAAATAAGCTTAGTCACTTCAAAAAGGTGCCAAAGCAAAAGGGATTTCCTAACCTCAGTAGGGATCCTTTTGTACAGTCACATCAAAATCCTGCACTTGCAAGATCTTTTCCAATTTAGGTCTTTCCTTCAGCTTGATTGGAGACAACCATCTTCTGTTGTACCTACTCTGCCACATTCATGCTCTCCTTTACTTTCCCAGTCTTTGTGAACACTGTTGGTGGTAACATCCACTGTTGATTTGGAAAAGTTGCTTATTTTAACAGACTTGCAGCATCATAGTTAAGTCTTCCTTCTGACTGTAAAGCAATTTGAAAAGAACTGTCTCTGCACAGTATATGAATGGAATTCTTCACCTTCCTCCTGATACAGTGGCATCTTTTCCTCATTAAATCATTAACTCAAATTCCCAAGTAATTTAATACCAGAAGAAGCTTCTGTAGATAAATAAATACTCTTGAGGCTTTGTGCCTGGTTAGTTGTGGTGGGGTTTTTTGTTTGTTTGGGGTTTTTTTGCTTTTTTTTTTTTTTTTTTTTTTTTAAATTTGGTAAAGAAGTCATCTGCTACACAAGGCAAGCTGAACTTCAGGCCTCTCTCATTTTTCTTGAGTGTGCCCCTCTTGATGACAAGACTTAATATCTGCTCATTGCTCAGGGGGAAACTGTATGGTTCAGCCGCCTTTGGACTGGATCTCTGGATTGCAATCCAAAATTCTCAACAGGCCTAAATTGATTTTTCATTTCAATCCCAAGTTCTCAACAGGCCTAAATTGATTTTTCATCTATCATTGTAGTTTCTTAGTGCTGGTATAGATTGGCAGGTACGTATAAGTAGCCCTTAAATATTTTGCTTTGTTTTACTCCTCAAAGATAAGAAGCATTGTTTAGCAAAGAATAAAAATTATAAAAGAGCTGCATGTGTGGATCCTACGCTGGTATTTTTCTTTCTTGCCTGCTTCTGTAAGTTTCCTTCATCACAGCTATCTCCAGCTCCCTGTAAGAAACAATTCTCTCTAACTGCAGTAGACTCTATCAGCAATAGGTGCTGATTGCCCCTGGCCATTTACTCAACCACTCCTTCTTTTGGAGCATATTTGTGGTGTAAGATCTTCTTTGATGGTAAACTCAGCCTTGAGAAGTGTAAATCATTCTTACCCATGGAACCAAGGGGAGGTATTCCCCAAGTGATAGTTCCTTACACTGTTTCCTAAGGAGTCTTATTTTGCTGCTGTTTCGTTTCTTGTGGGTTTGCCCCTTTGCATGCTACTTCTGATTTAACTCCTGACATTCAAGATTAATACCTGATAACCTGAGAGGTCATGTAATATTGATTAAAAACCAAGAAAACAGCCTAAAGGCAGCTTCCTTGTTTCATGCGCTGCAATAAGCAGCTTTTGTTTCAGATGGTATGTGCTGGGGTATACCATTCGTGATGTGGTTTTACGGTGGGGTGCTAGTCTGGTGCTGCTGCATTCAAGGCTTTTTCACCCAGTTGCCTCCTGATGAGGCAATATTTAGAAGTATTTTCATCTCCCAGGAACTGTGTTTCTGAAGGAAGGGGAGAAGCCTTAGGACAAACACAGCATGCTAAGGAAGACTATTCAAGAACAAGTTACTCATTGGGTCATTCAAAACACAAATATACATCAGTTCAATTGGAATGGGGACTTAGCACAGGATGGGTAAGGCTGGCACAAAGTCTCTTTACATTATGTTCTGGAGGACAAGACTGTTTATTTGTGGTTCATTTGTGAACAGGTGCAGCTCTTTGGTCTGTATTTAGGCTAAAATTTGACAGTTTAAGGACATGGTACTTACAGATGTGGTGAATGGAACTTATCTTTAGAAGTCTGTGCAACAGGAGAAAGTTGTTTAGCTATCTTGAGGTGATTTAACGTTCAAGGGCATTTCAAACTGCAAGCAGACTGATTAAACAAGTTGGAAAGACTGTAGCCTAAGCAGAAGTTTCAGAGTTAATCAGATAATTGTCTCTGTATCGAGAGCAAATCTTGAATCACTGTGGAAACGCATAGTCACTCTGGCAATAAATCTGAAGACAGCAGCACAAGATGTTTCATGTCCAATTGGGTTGATAAATTTTATCTTGTATGAGTACCAATTTCACCCCAATGCTGTCTACCAGAAGTATAAATACAGACTGAGAAAGTTGGTACACTGATCACTATAGTATACGAGTGGCTATGGATATTGTTGCTCAGAAGTGAAGAGCTTTATTTCTGAGGTTACTTAGCCCTTTTTTCAAAGCCTAGCTCTTCCCTGGGAGTCCTGGGATGCAAACTTGACTTTGTCTATAAGCAAGGTATCTTAATTGGTCATTGTATGAAAGCTGTGTTACTTAAACTTGGGATTTAATTTTGGGTTTTTTTTGCAGAACTGTAGCTTGTATTAACACCATGTATCTTAAAGTTGCAGATAGATGTCCATTGTGGCTACTGAAGCAGACCTCTTTACAAAAGAACTGTTTCCCTCAGTGCACAAATCCCTCTCTCCTCTGCCTTGTTTAATTTACCTAATTAGAATGGTATCCAGGTAGCTAGGACTATACAGGCTTTTATACTCATCCTGCTCCCTAAAATGTATTTGTATCGCTACTATTTCAGTTTTTACCTTTATTCAACAAAAAAGCGAGTATTTTTTCTCTACCATACACCCGATCATTATCTATCTGAACAGGAAGCATCTAGCTATTTCTCAGAATTAGCTTCTGAAAGCTGAGAATGTCCCACAAAAAGCTAAATCCAGTTCTTCAAATGTTGGGTTAGCTGAGAAGCAATAAAACTTCTGCAGCCCAGTGTTGCGATACAAGTATTGCCACTTAGGCCTTATTCTGCCAGTATTTTTCCTGTGCGACTTTCACTTTGTTTTGTGTGCTCCCTCCCCTTTACCTTTGTGTTTTAAGAGGAGGGAGCACCAAAGACTGTAGGTAATGTTTGTGCAGGAAGTCTTTCATGATGGGTATCTGTTTGTATATAGATATCTCAGTCATAACTGAGCAAGGTGAGAGGGAAGGGGAAAACAAGGATACTGCTTGGACTTTGAATAGGAAATTGTAATGGGCTGCTGTGTTGTGTTGCAAGGGGTGAAGAGTGAGATGCCAAACGCTCCCCACCCCCCCACACCCCCCAATTCGTCAAATGCTTTGTCAGTATTTGAGGAAGGGTCACATTTGTTGTAGCTGGTTAGTTTGCTTTAGAGAGGTTATGTTTTTATGTATTGTGGTGGGAAAGGTGTTTTTAGATTGCTTAAGTTCTAGATATTACCACACAAGTTGTGCAATGGTGTTTGGGCTTATTGTGCCTGTTGGAAGTGTGTGAAAAGTTGCAACATGTGCTTGTTTGATTAGCATACAGATATTAGTTTTTTTCAGCAGTATAAAAGGGTCTTTGGATTGAAGTTAGTCAGGAAAGCTGAATTCTGAATATTCACATGCTCAACTTTCTGGTATTGTGAATCCTGACAACCACTTAGCTGTGGTTCAAGTAAAAACACTAGATGTTAAAAATCTTCCCTTTTGCATCTGGTCTAGAGGAGGTTGCTTGTATTAGAGCAATAAGATATGCTTCTGGTCAGAAACCCACTGCTTCTTCAGAAGGTATGTTCCTCGCTGAGGGCAGTGCAATTTTAGCTTCTGGCTGTGAAGGTGAAGTCTTCATAGGTGAACCAAGCTAATGGCTTTGGCTCTGCCTTGCTCAATCTGCTGATAGACCCTGTAGCTTGGAAAGCTCTGAGTGGCAAAATAAGCATCTTCTGCAGTGACAACTGAATGATCTTCCTCCTGATATTGAGGCCTCTGAGCACTAATGAATCAGTTCTCTTTCAGTGTCTTTCTGCCTCAATTTCTGAGCAGCCGCAGAGGGCTGAACTGGTCATCAAAGAATGATCCCTAGCTGCAGCATGCTGAATCAAGGATGTTCCTTTTGTGGCAGCCAGAATACTGAAAAACAAGTGGAATGCCAAAGAAACTGCTTGCTCTCCTAGTACTTAGGATGGAGTAGGAGAGAAAGGTTTTGCTTGCAGCCAGTACCAGGTTGCGGAGACAGTTACTGAGCTACATAAGAGAAGCACACCCTGCATAATGGTCCCTTTTTCTTCCATTCCAATGTCTACTTCTCCCAAGAATATTAACCCCAAATAAGGTTGGCTGTCCATATTACTTGTCCATATTACTTGTCCATATTACTTGATAGTGGCTAATAATGGTTAATCTCTTCCTCGTTTCTCCAATGCCTGCATTGCAACAGTAAATGAAATGAGATGATGGGAGTTAGAAGGAGTGGTAGAAAAAGTAGATCTAGACAGAATGGTATTTTGGGAAAAATGGGTGTGAAGAAGACAGAAGCATAGTAGGAAATAGTTGGAAAGGAACGGAGAGGGAGAAAACCAGATGCAGCCAAAGCTGGAAAGATTTAGTAAATCAAGTCAGTAACATTTGGTAAGAGTATGTTGATCACATAAAGACATACTTGCTGCTACTGAAGAAGTTACCTGTGGAACATGCAGGTCCTTCTTGTCTACTTGTTTTTGTAACAGTGTAAGGAAAAACTTTGGATCGTCCCAGAAGGTGATACCAGTAAAACTATAGAATAAATTCTGCAAAGTGGATGAATTCATGCTATACATGTGTGTGTTGGCTTTGCGTGGCAAGGTTTTGGTAGTGGAGGGGTAAGAAGCTGCTGGAAGCTTCCCCTGTGTCCGACAGAGCCAACACCAGCCGGCTCTAAGACGGACCCACCACCAGCCAAGGCCGAGCCAATCAGTGATAGTGGTAACACCTCTGTGATAACATTTTTAAGAAGGAAAAAACAGTTTGGACAGGGAGAAACAGCCACCAGAGTGAGAAGTGAGAACGTGTAGGAGAAACAAGTCTGCGGACACCAAGGTCAGTGAAGAAGGAGGGGGAGGAGATGCTCCAGGCGCCGGAGCAGAGATTCCCCTGCAGCCCGTGGGGAAGACCATGGTGAGGCAGGCTGTCCCCCTGCAGCCCATGGAGGTCCACGGTGGAGCAGGTATCCACCTGCAGTTCATGGAGGACCCCACACCACAGCAGGTGGGTGCCCAAAGGAGGCTGTGACCCTGTGGAAAGCCCACACTGGAGCAGGCTCCTGGCAGGACCTGTGGATCTGTGGAGAGAGGAGCCCACGGAGCAGGTTTTCTGGCAGGACTTGTGACCCCGTGGGGGACCCACGCTGGAGCAGCGTGCTCCTGAAGGACTGCACGCCTTGGAAGGGACCCATGCTGGAGCAGTTCGTGAAGAACTGCAGCCCGTGGGAAGGACCCATATTGGAGAAGTTTGTGGAGGACTGTCTCCTCTGGGAAGGACCCCACACTGGAGCAGGGGAAGAATGTGATGAGTCCTGCCCCTGAGGATGATGAAGTGGCAGAAAATAATGTGTGATGAACTGACTGTAAACCCCATTCCACATCCCACTCTGCTGCTGGGGGGGGTGGGGGTGGTAGAGAATCCAGGAGTGAAGTTGTGCCCGGGAAGAAGGGACGGGTGGAGGGAAGGTGTTCTGAGATTTGGGGTTATTTCTCATTACCCTACTCTGGTTGATTTTTAATAAATTGAGTTAATTTTCCCCAAGCTGAGTCTGTTTTGCCTGTGACAGTAATTGGTGAGTGATCTCTCCTGTCCTTATCTTGACCCACCAGCCCTTTGTTATATTTTTCTCTCCCCTGTCCAGCTGAGGAGGTGGAGTGATAGAATGGCTTTGGTGGGCACCTGGCGTCCAGCCAGGGTCAACCCACCACAGTGTGAAGAAATATGTTGGCTTCTAGATGTCTAGAGCTTGATGTACCCCATTTAAAAACAAGCAAAACCAGTTTCTAGTACTTAACTGAGAGAATTTTTAGTAATCAGCAACAAAAATTAATAAATGTGTAACATATATAGTAATATGTACTATTTAATGAAGTTTCACCAATATTTTTTAACCTCTTATGGCTCTTGTTTTACCAATTTTAGCGCTGATAAGATACTGTTCAGAAGGCATGTTCTGATTAAGTTTCAGTCATATTCCTGACAGGGTGCACTTTTGTGGTGTCCTTCACTGTTAAGCTGGCTGCAGTGGCAGCTTCCACAGTCACTTAAGCTTTTGAGTTTTAGAAGAAATATAGATATTTTGAAAAATTGTCATGCTGGATTAGATCAAAGGTCTTTCTAACTTGGTGTTCCGTTTCCAGTGAATGCCTAAAGAGAAATAAAATGCTGCAGCTGTAAAGTGATATCTTCCCAAAATACTATTGCCGGCTCCGTGATTTGTGACTTGGGTTTTCCTGAGCCTAGGGCTATATCTACCTGTATTTTAAAAAGAAAAACAAAAAGCAGTAGCACAGATTTTAATGACTTAATCGATAAGGTATGTATTACATGTGCTTTTGCAATCTTCAGTTTAAAGACAGACTATTTCATCACAGGTGTTGCCTATGATTTTAACCATGGCTGAGTTGGTGGCTTTGATAGTTGTTGGATATGTTTTTCAAAAGTTCTAGAAGAAGTTTTAAATTGGTAAAAGTATGTGCAAAATTGCCAGGATGATTGTATTTTAATTCAGTACTACCTATTTTGCTATAAATGCAGGAGTGGAGTAGAATTTATTTTTCAGTTAAGAAAAAAGCAGAATTTTAGGAGGAAAAATTACTGACAACCAAGTTAAAACAGTAGTAGGATTAACCAGCAATAGAGGAGGAAGAAGTATGTGAGCAGACACAGGAAGGAAATACTATGCTCTTTTGCCAGATTTCATCTTTGACACCAGTTTTTGGCTAGTGAGTACTTGTTCAAATAGCTGGGAAAGTGGAGGAGTGTTTACCTCCTATTTGGTGCAAGACAGATGGATGTGGGGGTGTGGTGAGTGTTTGTGTATGCACCCACGTGTGGGCGAAATGGAAAAATGTGGCCTCTGCTTATTTCCTCTTCCCACTTTCATTTAGGTAGTACACTCATATAAATGTTTTAATCATAACACTGATGAAATCTCAAACTGTTCTTTTTTTTTTTTTTTTAAGAGAAAACAGAAAAATAAGAAGAATAATATGTATCTGCTGAATCACTCCACTGCAGGAAAATATGAAAACAAAAAAATTGTTCTGACTGCAGTGGTTCTGTGCAAAATGATTTACACATTTTTCTGTAACAGATACATTTCAAAGTCAGTGTTAAATGGCCCTTAAACTGACTTCCATCTGGTATAAGCCAGCGTTGGTACAGGAGAGTGCCATATGAAACGAGAAAGAACAAATTCTGACCGGATCCAGGTCTAACAGGTTTTTTCACTCCTTTTTCTTTATCTGGGATTGATGGTGCAAATCACCTAAAATGGTCAAACGGGAGTGTTGTGTTTTAAGCCCAGCACGAAGCTGCTTGCTCATTCCTCCCCACTGCCCTGGCCCTGGTGGGATGATGAGGAGAAAATATAAAGAAAAGCTCGTGGGTCAAGACAAGGACAGGGAGGGATCACTCACCAGTTATGGTCACAGGCAAAAGACAGGCTCAACTTGGAGAAAAAAACCAGAATCAATTTAATTTACTACCAATCAAATCAAAACAAGGATAGTGAGAAATAAAACCAAATCTTAGAACACCTTCCCCTACCCCTCCATCCTTCCCAGCTCAACTCCACTCCCGGTTTTCTCTACCTCCTCCCCCCCAGCTGTGCAGGGTGGTGGGGAATGGGGGTTGGGGTCAGTTCATCACATGTTGTCTCTGCTGCTCCTTCCTCCTCAGGGGGAGGACTCCTCACTCTTCCCCTGCTCCAGCGTGGGGTCCCTCCCATAGGAGACAGTCGTCCATGAACTTCTCTAGTGTGAGCCCTTCCCACAGGCTGCAGTCCTTCATGAACTGCTCCAGTGTGGGTCCCTCCCATGGGCTGCAGTTCTTCAGGCACAGACTGCTCCAGTGTGGGCTTTCCCATGGAGTCACAGCCATCTTTGGGGGCATCCCCTGCTCCAGTGTGGCGCCCTCCGTGGGCTGCAGGTGGGCATCTGCTCCCCTGCTCACGTCCACGGGTTGGAGGGGACAGCCTGCCATCTCACCACGGGGTGCAGGGGCATCCCCTCCTCCGGCGTACCTCCTCCCCCTCCTTCTTCACTGACCTTGCTGTCTGCACAGGGGTTTCTCACATCCCACTCCCCTCTACGCTGCAGGTTTCCCTTCTTAAATATTTTATCCCAGAGATGCTACCACCATCACTGATGGGCTTGGCCTGGGCCGGAGGTGGGTCTGACTTGGAGCTGGGGAAGCTTCTAGCAGCTTCTCACAGAAGCCACCCCTGCAGCCCTCCCCTGCTCCCAAAACCCTGCCACACAAATCCAAAACAGGAGTCAGACCAAGAGTGTCATAGGTCCAAGAAGGATTTGGTTTTGCTGTTGTTGCTCTACATTGTGTAATCAATTATGAGCATAATTACATAGGTTTGGAGTCTGTTTACATGCAGTGCCAAATTGCACATGGGCATTTAAAGCAGTTGGGTATTTTGTACTAATTCCTTCAGTATTTATATTTTTCTCTTGCACAAAAGCCTGGTAGGGTTTGTAAGGTTAACACAAGAAGTAGGGAATGCCAACTCCTCGTCATTTCAGAGGAAGAGGAGCACTGAAACCTGCTAACAAACCCTCTTCTGCAGGGGTGGCAGAACTCCACGGTGTTTCTGAGGCCCCGTCCATGCCAGCTGTTGTCAGTGTTCACACCAGCTCCCTCTGGCGTGACTAGGCAAAGCCTGATGTGTTCCCAGTGGCTCAGCCTGGGGTGAAGCCAGGGAGGGTGGCAAGCTGTTTGCCTGGGACTTGTGCAGTAGGGCTGGTATTGGCAAGAGGGAGACTAATGGCAGTTGGGGAGAGTATGGGAGAGTACTGGAGGGAAGAAAAGGAGTCTCAGACACTTATGCCAGGGCTGGTGGGAGATACAAATGTTTAAATTGGCATGTTGCCCTAATGTTAGCCAAAAGGTGCAGAACCTTGTTAAACTGCTCGGTGGGAGTTCAGAGCCAGGCGTTGTTCAGTCTTGGGAGTGAACAATAAGCCAGACATGTACAATAGGGAATGATGGGAAAGCAGTTCACAGGAATGTTTTCTTTTATAAATTGTATTTTTATTGGATGGCATTTAAATTTTTGTCACAAAAGCTTGACTAAATGCTTCCCTCTTGAGAGTGCTGAGGGAGGGAGGCTGGGGTTTAATTCACTGGAGGTATCTTAGTGCCATTTTGTTTTGGGTACCAGCTGCTGATCTGATAGAGTGACTTCATGGAAAAAATTACTTTTATTAAGTATGCTCTGTGTATATGATATATGCTTGAATTTCTAATGGCACTTCTTCCTGCAACCTAACTGTGGGAAGAGTGTACATCTGCTTATAGGACTTTTGGCAAAGTACTTGTGCAAAGAGGTGGTCTGGGAGGGTAGTATCTTTTTATTAAAAAAAAGAACCAAAACAAACACGAACCAACAACCTCAAGGAAGTATTTATCCTTAGCACCCTCTTCTGGGCAAGTTCTTAGTGTCAGGGTTTTGTAATGACAGATAAGAAGAGTTCTTAAGATCTTTTGTATTGTTTAAATTGCTTTGTCTCTTAGGTACCTCTGATGTTCTTGGAAGCTTACAGCTTCTGATAGAACAACAAAAGCAATTTTTTAATATGATGCCTACCAATAAAGTTACCGTGTGTAAAATACATTTTTTTTCTTCTTCATTGTGGTAGATAATATATTGGTGTTTTTCTTTTAAAAATATTTTTCTTTATAACAGTTCATGTCATGTTAGATATTTTTCACATAGCCTTATGAAGATGCTACACACGTGACATTATACAGTATTTTTAGCATAACCAATGAATATAGCAGAGACTGAAATAAGCACTGTTTTAGAAACCCAAGCACCTGCAAGACAACTTGCTGTCATTCTAGGCGAAACAAGGTAGACCTACCTTAATTTCACTTTTTGGTGCCATGAGAGCTTTTTTAGTTGTCTCTTTGTCATTTCCTGTGTGTTTGGAATGCCATAGTGATGAGTATTGGATATTGGAGCCACTGGAGAGAATAGCATAGAGCTGGTGGTTTCTCAGTTGAACCTGGGAACTGTATCCTCCATAAACAGTCCCTTTAGGCTCCTTTTGGTTAAAAAGGGGAAGCTTTTCTCACGAAACTGTGGAAATTTGAACATGTGGACTTTACTTAGCCAAGTGTGCACCTTTCTGATCTGCCAGAGTTTGCCACCTTCATTGCTACATGGTCCCTTGTTGGGAACGCTCTGTGCACTGTGTGAGGTCACATTGAACTGGGACTTTAACCTGCTTCTGGCAAATGGAGCCTTACATGATCTCCTGTTTTGCTTTGTGCTAGGACTGAATTCTGCATCCCACATTCTGGCTAAGAGAAGTATCCAAGAGAGAAGGTTTTTATTAAAAAGAATATATTTCCCCAGAAACTTCTGTGTGAAAGCCACCTCTTGTGCATTCCTAGTAACTTACTTTCTCCTCCTTTGTTATGGGACTTGGTAATGCTGCAGAAAATTCAGTATCTCCAGGAATTTAGGGAGAGTTAGAGCTATACAGTGCTGATCTTTCCCTGATGGAAAACTCCCACTCCTATTGATAACAGTTGCATACTTTACATTTAGGAAAAGGTGGATGGGATGTGGTAGAACATGCTGACATGGTGAGAAGAGGGAGGTTGAAGGTGTGAAATATGAGTACTGGCAAGGCTGGTAAAAGAAAGCCAGATGTGTAGAAGCGAGATAAATAGGAGAGTAGAAAAAGCAAATAATAGGCTAAGTGTTTAGAAGTTAAGAAGATCTTTACCTAGTTAATTACCTGCAGTGTTGTGTCCAGAGAAATGTTATGTTCAGGCTTGAACCTAACCTACATAGTGAAAACTGAGCACGGGGAAGAAGGTACAGCTAGGAAAAACCCACCCAGCATGAATCCTCAAAGCCCTGGAGGCATTACGTACCATCTGTATGAAGAACCTCACTTCTCCAATCTTAGCTCTTGGGGTCATCAGCACAGTGTGTGTCTGTTGTGGCTGCGTGGTTCAGAGTGCAGGTTTCTGAGGTCAGCTCAGAGCAGCCTGTGTGGTGGAGTATGGTTCAGCTAGGAGAGTATAAACTCCAAAGGGATACTAGCTGTTGATTATGGCTACCCCTCTTCTCCCCATGGGTGTCTTGCTACAGGACTTCGTTTTGAGCTACAGCAGTGTTGTTCAGGCAAGAAACTGAATCATAACCGTATTTTAATTTGAGCTGCCAAGAGGTCTCTCATCAGGAATTTTCAGTCAGCTGGGGTGTGACTGATTCTCACCTTGACAGGGCTTTCTGCAGGACAAGCAGTATCTTCTGTAGCTGTCCTTGATGTTCTGAATAAAGAACATTTTGCTTGTAGTAGCCTGCTTTTTAACCATTTAACCTTGTGCTCTTTCTTCAGAGGATGTGCTGAGTAAAGATGCTGGGGAGTGTGCAATATGCCTGGAAGAGCTGCAGCAAGGAGATACTATAGCACGGCTGCCTTGCCTCTGCATATATCATAAAGGGCAAGTATTCCTCAGGATGCATAAAATTCTAGATGGTTGCATTTATTGGGTAACTCCTCTAAGGGCTGCTTAAAGGAGCACTAAAACTTAGTTGCTTTTTACATTTAAAAAACAAACAAAGAACAAAGAAACAACAGCAGCAACCCTAAAGATGTTTTTAAATGGTATCTTTCTGCATCTCCACCAATGTATTTGAAGTCAGTTTTCCCTACTATAGTCTTCTCATGCTTGCATGAAAAGCCCACAGGAAAAATAAGGCAAAATCACCTGTATATGGGGAAGGAGTGCACGTCATGGCTAGGGAGCTTAGGTTGTGTGTACTGTAAGTTTTGTCAAATACTAATAGACTTGGGGGGAGAGGGGAGCACACTTTTTAAACCTGTTTCGTATTTGTTTTCACAAGTGTCTGTAACTACAGGAAGTAAAATGTCAGTGAGTCATATAAGCAAGATGATAGCGTTAGTAGTGAAGTAACCTATGTATAAAAGCTGGATAGTAACTTGTAAAATGCTTGCTTAGAAAATTTTAACACTTCAGAAATATAGTTTTTCAAGTGTTTGATATCCATACGTTACTGTGGTTTGGGGTTATTAAATTTTCCAATGATGTGTGTGTATACATATAATTCTTTGTATAATATAAAATCCTACTAGTCATTGAAATTATGAGAAACCAATTTATATTCATATCTTACTGCTAAATGTTACTGAGATACTCAATTGTTTTAATTTTTGTCTTGCATCCAACAGCTGCATAGATGAATGGTTTGAAGTAAATAGATCTTGCCCTGAGCATCCATCAGATTAAGACGAGATTCATGGTTTTAGGTAATATTTATTTTTAGACGTGCACATTTCAGTAATAAATATCTTGATTATCTGAAATAATTCTTTATGCTATTTTTGAATTTTTGAATTTGCTACTGTGTCTCAGAACTGCAGTATTAATTAATAAATATTGACATATATTGCAATATGTAAAAGGTTTCTGCATCCTTATATGGCATGGTCTGAAATGATGTATTCCAGTTTTGGTACTGGAAAGTGGCAAGTCAGTGCCAATAAAGCTTTAGCATTAACTTTTAAAGGGTATTTTTTCCATGGAAATGAAACAAAATTAAAATAATACAGTTGGGTAATTTTGGATTATTCCATGAGTATTGACATTTATTTCTGACAGAAAGCTTTTGGAATCATAAGAAAAAGTTGAAACTAGGTATTTTCAAACTCATTTGCATGTTAATGCATTCCAGAATGCTTAAAATATATAAATAAATAAATAAGCATGTTTCTATCCATCCCATCTCACAGAGGTTCACATTTTTCCAGCTTGTGTTTTGTGTTAATGATTGTAGATCTGCAGTCAGTGTCAATGGTTTAAAGGATAGGTTTATTCTTTTAGTTGACTAGTTCGAAAACTTTATCTTGCTTTAAACTACTACCCTTAAGCATTGCAAAACATACCAACAATCATCATAATTCTTAGAGAAATGGAGATACCTCAAATTCTGGCTAGTAGCTGAGGATTTGGTTTTGTTGTTCTGATGGAAATTAAAAAAAACAAAACAAAACAAAAAACCAAAAAACCAAAACACCTGAAGACTTCATGATTGCATTTATTTGCTCATTTGTCTCATCTTGCTTCATGAGTCTCCATTGCAGGTCACATTGCAGTGCTATGGTTGTTGCAGGGGTAGCAGAGAAAACCTGAAGGAAGGTATCCTGCTACAGGGATAATTCTTTTAACCTCAGGGCAGTGTTAGCCAAAATTAATAAACACATTTCCTATATTGCCCCCAACAACTGAACTGTGGAAGAAGCCAGCATGCTGTTTATGAACACATTTGTCTCTGTACATGCTCATGGATGTCTAACCTCATGTTAAATTCTGCTTCCTTTTTTCACAGCAGAGATGGTAATAACTGGGGGCTTAGGGAAAAGGGGAAGGAAAACATGGTGGTTGTGCTCATGCTGTTTGAGTGTGTTATATACTGAAATAGCTGAAATGATGTTACTTTGTCTTCTGCTTTGTCAACAGCTGCTTCCACTGATCAGAAAACAGGAGATGTAAGGTTCCCTTGCTGAACATAGCGTGCCTGGCTTGAGACTTACAGTTCTTTGTGGCTGAAAAAGACAAAGATGGACAGTGACATAGAAAAAGCATTGCAGACACCGGTAACTTGCCAGTAGTGCTCGGTATACCAAACACTCATGCAAAGGACACACAGGGATTTTGAAAATGCTGCACATTCTGTAACAATCGACTCCCCACAAACATTACTGACACTATTTTGTATTGAAGGCCAAAGTTCCTAATTTCAGCTTAACTTCTGGTTCTGTGAAGAAGTGGGTTATTGGACATGTTTCTTACTGCCTCGAGTAGAAGTGGAGATGTTCGATACGTGCTATCTGAGACCCGTGCAGGAAGATGGCCCTGGTTTTGAGTGGGAACATTTTTATCTTCTTGTTGGCTGAAGAAGGGTAAAATGGCAAACTAAACATAATCTAACAGTGTGACCTTAATTTACTGAATTCACACCCTGTTCTACGTTCTTCACTTTTTTCAAGAACAGAAAACATAAACTTCTCTGCATAGGAATATTATATTTCAAAATTTTGTAACTAAACCTTTGTCACAATGCAGTCCAAAGAGTAAAACCAAGACAGGTAACTAATTTATATTGATCAAGCTGTAGGGATTGTTGAAATCTGCACATTGTGTTGCTATTTAAGTAACTAAAACTTCTCTTTTACTGCTTGTGAGTAAAAACAACAAAAAAAAATGCAGCAAAGCAAAATCTTACAGCTATGCAACTTTTTTTTAAATAGGAAAAAAAAAGAATTACCAATTTTAAGTGCTGCCAGTTAAGGTAATTTGTTTAACGGGTATTTTTTTAAAAATGTTTCAGGTAATTATTTTATTCTACTACTCTCATCTCCAGGCTGCCTCCTGAGGTATAACTGAATGACTGCAAATGTGGGCACAGCAAGAGGTTTTTATAGGCATGGGTGAGATAACATCGAGGTGGGATTTGTGTTTAATTTTTCAAATGCGCATGTTTTTGTTTCCTTGTTTGAATGTTTTTTTGATGGCAGGATCTGTAGTACTTTGCATCTAAATCCTTGGTCTCTTCATGTGCAGACCAGCATTTGACAGTGTGGTTTGTTTGTTTTTTTTAAAATGCACCTGCATTTGTTTAATTTATTATTATTTTACTGTATTATATTGGTATAACCAGGGCTTCACAAAACGCAGGATGTCTCTGGTGGGTTACACCAAGTAAAACTGTGGTTAAGTATTAGTTCCCATACAGTATCACGGTTCACAAAAAGAAAGACGGGGGGGAAAAAGACAATAAACTGGAACAGATATCAGGGCTTAGAAGCATACTTTTTATATCAAGAATCAATCATAGTAGTTGTTGAATTTCACAGTGCAGGGAAGAGTTTATGAATATTAGTGACAGCATTTTTAGTGTGTTTCAATAGTTAAAATATATTGCACAACAGTTGGAACATTTGTACATACATAATTCTGCTTTTTTTTTGTTGTTGTTTAAGTACATATTTCTCTCTGTTGCTACTGTGATTCATATCAAAAAGGGCAAAGAACAGGAGCAATTGCTGCTATCTGGAGAACAAGTGCAGTGCATGTTACTAAACTCTCCTATCTTGCTTGCAGAGCAATTCTTGCCTGGATAACATTTTCTCCTGAATGTTGCTCTGTAAAATGCCTTTGTTATGCTGCAAATCTAAAGGAGTCCAAACTAGATAATTGTCATAATCGCCAGTGCAGTTTCTACATTTTTGGGCTTGCATCATTGGTTTCAGCTGAACCTGTAACTATGGGGCCCTGTTGTATTCTCTTTTTCAGTGGGAGCAGAATCGTTTTGTCACACTTTTTCAATTCTGTAGTCACATCAAATGTACAGTCATTCCCTGTACAGATTCCTTTTTAGCTGAGAATATTTGTGTTGCCTTGTATTATCATGGTGGGGAGGGAGGGGATGAGGAATTACAGCACCTGTAATACTCAAACAGTGGAGTTGCCTGCAGGCCCGCTTTTCCAATGTTAAATTCCTGCTATCTTCTGAAAGTAAAGCTTTTGCATTTGCATTGATTTAATGTTTACTGTTGGCTTCATGCCTACAGAAACTCACCTGTAATAATGTAAAGGGGGGTAGGTAAGTGTTTTGGTGTCCTGTGCTCCGAGGTCATAGATAGCCTTTGGCTTGGGGATTAAGTAGGTAAATATTATAAGCATAAATCTGTTTACAACTTAAGCTCAGTTTTGGTAGTTCATATATCTAGTTCATTTACTGTTTTTTTCAAAAACCTTAATTTTCTGTATTCAGATGCAAATAGCTGGTTTAAAGACCCAGCAGTTATCACTGCTGTCCTACATTTAGGACCAGTGTTTGAAAAGCACGCCACTAGCAATTGCACTGATGCATGGTTTTGCAGGCAAGAGTCTATTGCTGCTTCTGTCAGCACAGTAGAGCAGAAATACCCTGGATTGTTTGAGGAACTGGTATGAGGTCAGCCTTAGATCCTAGTTTGGCATTCTTGGTATCCATAAATCTCTTCTGAAAGGCTGTGGGAGGTTTTCTTGTATCAAAACCTGTAATGTAGACCAAGCCTTGAATGACCCTGGAAGCATGAGAGTGGTGCTTGGGTTTGAAAATGCCTGTGGAAATTCTATGTAAGCTTTCTATCACCAGCTGTGTTGGTCAGCTGGTGATGACCATGCTGTAGATGTAGTTCTAGTCAGAGGCAACACCTTCATTTTAAAAACATACTCACAGTGGTCCTAAATCATTGTGCTTTAGAAGGGGAAAATAAACATCAACCAAGTCCTGTCTCTTGATCAAGGAATACCACACTTGTCCACAAGAAGCAATAACTTAAATTACGGTGCGATAGGCTTCTTTGCCTGTAAATACATTGAGATTGCCAATTCTGTGCTGTTTCAGAGTATTTTCTGTCATCTGGCCTATATCTTCCCTACGTATGTAAGGGTGTGAAATAATTCCCATACTCAGGTCTGCCATAAACATGCTGCTTGCCACAAGGGGAAGAGTAGACTCAACACTGTCTTGAAATGTGAGATTTTTCTGAACTTGTAACATACCCATGTATCTTGAGTAGCAACTTGTGTTTTGAAGTTCATAGTGGAGGTGGCTATGAGTTGGATTGTATATAACCGTATACCATACAATACCAAGAGAGCCATGCTACTGTCAGAACAGGGCACCCATTGTCCTGTCTCTTATAAATCAGTATAACTATAATAACACTTCCCTTTTGAAGGAGGTAGTTAATTTTCTTTCAACACGTACATTCAATGATGAGTTCAGTGGGACATAAAAGCAAAACAATGAAGCACACTGCAAATTTGTGGTATTTTATTTTTTTGGAAGAATAAAGCCTAAAACAGATGGTCTTATTTGTAATCAATTTAACTTTCGTATTCAAGGGTAAGTGTACTGCAGTATTTTGAAATGGAAAATGTGTAGGTGATGTAGAAAGATGTGAATGGATACTTGTGACCTTTTTTTCCCCTGCTCCCCCCTTTACGATGTAAAGGGAGTTTTATGACTGAATCTTGAGATATGTACCTTTATCCTAGCTCTTACTGTTAGGAGCATTGGCTTTTTAATTAAGCCTTTGCTGAAAGGCTGGAGAGCTGGTAAAACTGACTCCCAAAAGACTAGAATCTCAGCAAATATGGGAAAGATAATTTTTATTCAGAAATGTGGATCTTCGGTGTTTCTGGATGGATAATGTCTGATACATAAGATGTGCTTATGGATGCTTTTAGTATGCCACCTTCTCCACGTGAGGGCTGCTGAAATTTGCTCCATTTCTTCTGTGTTCCACCAAAAACAGAGAACTTGGCATTACTACTATCTCTACGTTAACAGCAACAAAGCATATGTTGGTTTTGATATAGGCCATGATCTCTCTGAGTTTCTGTGAATTTTAGCTGCTTTCCCTTATTGAAAGAGAATATTGGTGTGCACATTTGGTATTGCTGGTTTGTACCTATTAATTTTGCTGTACAGTTGGGAGTTTCCTGCCGAGAGACTACTGTATACCTCGGAGTGCCGAAGTGCTAGTATGGATCTTCCAGCTCACCTTTGCCAGTAGAGAATTATCACATTTTTTGATGAGTGCTATATTTTATGATTCACTTTCCACTCTTCCAAGCTTAAAATTCATTTAGTATCAATTTCTTGTCCTCTTCCTAGCTGAAGACATGATACATTTTAGGCCATATTCCCTCAATCTTTGGACAGGCTTTCCATTGGCATCAGCAAAAGTAATGTAAGAGGTTGTAGCTGGAAGAGGAGGGCTTGTTACAGGTTTGCTATGACCCAGCCAAACGTGTTTTTTCCTGCAGCAGTGTCATCAGCTCATACCACTTAACTTCTTGTTGTTCAAAATACTCTGCATTAGAAACTCATGACAGAACTATGTCCAGGATTTGTTTCCTGAATGTAAAACTTATGATGTTTCTCCATATAAACTAACCTGCTTCTAAAATCAAGTTGAAGATGGTTTAGACTGTTTGGGGGGGGCGGGGGTGGGAAATACCCAGTCCTTACTCGCAAGCTGTCTCCAGTTGCATTTAGTTACCTTACTACACAGTTCAGCTGGCTTCCCAAGCTGCTGCACTGTGTTCTGTAAAGTCATTTATCAGTTAAGTACGTCAGAGCTGATGATGGGATAAACTGTAAATGACCTCACCATGGGGCATTATTAGTTGCTGAAGACTTGCTCAGGTAAACCACTGTAGGAATATCCTGCACCTGAAAAAGGCTGGACTTAGTTCTGTCTTTGATCTAGTAAGTTGCCAGTGTACAAGAAGTAGAAGGCAGCAAGCCTGCTAGCTGATCTTTCTGGCAGCTTTTAATCTATGTATGTTTGTTTGAGGGACTTTTGCCCTTGGGTGTGCTTTGGCAAAGATTTTGCAACGATAAGTAGGATCTGCTTAATTCTGGCAGAGTTTCAAGTGTAAGTAACCTGACGTTGCAAGAACATAATCTGTTTCTGAATCCTGTTCCCCTTGTTTTCCCTCAAATCTGTCCCTTTTATTGCTAATTTGTTACATTTAATAGCAAACACCTCTCAACATGACTGGTCACAGGCTCTCAAGGTGTGAAATGCTAACAGGAAGAGACATCAAAGCATGACTCTGTGCTGTTCCTGCATATAGGATTCCACTTTTCCTGCAGTGGATGAAAAACTGAATATGACTCAGCAATGTGCACTTGCAGCTCAGAAAGCCAATCGTATCCTGGGCTGCATCAAAAGAAGTGTGGCCAGCAGGTCGAGGGAGGTGATTCTGCCCCTCTACTCCGCTCTTGTGAGACCCCACCTGGAGTACTGTGTCCAGCTCTGGGGACCCCAACATAAGAAAGACATGGACCTGCTTGAGGGGGTCCAGAGGAGGGCCATGAAGATGATCAGGGGTCTGGAGCACCTTGCCTATGAAGACAGGCTGAGAGAGTTGAGGTGGTTCAGCCTGGAGAAGAGAAGGCTCCAGGGAGACCCCATAGCAGCCTTCCAGGACTTAAAGGGAGCCTACAGAAAAGATGGGGAGGGACTCTTTATCAGGGAATGTAGTGATAGGAGAAGGGGTAATGGCTTTAAACTGGAAGAGGGTAGATTTAGATTAGATGTAAGGAAGAAGTTTTTTACTGTGAGGATGTTGAGGCACTGGACCAGGTTGCCCAGAGAGGTTGTGGCTGCCCCATCCCTGGAAGTGTTCAAGGCCAGACTGGATGGGGCTTTGAGCAACCTGGTCTAGTGGAAGGTGTCCCTGCCCATGGCAGGGGGGTTGGAACTAGGTGGTCTTTAAGGTCCCTTCCAATCCAAACTATTCTATGATTCTATATTAAGATGAAGCTGAAGTATTTATTACTGTGCAGTCTCTCTCTTAGCTGATATTGCCAAAGCACTGTAACTTTCAAGGAGGAAGGGAGGTGGCTTTAGCTGTAGAGGGGATGTTTTAATGAACTACTCAATTTTAACATCTGCAGCATCACACTGCACGGGTGGTGATCCAGCATTAACCTTATCACTTGATTGCAAATCTCGTTCTGGCTTTTCCTACCCTTTGGCAGGTACCTGCTGGTAGGAAGAAGAGTGTATATTCCCCTTTTTTATATGCCTCTTCCCACAGAACTAACCCTGCCCACAATGAGTTAGAGGGAACTCTGTGTTAGCTTCTGAAATGCCACCCATATGTGCAGTGGTAATGGACAAGATGTCTTCCTTCATTACCCAGAGCAGAAATGGGAATGTAATTTGCAATGTCTAATGTAAAACATGTTTGTATTTTTTTGTTAATTGAGCAGTATGGTTACAAGTTGACTTAAGTTGTTCTAAGGTACTCTTTTCAGTGGTTTGCCAGTACATAATCATGAATGAAAATATTTTTTTATTGATTTTTAGGTTGTATGTTTAACATTCCATTCATGTAAAATATGTACAAATATATGTAATAAATCTTTTGAAGCACAGTTTTCTTCACACTTCCAGGTGGGTGGGCTGGTTTTTTGTTTTGTTTTTTTTTAAAGTATTAGTGAAAGAGGCATCGCTGTGGAGCAGAGATTCTGTATGTCTGTGCTGCAGACCAAGCTGAAGAAGAGGAAGAAAAAGCAATGCATGGTGTATAGTCACAGCTAGCAAAGCAGCGTGGTATCTCGGCTGTCTGCAGCTCTGCAGGTAGGAGAGCAGACCCTCTGGGCCAGCCTCTCGGAGCCCCTTTCGCTCCTGCAAAGCGGCGATGTGACAGGCTTTTATCCAGCTGGCCAAGGATGGCCTTGGCAGAGCAGAGCTGCTGTTTTGCCAAGGTGGCTGGAGGTGAGGTGTCTGGTTGACGTGTCCTCTGGTGATCCTCAGCAGACGTGATGGCCGGCCTTCAAGGTTAGCATAAATTAGAGCTGCCAGGTCTGGAGGTGGGAAACTCGAGTGGTTTAAAAGGGAAAAAGAGGGGAGGAAAGGGGTGGCAAACAGCCCTTACTCATCACCTAGGGACTGGGAAGCTCCATCAAAGCGTCAAGCTAGCTCAATGCACTGCTCATTCCTTCAGTTTCCTCTAGCCAAATACCACTCTAGCTTCCTCCCAAACCACTTCATAGCTTCCTCTTTAAAACTGACTCCCTGCCAGCATACCAGTGGCTGGGCAATGCATGCATTTCCTTGTCTCCGATGGTCACCGACACTCTCCTGTCTGTCCCTAAACAATTGGGAGGGGGTTACCACACCAGGCTCCCAACAGAGACGTGTTGCTCGAGGAGGGAATTTGTCCAGAGCCACCGAGGGCATTAAATCGTTCTCCAGTTGAGCTCCCTGGCAAGGGCAGAGCACTGCACTGCTGACTGCCTGGAAACCTCCTCCCAAGGCAGCGGCTGCAGCTATGAACCCGTTGGGTTGCCTCCAGTGCTGCCTGCAGCAGGTAGCTGTGGGTGCAGGTGACCCAGCTGGCTGCATTACTACTGCACATCTTCCTGCCTGCCCCAGCAGCAGCTAGGGAGCTGCAGCCCTTGTGCTAGAAGTGAGTGAGATGCAGACAGGGGCACAGGTGAGCCATGTGCTACCGAGGACACGCAGGTTTTGGATGGTGTACGGTGTAAGTCTGCTGGGGGGAGAGGGTGATTTTACACCCCTTCCCCTACACTAGCTGGGAGTGGAGCTGCGGGTGCTGTGAGCAAAACCAAAGTGCGTTTCACCAAAGTTATGTGGAGTGCAGGTAGGGGAAAATGAAAGGAATTCACTCTCCAGGCAGGAAACTCCTCTTCATGTTGGTGTGTTGCATCTCAGCCCAACAAGGTGCTGCTCCTAGCCAGGGGGGCCTGTCAGCAGGCTGGTAATAGCTGCTGGTGGAATGTGATGCAAGGATTTATGGCATAGGTTCCTCCGAGGCTGGGTGTCTGTCCTTGCTTGCTCCACTTTTGAGACAAGCTTTCTACTGTGGCCGGGGGTTGCTGAACCCATCGCTAAAGCACAGGGACAGTTACAACCTTTGCAGTTCTCTCTGTGGGAGATGATAGTTTTAGTGCATGAATTATTCAAGTCTGCACCAAGAGACAGTTGGATGTAATTACTGAGGAACGTGTTTGCATTTCTTGCTAGTGTCCCCCGATTGCCTTCTGGGAAGCCTGAATTCCTTTACTGCCAGTAATTCCTGTGTTTTCCTCCTTGGTCTCAAGCTGTATTATGGAAGCAATTGATAACTAGTTAGAGCTGTGTTTGGCTTCACATCAGGAAAATCTGCTGGAAATTATTCCAGTTCAGTAGGTAGACGATTTCATATGTGGAATTTAAATTAGCGGCATCTGTTGGTATCATGTCCTGCCCTCCTGCCTACAGCCGGGACATGGGACATGCCTCCTTTGCCCCAAGTTGATTGCCCTGGGGGGTGAACTGGGTGGCATTGCCAGCCCCGGGCTGTTCCCACAGTCTGTCAGTGCGAGATGGTGATGCTGCATGTGTGTGTGCGCATCTGGCCCTGCTACCACACACTTGCTTGGTACAGCCAGTGGTCTGTGTCCACTACTGGATGCTGTGTTGCTTTTAGCAGGAAGGGAAGAAAAGCACACAGCCTGTGGCAAAGAGAGCAGGGAGGGAGGGGAGGGTCCCCTGCAGCAGCTGGAGCTAAATGGGGGTGTTTTCTCCCCTGGCTTTTGAGTGCCCTATGCTGGAAGGTCTTGTTCTCCTTCCAAGGCTACGAGACCCAAGCAGTGTCAGTGCTTGAGGGGGTGCAGGCTGGAGCCTGCTGTCTCTGTGATCTACCCCCGGCTTGTTTGTTTAGCTGAGGAGGTTCCCAGCTCCATCCCACCCTGCAGGGAGACAGATGCCCGCGTCCAAAAAGCCGAACAAGGCCACAGAGGACGCTGCTTGTGAGGTGCTGCACAGCTTGTGCCCACCCTCTCCTCGCCAGCCGGCCACTGGACGGCAAAGAGCCTCAGCAAAAGCCAAGTGAGAAAGAGTTTTCCAGCACTTGTTTAATAAAGCATCTGTTTTCTGAGGGGGATGAGATCAGGGATGCATGGGGACAGGGAGGAGGGTTTGACATAAATAAATAATTGCATAAAGCCCATCCTCCGTTGACGCAAGATGAGTCACTCCTTGTAAAGGAAAATGCGTAGAGGAGGCAAATATTAAAAGCACAGGGATGGATCCTCAGCTCAGTGGAAACTGCAGGTGCTTAATGCTTCTCTGGATTTGGCCAATTATCTTTTGAGTCATGCTTTGTGTCAAGCTCCTGCCCTGCTTTTTGTTTCCATCCTGGTTACAGATTTCTTTGTTTTAACACACATTTAAATTTTAAGAAAGCCTTTTCTCCCCCGACCCCCCTTCCCCTCATAGTTGCTTCTTTATGCTGGCTTCAAACAGAAGGAAAGGGAAAATACCAAGCCTCTGTCTGAGCCTGGTCAGGCTTTGTCACCGAGGAGAATGACCACGGTGCGGCCATTTCCCGTGTGGCAGTGGGGTCTTCTCACCTGCTCCCTGCCTCAGTGGACCCAGGTGACTTCTAACAGGCACAGCTTTCCTCTTCACAAGTCACCCGGGCCAGGATTAACATCTGTTAAACTCCAGATTAAAGAGTCTGGCAGGCAACGGGAGCATGAAAACTTGACAGCTTCATTTGCTCCAGTCTGTGAGGTCTAAGTCTCCCGGCTTGCGAGGCTTTAGCAGCTAATTAAGTTGCTGACTTTGGTGTATGGGATGACTCCCTGGACACAAGTGGTTGGGCATAATTTAATTGTTTGCAAAGGGTTTGCTAGAGCTGGAGCTCCGTCTCTCTCCCCTGCAGGAGCGAAGGGGATGCTTCTGCACCGGGGCCAGTTTGCTCTTGGGCGCAGCCGCTTGCTGCAGCGGTGGAAGTGGCCCATCAGCCGTGCCAGCAGTGGCCACCTCCTGGGCCAGCTGCCCACGCTGGGGGCTGGGGCGAGGGAAGCGTGGCACCCATTTTGGTGAAAGTGCTCAAATCCGGGCTTGCCTGCGCTGCACAACGTGGTCACTGGCCGAGGGTGCTAAGCTCGGAGAAAGTGTCTGTCCGTCCCTCTTAGGTCCCACTGGGCTGCCAAAAAGGACTGCGTGTAAGCAGGGCGCAGTGATTTAGTTGTGCCCCCATTAAGTGTGTACTACCCCACCTTGCTGATGCCCCCAAAGCTGCGCTGCCCCAGAGGGACGGCTGCCCTCCGAGCGGGGCTGTGGTGGCGGGGGCTGTGAAAGCTGGCAGCTCTGAGGCAAAGGAATGAGAGAAGCCACCAAGCAGGAAAATTGGGTCTGGTGAAATGACAGAGCCGCTCCCCTGTGAACGATCCTGAACTGTTCCATGTGTGGGACCGGGCGCCAGGCCTGGGGGAGGGCTGGGACTTGGACCCCGGCCCTGCCGCAGCAGCTCTGCTGGGCAGAGAAGACGCAGTGGTAGTTACCAGCAGGACGGCCAGAGCAAAGGAAATATCTCGTTCCTCCTCTCCTTTACCTGGCACCCACCTCTCCATCTTCCATTTCTGCATTTCTTCAGAAGGTCCTGGCCTCCTGGGGCTGTTGGGAAGCCTCCCTGTTCAGCAGCCCTGGGGGCAGCAGTAGCTGCAGACCCTGTGCGTGACTAGGATTTATGTATTGCCACTTAATGGGTTGCTTGACCCCTAAAGGTGCCAAGCGCAGGTGGGTGAGGTGGCATCAGGCCTGCCAGAAATCTGCCGCTTTCTGGTGCAGTCACCTGGGGACTCTCCATGAGTAGGGACGTATGAGGGTGCAGGACATCCCGCGCTTTCCCAGTATAAAGCAATAGCTGTAGTTTTTGCCCCTGGCTGACTACAAGACCAGTTTTTATTGCCTAGCCTGCCTGCTGTGACCTCCCAGGCCTTGATGCTCATGAAGCTGAAGCTGTTTTCTCTGAAACATCAGCCCGCCCCCGCCTCAAGTCCCACTGCGTACCTGAGGCAAGTTATGTCAAAACTTTGCAGCTTGTGCTCTCACCTTGTTTACCTCTGGGAGTGGAGAATGAGCACCAGCCCTGTTGAGATTCACAGGGGATTCAAACATGAATTCCCCAGGATAAAAGAGGGGACTCCCCAGCCCCTGTGGCACTCTCTGCAGCCTCTGGCTGTTTGTCCCCACCTGGGTAAGTGAGGAAGGCCTCACCACTGTTGCTATGCTGTGTTTCTTAGAAACTTCACCCATCCCACAAGGCAACCGAGAGCCCCCAGCAAGCGAAAAGAAACCATCTCCTGTGAGTAAATTTGGAGTCCACAAGTGCAGCAGGCAGCTCCCAACCTGGCCTTGTTTTAATTTAGCATGATCCTGCTATTTTGTTTCTACCTACTAATGCAATAGTCAAGTCCTTTGTGCACAGCTGCAGGTTTTTGCTGCTAAGATTATTTGTCCCATCAGTTGAAAACTGAGCAGCCCTTACAGTGACCTCTCCTTCCTCATGGCACACCCATCCCTCGCTGCCTTTGGCCTGCCTCTGACACCTTTGCTCCCAATTGTGGCTATTTATACCCTTTTGCAGTAGGCTCCTGTTTTCCTCTGCCAAACCGAGGTAAGGGAATGGAGCGAAGCTACAGAGAAGCAGGCACGAGCCTCTCGCTGCCTTTTGGCATCAGCACTGCTCCCACGGCATGGGATGGAGGCATGAGGATCTTGTGCTGGCTGTGGTTGAAAAGCAACGGCTGAGTGGCACCTTGCACCACCCAGCAAGTCTTAAACTGGGGGTCTGACAGCTGGAGATGCAGGTCTGACACCCGGTTAGGAGCACTAAACCAGGCTCAGAAAAGCATCCTTTCCCAAAGACTTGGCGGTGTGTGTGACCAGCATAGGACAGCACTGCATTGCAGCAGGGCTCTCTCTTGAGGGCCACTGTATTATCTGGCACCAGTAAGCCAACACAGCTTGGACCAGCCAAATGTAAGTGCTGCACCTCAAGCCAGCAAGACTTCACACTGGGTGGAAATGCCGAGAGTTCTGGCGGTCAGTGTGGCAGGAGGACTACAGGGACATGGCAGCAGCGTGTGTGTCCCTGAGCCACCGTTGTGGTTTCCCCCCACTGCCCCTAACTGGGTTGGCACCTGCTGCTGGAAAGGTCCCTCATGGACAGCGGCAGCTCCTCGCTCTTGTCTGCAGACAGAATTAGTTAGGCTGTCACAGTCCTGTCTTGATCTAGCCAAGTGTCTGCTTGACAGGGCTTCAGCAAAGCCAAAGCACTTGCAGGCAGCCTGTTCAAGTTCTTTAAAAAGCTGTTTATTATCACAGTGGAGAAGTGGGAAAAAATGCTGCATACAGAGAATGTCTTAGCAAATTACAAACAAGTCTTAAAAAGTTACAGTTGTCTCTGAATTCGAGTAAACCAGGCTCTCCCTGTAAGCTGCAAATGCGTTGCTCTGATGAGCTCTACAAATGGTCCCATAAGACTACGAAGAAAGAACTGCAGTCTGAAACGCTGTGCCAATCAACAAGGAAACTCCAGCTGCTCCCAAAGCAGCAACCAGTTTCCCCAGCACGATTCCCGAAGCTTTGACGTGTTGCCTGACACAGACCCTCTGCCCTGGGTGTGTTGGGGTCAGGACACTGTGAAACCCCTCAATTTTGTCAAAGCCAGACTGAGCTGTGCTCAGACCTTCAGCCCAGCCCAAATGATTGCTTGCAGCCCGAAATCACCTCTGAAATGAGTGGCTATGACTGGCACAGTCACTGGCACTGTAATTGGTGTAATCGGCCACTCTGAGGCCGTGTTTAGCTGCTGCAGCCCCGTAGATGCTCCCGTCTCTGAAAACACTGCCCTGGATGCCTGGCTTGTAACAGCTGGGCCCATAACAGGATTTAACAGGGTTGAGGTTATTGTCATGCTACAAATAGCTCCAAAGGCTGCTCTAAACAAAAAAAAAGGGGCAGAAGTTTTTGCAGTGAAAAGCTTGGAGGGAGCTGTCAGGGACATTTTGTACTGCTTTAGTCTATCAGTGAGATGAGGACAGGAGCTGGAGTTTTTCACTATATTATTTTCTACCTGGTAAATGAGCAAATAATTCAGTGATTAGAGCAAACTGGGAGCACACTTCTTCCCTCTAACACAGGCAAATGACACCTCTGGTGAAGGCCCTTCCTGCAGCTGTGTCCCCTCCACACCATAAGGGCAGGCTGGCAAAACAGCAACAACATTTTAACAAGGTGCATGGGTGTCCAATTTGTTAAAGTTGCTGAGAAGTCTTTAAAGGCCTTGCTCTGGCAGCTGTTTTTGCAATTGAAATCCAGCTCATCTGTAACTGTGTGCCCTTTTGCTTCAGTAAACAAATGGCTCAGGTGCAGAAATCATTCATGTTAGCTTTCTTCCAGCACAGTCCAAAAGCCTCATCTGTCTCCCTGTGAAAAATCAGTGCTGATACAACAGGGAGGAAAAGCCACTGAAAAATAATGAACATGAAGTTGTTTTTCTTCTATATTTTTTTTTTTAAACTGCTGGTTTTTTGAAAAGGTTTATGAGCATTTTAAAATGTGTTAGGGACCTGAAGGGAGTAGACAGAATTGGGGACTGGGAAAGATCTGCTACCACGTAGGAAACAGAGAAACTCTGACCTACAAAGCATGCCTTTTTTCATGTTTTGCTTTATGGGGCAGATTTAGGAGATGGGAAAGTGAAGGTTTATTGGTCTGGCATTTCAACTGGAGATTCTTCTTCCAGCCTACCAAGGTTTTGTGGGTTAGTCAGCAACTGCGGAATTGTTTCCCAAGTTTGGGGGTGGTAACACGGGAGGAGGAAGGAAAATGGATCATGCTTTTCCATTTTGGGTTCCATGTGCACACTGTGGGGTAGAATTTGAGTTTACCTTTATAAAGCATGCCTAATTTGCGCACACACACACACACACACACAAAAAGTCAAATACCCCACTCCAAACTGGTCCTAAACACTAATTATTTTGGGGAGGGATAATGTTTTCTTGCTGGTCCTTATCACTGATACCTGCCCCTTGCCTTGCACTTTCCACTAATTCAAGCACAGAATAAAAGCTTTCTAAGCAAATCTCAATCCTTCTCTGTGCTTACATGTTGCTGGGAGAAGGGATTTCTACTTGACGTAATTGATTTTCAATCGTCCTTTCTCCCCACCGAAGCTAGGCAACTTAAAATTGGTGTATTGCCACCAGCACAGTGTCTAGGCCAAGAGCCAAGGCAATGAACAGCCTGCTAATTAATTTTTCACATTTATCGCCAGACCCCCTCCCCAGAACAAACACTGTGAAAACAGGAGGTGGCAGTTTCTGTGCAGCCCTCAGGAAATTTTAAGCAAAAGTGTTTTACTGCTAGTTTTATGCTTTCACAGTGATGGCAGTAAGGAAGAAAATGTATTGTCTTCAATATGGAAAAAAAGATTATTGAAAGTAATCTGAGCCTGATGTATCTAAAAAAACTTCTCTAAAAAAAACCCCCAAAACCAAAAAGGCAAAAAAAAAAAGCAGCATCTACAAAGCTGGCTGTAGTCAGTGGAGAAATAAGGGCCTGATTTCTAGGCAGGAGAAAGGTATTCCATGTTGAAAACATTGGTACCATGCAACTGTTACAGATGGATTATATTTCCAGTAAAGCTATGTATGTTCATTTTCAGTTAAGAGGCAGATAATACTGTGAGTTTGTGCATCTCGCACCCTTTCTTGCATATATATGCGTGTGTATGTATATAAATAAATTATTTACATCAGTGTACAGAATAAACCTAAACTCAGGTATCAAAATGCAAACACCTGCCAGTGGATTTAGTCTGTTAACATTTTGCATTTCATCTTCAAAGCACCATACAAGCATTAATTATTTACCCAGGCAACTTCCCACTCACCGAAAGGATTAAGAGTAACAGGCAGGGTAATGGATGGAGCTGAGGGAGCGCAGCATGTTCATAAAAAGGCAGCTAATCATGTATCTCTCTCCTGCCATGAGCACTTCAGATTTACACCTTTATAAACTCTGTAGTCCAAGTGTAGCAGTAACCTTTGTAATACAAAGCTTGTCACAATAGGAAATTCCTCATTCAAAAGCAAATGATCCGTTCTTCATTTTCAAAAGCTTTGGCCTCCTCTTGGCTTATCAGGTTCCCATTCAAACTGGAGGGGAAAAATAAGAGGGATGTGAAAATAAGGTAGTGACTATTGCCCATCTTCTCTTTTTCCAAGGTTTTGGAGCAGAGATCCCAGCTTTGTAATGTTGTGTGAGCTGCAAGCTTCTCAAAGGCACACAGTTGGGAACCGGCCTCAGACCGGCTACAGCACTGCTGTTCCCCCTGCAAGTATGAGGAACAAAGCTACTTCTTCAGAAATAAAAACTTAACACCTAAACTTCACTGAACCAAGATCAGTGTTGGGATACCCAGTGGCTTGCACTTCAGCAAGCAGCATTTCGCTGACAAAGGTTCTTACCATGCAGTGGGCTAGTTTAAAGAAAGTTAAATAGTCCTCAGAGCATTTTGTGTTTTCCATGACAACATGGGAAGAAAACTGTTAAGTACTCAAGCATTATTAATGTGAAATGATATGCAGCAAAATTTTCAAGTCTGTCTACATAAAGTTAATCTATATTGATATTTACACCCCTGAAAATGAGCAGCTGGGTAAGTGTAGCTTTCAGAAATGTTCACATTTATTAAACCATTTAGACTTATGAAATTATTTGGGTTAATAAACACCTATGAAAATTCAGGGAAGAATCAAAAGACAGATTTTGGTCTGAAGATTGAGAATGACTGGAGTGGGAATTGATGTCTCTTCTGTAGACGAAAGCTGACAGTGGCCTTTGAAAAAAACATCTCTTCCACATCTCTAGGGAACTCACTAATCAGATAGTGAGTCATCATCCTTCTAAGCAAGAATTCAGTGTCCTTTCACTAAAACAAATATATATATTTAAAAATAAATTTCATGTTCAATAATAAAGCAGTGGTGCTAAAACCAGCACAATTCTATTGACTCCTGAGCTCCTTGAGGTGATGGAAGGAATGTGGTACTTGGCTTTGTGCCTTACAATGTACATGGTGTGACTCTGTGATGCCTACCTAATCTAAACAAGCAAATCTTACAAAAAGTTAATCTTCTTGTAGCTTAGCACTTTCAGTGTATTTGGAGCACCACCCAAAGAAAATCTAAGCACAAATTCTATGAATCAAATTAGTAATGCTAATTAAATGTAACCATCTCCTGCTTGTTGGGATTTAGCTCCTGAAAAGCACAAACATGTTCAGAAGTTTAAAAATAAATCAGGACAATCAAAACTTGGTTTATAAATTTTGGCCCCAATTCTGCAGACATGTATGTTCTGCGAATCAGTGGTACAGACAGATGTGAACTGACAAAACTCCTTGACATTCGTAACACACAGGGAAGTGTTTCAATGACAGAGACTTTTTACCTATCTGAAACCCACAGCTGGAACTACAACCCCTGCCTCACAGAAGCTTGCTCTGAATTTTTTAGGCTGTAGGAAAGTAGTAACGGCAGGAGTGTTTTAAAGGGAAAGAAAGTTTACAAAGTGAGCCTTTGAGGAAGGGATCTTTACCACACTTCTTTAATAGCTGTGTTCTCCTTGAGAGCTTCGCTGAGGTACTTCACCCCTTTGGCTGTAATTTGATTCTGGATAAGCCTAAAAAGAAAGAACTTCATGTCAGACTAACATACAAACTAATTTATGGTGCATGCGCAACCTACGCTCAGCTTGATGTCAAGGAGCAAAGGTGCCTGTTTGCCACAAGACGACAGTTGTGATTTCTATCTGTGAGGATGGTACACAGTATTGGTCAAATGCCCCACATGCACTTTCAGAAAAAGAGCCCAGAGTATTAGTCTTTTCCTTTTAATCTTGCATCTGGTTGCATTCTGGAGATACTGAGCTTAATTACACAGTTGACAAATTTCTCCTAAGAACTGTTTACTATGGGCATGGGATTGTGATATTTGGACTCTTTGAGACAGACTAACCTCTTAGCTCTGTTTTCTTATTAAGAACACTGTGAGACATTTTTAAGTGATGTACAGAAAATTCTGAGCACAGAACCTATATAGGCCTAGTATGTTAGCAGTTGTAGTCTAGAGGTTGCCAAATCCTCCTGTCTTGTTTATCAGACCAGTAAGATCTTTGAAAAATAAGGCATTGAATTTGACTGGTTATGAGCAGGTGCAATTCCCAGTGAAGCCACCTTTGCAGCTGTAAAGTATGTCTCATCTGAGCTGAGGGGAAAATAACGATACAAAAGTATCACAACTAAGTATCAAGTAGCACAACTGATGAAGCAGTAGGTAACTCTTATTAACCACTGTAGACCATTCCCCTAGCTAAAAATGAACAGATCCCCCTAATCTGCATTAGTATAAAAACGCTCATCAGCCTAGCCTAATTCAATACTTACCTTTCAGTCTACCATGGGGTGCCCCATAGCTGTATGATTTCATGTGACTGGCTGCATGAATCCCACAGGATTCAGGATGAGGCTGAAAATTGGAATGAATTGAACGATCTCTTAGGGAGGGAGGGAGGCATTACCATTAAAGGACTTTCTGCACTTGGTAAATTAATCAAAATGAAAAGGGATCCAGTAGATTCTTTCAACTACTGGAAAAACACTTTGATTCTGCCTCAAGTTCAACTATCTATATAGGTCCCTACCTTTTGGAGGTATCCACAGGTATAACCAACAAAGTAGGATATAAATTTGTCTACTGGCAGAAACCCCTGGACAATACTGAGCCATGGTAAAGACATGTATCTAGATGACCATGCCTGCTTTGGATGGGGAAAGTTTTATTATGAATTCAACCCAAACTGCTCCGTGAAGCATATCTGCAGCTGTGTGCAAAGAAGTCAAGCCAACTTCCCCCCCTTTTTATTTTCAGGATGATGGGCACCAGAGCTTCTACTGCTTTCAAAAGAGGCTACAAGTACTTGGCACCTCGGACAACCAGCACACTTCCTAAGGGATGGGAACTCAGATTAATACAGGGAATGCTAGAGCATGGTTAGCAAAGTCTTTGTAAAGCTTGTAATGGGACTCCATGTATTATGTTCTCTTGATCACTTGGAATGAATGGATAGCTATTTGTTTCACAGACCACACCTGCCCAACCCATCCATGGACAAATTCTTGTGAACTTCTGGATTAGAACAGCCAATGCTGTGTTTTCTTAGAAGTTTAACAAGTCTCTTTGTGATTGCTAGAAGTAATCCCTGGTTTCCCGGGGATTTATGTTTTATAGATGAGTGTCTCGCATGAGTGAAAGTGTTAGCCCTAGAAGAAAACATCAGGCAAATGGGACACGTATTTAAGTGTCTGTCATGTAGGTTCTTGGTTGAAGAGTAAGAGTTGAGCTTGCTACTTTCATAGTATGATGATAAATAGTAAGAATCATAATAAGGTTATTCTGTTCTAGCTGTCTGCTTGTATTTTTTTTTTTTTTGCAACTTTTGCGTTTGAGGCCAGTACTGTTCCCCTAAAGAGAGATGAACTCAGTAGTTCATAAGTGACCAGGACACACAAACAGCTTAAACTTTTCCCTGTATGAAAGCTAGTTCAAAATGCTAGACAGCAGCTTTTAAACTTTCCATTAGAACTGTCTACAACCAGTCAACTGCATCCAGACCATGCACAGAAAGCTCACTGTGACCTACATAGACTTGGAAGGTGAAGCTTTAATGCAGTGACTGCCAAAGAGCCTGTGCCTCTGTGGAATGTAACTCACCATAAATGCACCAGTTTCTTGTTGACCTTCAGCATCTCTGCAAAACTCATTGCTGCCTCATCATCCAGCTCATTTTTAGTCAACCTAAGTGGGAGAGAAAATGTTCACTCACGATGCTATCATTATTTTTCAGCCCCCTGTTTTTCCAGCTTGTCTGTAATTTAGCTTTAAACACCCAAAGGGGGATGTGCTGTTCCTGCCCTGAGCAATTTCTAAAGGCTGGACACAAAGAGATACTGAAGAGAAGCCCTGGAGGTAAAAGAGGCAAGAGTATCAGATCTTTATTTCTCAGAGCAATGATCTAATGATACTTTCTCATGATGTTTTAGTGTCTAAAAGGTGGATGAGGTGTAATGGAAAAAGGTAGAGAATAGAGACAACACTGAAGAGGTGCAAAAACTGAGGACAAAGAACTTGACTTCAGATGATGGAAGTGAGAGAAGATGGGGAAAGCAAGATGGAGGGAGCAGAGCAAAGCATGACATTGGGACATAAGGACACATGCTGTTGATCCATTACTCATGTCCACTTTCTTCCAAAGGGATATATCTTATAGCTTGCTGGTAGTGAAAGCATAGGGGGATGAGGGGAGGGAGAGAAGGACGATGGGAGAGTAGGAGGAGGTGATGGAATTGGAAGAAATAAATTAGGCTGCAGCTTTCTCTGGAGAAAGGAGAAGTAGACCACACTGTCAATTACCAGAATATTTTCACAGAGTTGTTGTGTTGCATAGCTTCAGCAATACTTTTGCCTCCCTCTGTTGTGATGCCATTGAATGCGAGACTGCGAAGTAAAGATACAAATGTGTAAGAAACAGCCACCATCACTTGGCCCTTCCACTGCCAAATACTAGTGAATATCCTGGATGACCTGCTTCCCAGTTGTACAGTTCAGCATTTCGGTGTTTCAAAGGCTCACATACTTTGCAAACCAGTAAGTCCTTATGACTTCTACTAGTGAGAACAGTTCACAGGCACAGCCTGAGTGCAGGTCTATCATGCAGGCCATAAGGTTTGCTGTCAGTTAGTTGTACTCTTGGGACTGCCAGCAGAGTTGCACCCAGTGATTTTGAGAGTCAAGGCTTTTAACAAGGACAAAGCGTTGTACTTAGTGGTACACAAGTTTTTACATGCATTTGTCATCCCAAGTTCCTGTAAAAACCTGGCACTTTGTCCTTTAAGTCCTTCAGATGCCTGAATATCTGATTCTTCTTCCAAACACAACACCTTCTGTTGTGTATGGAGAGATAAGCTTGTAAATGCATGCTTTCCATTACAAACCATAAACATTTCTTAGTCTGCCCTTCATTGTTTGAATAGACATTAGCAAAATCATCCAGTTAAAGTTATGCTCCAGGCTTTGAGAGTTCAAAAAGCATTTCCCCCCTCAAAAGCCTGAAAATAATGCAAGGTCTCAAAAAAAGGTAGAAAGGGGGATCAAGCAGGGCAATGGCACAGACATGTTAGCATGAGTCTCTGCTAGCTTCAGCTGAAACTAGATAGTCTCAATCCATTGTGACTGGGCCTAAAAATGGCAAATATGCTGAAGTAAACTGATGTAGTAGGGACTATCTTCCCTTAATCTTCGCATAAAGCTACCACTGGTGCTAACTATGAAGTCAAATCATGAAGCAAGATTAACCAGTGGAAGATAAGAAATGAACCCAAGTGTAAGTACACCGCAGAAGACTCACCCTGCACAAGTGCCAGCAAAACCTAGTTCTAGCCAGCACAGTTACTCGTCCTCATTTTTGCAAACATTCATCAGCATATTTGCTCCTGCCTGAGAGTCCCTCAGCTCTGAGTCAGGCTCAAAATGTTTTCTTTCAAGTCTGATGTGTATGGATGGATTCTGCAATTATGGGAAGATGGCTATTTCAGATAGCTTTTAAGTTGAAATATATCTAGGTCACTGCACCTGTTCAGCTTTTAATTTTTAAGCCTGGCTATCCACTTGCAGAAAGGAGCACAAGGCACCAGCTCTGAAAACTCTGGATCTGAAGTGGCAGCACAAGCTCTCCAGTACGGTATTTCTAAAGAAACTAGTGCCATGTGCCACCTTGTGGGGAAACCAAGGAGCCTTGTCTGCTCCCTCACAGAGGAGGCCAGTGGAACTGGGAGACAAATCGAAAGGATCGCCATGACCACAGTGCTCCAGCTCTGTGGAGGGACTCCAAAAAAGCAGCAGTTGCCACAATATACATCTTTAAATCCCCAGCCAGCATTTGAAAGTCTGGCAGGGGATGGGCTGTTTTACACTGCTGGCTTCTCCCTGTGCTGTGCTACCAACTTCACCTGTGCTAGTTTGTGCCAGAAGGCTAGTTTGAGATGAATCACTGACCTCCAGTGAGAACTACATCTCATTAGCCCTGAATGTATGGTGTCATAGCTCCAGTGGAGTACAGAATGAGCTTGAATGTAAGAATGCCCCCATCCCTACCCAAACAGTTCATCGTCTAAAAATTACTTTGGTGAAAGCAGCTGTATCTTCGCAACAGAAACTGTTAACACTGAGCTTACTGGGAGCCTTATTCTGTGACAGCTGGTGCATTGTTCTGCTAATGCTCCCAGATCAAAATGGCACCCACTGACCATGTGCTTTCACAAATGCCAGTAACTCTGTGCAGCATGAGGGGAGGAGGTGCAGACAGAGGAAAGGATGCCAGCCCTGCAGTATTTTTAACTTGCTTAATGGCTGCACAGGGCTTTTTGATTAAATCTGGCCTCTAGCTTGCACCAGGAGCCTGTTGGTTAAAAATAATACCAGATGGCATTCCAAGCTATCGCTTGGTGGGAAGACCCATCGGTTCAAAGCACAGTGGGAAAGCCAGCACTACACTGAGCTGCCTGGCTCTGCTGGTGTTTTACCTCACGTTTGTTAATGTGGGGTGGTTCCTCAAGGCCTCTGCAAATGCCTTTGCTCCTTCGTCTCCAACTTGATTACCCCACATCCTGATGAAGAGAGGAAACCAGAACATATCAGGTGGGCTGCTCTACAGCCCCTCGGTGTTGCATTCTCCCTTTTTCTCTACCCTCCCCTCCTGCTCCCCCCACCTCCCCCCCCCAATTACTTCACAGTCTTTCAGGCTTGTGAGAAACCTGGCAGGTACCCTCCCTGCTGAGCCAGACATGTTCCACTCCCTGTACACCACACCACCAGCCTCTGCTGACTCACCAGTACCCTAAGGCCACAGCACAGAAGCAGCTCTAGGATCCAGCCTGCTGCAGCAGGAGTGCTTTTGGAATCACCTTGCTGCACTGGGCAAACCCTCTGCAGCCCTGTACCCTTATGGGGTAAAGGAGTCTTGTGGTCCTGTACAGCGAGCTGCCATGAGAAATACACCAAGTCCTAAATCCTATCATTTCCCTGCTCAGCATTTCCTCCCCATACTCCTGCTGTGGTTTTCCTGTTACCTGTTAGGCACAGACTGGCCTTAACACAGTGCAAAGTACAGGTCTTGGGAAAGACTCCCCAGATGCACAACTGCACGGGGACCCACAGGCAAATGGGTGACTTTCTGAAGTGAACTGCTCTACAAGCTCCCCCTTTCCTTCAGAATAGTCTAGCAAAACAGTTACAGTTCCTTCAGTGTTATACCCAAGTGGTATCTCCTCTCTCACCAAGAGAAAGATCAAAATCTCACAGAAACAGTATGACTTTGGGCTTTTCCACACATTTGTAAGGAATAGTATTTCCAGTGGCAAAACAACCCTTGGCAACACAAAGGGTTAAGAGGTGACGTGGTAAAAGCTGCAGAGATTTGATCAACATTTAATAGCAGTATCTGGTCAAATCCTTTCTATGCAGACCAACCACTTTGAAAATTCACCCTATATTACGAGGTTTGACAGCACCTCTGATGAAGTTGTTTTTTTTTTTTTACAGGGATCACGGCTTGATGACTCAGAGCCACACTCAGCTTGATGGGTAATTAGTTGGCAGCTCTTTTAAAATCAATTGAGCTTTGTGGTATCTAAACACATCCAGTTCCAGTAAGAAGTTCCCCAGAACTTCCTTGTCCTTCAGACCCAGTGCAGTTTGTTATGTAAATGCTGAATATATCTGTTCAAACATTTCTGTCCAAGCTATCCTAAATCCAGTTGAATTGGTTATTTCCTCCACAGGAGAAAACAAGAGTCCTTCACTGAATTTGCAGCAAGTACAGGACAGCAGATCCAGCTATATGACAATGGAAGTGTGCATGCTGTTCACTGTACTTGTGAAATGTTGTAGAACAACAAAATTAAAGGCCAAAAATCTGATTGTTCAAATCTGATTTTCATATTTAAGGGTTATTGTGATATTCAGAATGGCCAAACAGAGGTTTTAATTCCATGTATTTGAGTATTACATTCTGAGAAAAATGTTCTGTAGAGTGGAAAGAGAAACTGTGATTTGCCAGAGCGGCGGGGGGCGGGGGGGGGGGGGGGAAATAATTAAATCAAACCCTCAAGTCTAGCACCTCTCTTGAGAAAGAGGACAGGGACTAAAGGTTTAGAGTACATTCAGAGCTCTCTCCAATAATAGCAGACTCTCCAGTTAGCGACAGACTAGAGAGAAGGATGATAGGAATTCCTTTTTATTCTCCCATCTTGCAAATTTATCAGACTTGATGCAGAAGGTTTGACAACTATAACAATGACACTCAATAACTAGGTACACTGCCAATAGTCATAAAACTACCCAGACTTAAAAATGACCAAATATCTCTAGAACAGCTGTGTTGCCGTAAGAAAAGCAGCTATATTTACATACTGTCCTCTTACTAATTTGCCTCTCCTTTAAGGTTCTGTCAGAATAGGGGAAAAAAAACCCAAACCCAAACCAAGTATTGTATTAACTGGAGAAAAATAAAGCGGCTCTCTTTTTCCCTCCAAGTGGAAAAGACAGCTATGCTTCTGCACCGGTTTGTTCTAATGCCACCATTGGGGGGGGTGGGGGGGTGGGGGGGAATAGCAGAAGGAGAGACAATAAGAATGAAGGAAGGAATCCTAAGGGATTTACAGTTGCCTTGCCAAGATCAAGACCTGAGCTCTGCTTCTTAATACTGAACTTACCCAATTTCAAACATTGTCTTGCTCTTCTGGATGGCTTGGGCAAGGCACTTCCCTCCTTCACTAGTTATTTTGTTTGCTCCTATTCTGCACAAAATACATTAATTGATCAGGTACATCACTTACAACTGTACAGCTATTAGAATACCAGCTCAGAAAGCAATACAAGTATTTAAGGCTAATTAACTCTGGAGGCTAGCTACAGTTATCAAAGATTAACCTGGAGTAAAAAAATTCTGCAGGCATTTGATCTTTGATTAAAAGACATCATTTTATGTTGTCTTTTACATATTTTGCATGTCAGCCCTCCAAATCAGAAGTATTACTGCAAAGTCTTGTGTTTGGTGCTCCGTATGTCAGAAATGAGCTTTAGGAACTGATCCTCAAGACAATGACCCCTGCCTACTTTTTAATATAGTTCATAGTATCAGCAGTTGCTACAGAGTACATAATTACATGCAGCATGTTTCATGATGCCACAGGGAACAGAATATTTCTTGATTGTGTGGCTCCAGAGAAGACTGCAACTGATAAGTACAGACTGTAATAATTTCAAGTCTTTGTGTTCTGAGCATAAACTGTAGGTAGTGGCATACGTCAGTGTAGTCTGACCAGTGTCTCTGGCTGGCACTCTACAGAAGACCTTTTCTTTTTTTTTGGCCTATATGGCCAAATTACATATACATTGATGAAAAGAACAAACCAAAACCCCCTCAACCCACTCCATTTACATATGTACTCTATCTTAAAATAAACTCTGGGGTTACTATGCAGCCTGAAAGTAACCATCTTCCAACGGGCTTTTTTGTGAAAGTTAGATTAAATAAGCAAAGCACTGTGTGAAAGCAGCAAAAGAACCAAAGTGCTCTTGGGTTTCAAAACTCTATAAATATTTCAAGTGGGAAGGATGTGGCTAGTGTGGGGTTTCTGAACAAGTTAGTGGTAGAACAAGGACTAGAACCCACAAGTCCCTAGTTGCTGGTTGCTACATTCATACCAACAGCTGACATTGCTGTAGTTACCTCTATTTTCTGCTATGGTCACAATTAAAGCATTGGTTAATGATCTACCTTTACGTTAAACTAGTGTTGTGCATGGCCGGACACTTATCTGGGGAAGTTCCAGGAATTAAAGGGAACAACTCACCAAGTGAATTTGGGGAATTCCAGAGTTGAGGTATGACACCAGCACAGCCTGACTCCAATGGCCCATAAAAGACAAGATACAAAGAAGCTTGGTACTAAATCCAAGTGAATTTGCCTATTGCGAGGGGCAGAAAGGTTCATACACCACTTAAGCCTCACTCAGGTGCTCAGACTGAATTTAGGTAAAGAACAGGTCTCATGCTCTCCTTTTGCTTACTACTATATTCCAGTAAAGACTATGGATTCAAGAGTTTCACCTGCTACCATTCACTGCTAGACTACTGTAAAAGAACATACAACTGCAACTTAAGTTATATTTTATTTGAAATGTAATTTTTATCTTTTTTCCACTCTCCCTCCTGTTTCAAGTTGGTTTACCTTAATTAGGATACTGTAGAAAGGAAAAAACAAATCCAACATACTTAACGTATTCAAGGCTTGAACACTCTTCAATTAGTTTTGCAACATATTTGGCTCCGACATCAGTGATTTGATTGTTGTACAAGCTTAAAGAAAAATCACATTGGTAAAAATAGGTTATTCCTGCTGTTACTTTAATACTTACAACCTGTATGTTTTATAATGCACACATAACCTCTATCTTTTTTGTATGGCTTTGTACACATTCACAGTTGCTTGTATTTCTATTTTGATATACAATTCATATTGTGAAGGGCTAGATATAAAATACTATAAATAATGGGAAAATATTTATATTTTTTTTTTTAATATATGGTCTCCCCAAGCAAACAAAATTTCCCTTTATACCTGTGTTAGTACAGAAACAATATTGCCAGAAGGGAAGTTAGAAAACACCAGAAGAATGTATTTTTTGTCTTTTAAAAGTCATAAAATCCCCTTGCAAATATTACTGAAGATCAGATACCTGAGCAGATGTACTTGCCTTAGGGCACTGGAGGAAGGAGGCAATTCTTGGTGTTATGTTGACTTCTCAAAAAGTTATTTTTATGTAGCTACTTAACCAAGAGCAGGAAGTCAGAGCTAACAGGCCTTCCAGCTTCAACTTCATTAAGAACTAATTAAGGTCTTAAAGAAATTGGTACCATGAACATAACACTTGAACCTATGTTTCCGATATTAGTCTCTACCAAGCTGTATCTGCTTTGCATAGTTGGAATAAATCAATTTATGGCAGAGAAACCAGGAGGCTCTAGCTATAAAGCACACACTCTCTTGCTCACGCTCTTTCCCGCCTCCACAGCTATAGAAGGTTTTAGGTATAAAGCTAGCATGCCCACACAGTTCAGTAACCTGACAGTGGTCTGCACTGTATTATAGAAGGGCTTGATGTCAGTGGATGTCACCCTGTAATGCAGTGCAATGGCAGTGGAAGCTGTGGTCCTTTTCCCAGTGAACTGTTAACAGGATGGCAGTTGAATAATTTCTGACACAAAGTGCTGCTTTGCTTATGTTCAGTAAATGAGGAGGTAACTGTGGTTTCCATCTCACCTTTGTTGTATCAGTACTGTCAGCATTGCAGTTTTATTTTCTAGTATCAACATCTATTGTTTTGCTCCTAATTGGTACATACCCTAAGAAAGTCACAATTTGGTACTTGGAGAGTTCTTCATACAAGATCTTTACTCCATGATCTGTGACCTGATTTACACTGAGCCTGGAATGAAGGCAATGAAAAGAAAGTTTGAGTCAATATGGATTACAAGTGTTCATCACCCATGAGCTAATGAATGACTGGAAGTCTATGCATTTTCCTCTGATATTTTAACAGGTCCTTATGCCACATATTAAAAGCCATTAAGGGAAATGTGAGCTCAGTTTCATACAGCTTATTTCAAAAACAACAGAAAACAAAAAGCCCCAAATCTCCAAGGCAATGCTCTGGAAGCTGTCCACAGAACTGAAAACAATAAAATGTAGTAAGTCAGACACCAGAGACAAACACCTCATCCTCCTCCCATGCTTACTGTGACTGCAGGAAGAAATTCTGCTTGACACCCTAGCAAAAGCCAGCTTTCCAAGCTACTCTTCTTGCAACCTTCTGAGTACCTAGTGAAAGCCAGGCATCTTGAAAGTCACAACACATTCAGGCTTCACTGAATAAAGGTTGTGAAAAGCCCTGGCCAGGAAATAGATCTAGCATGCGTGTGCTTGATGTTTCTAATTTTATTGTCCCAACTAGACACGAAACAAATCAATGTCAGTCATTCACAGAATAAAAATACTTCTTTTCACAGTTGTTTGGGGGGGGCGGGGAGGGGTTGTGTGTGATGGTAGTGGTTTATTTTAAACAACTCAAGCTTTTTCATCTTGCCTACATGGACAGGTTCCTGTGAAGCATTTCAATTCTGATGAATCACATTTTCTGGGTAAAGCTGTCACCGTGGAAACATTTTGACCAGCTTTATTTTCTACACAAACTCAGAAGCTGAACGTTCACTGCTGAGCATCCCTTATCACCCAACAGCCTCCCTGGCTCTTGCTAGTTAGTAACTTAGTCACTTGGGAATGCACTAGCACATAGCAGAAATCAGAGCCAATTTCTACAGATCAGAACACTCTGCTTCTTTGAAAGGGATGGTTAAGCTGTTCAAAACAATGCTTCCTGACCTGCAGAAATTGGTCATTAGAAATGGAAGTCCTAATATCAGAAGAGCCATAAAGACAAAAAGGCAACCTAACACACTGGTTTAGTGCTGGAGATGGTGTTAAGATCACACTGTGTATGGCATGATCATATGAAGGGACAAGGAACGAAAGCCTGTCCTTTATCTTCTTTGTTTTGTCTTACATACTTATGCATTTTCCTCCCAAGTTTCCTTATTGCTTTCTCTTGGGAGGTCAGCTGATTTGCAAGTAATTAGAAGAAACAAGTGTCACTTGCTTTGATTTAGTCCTAGAGGAAAACAAGGCAGAGCACAGCCAACCAGGAGGAATAAATCCATTTATAAAAAAAAATTTCTCGTGAGGCTGAAGGAGCTTTAAAAAAAAAAAAGATATATTTGAAGTTCCTGGTTTTCTGCACCTAAATGTTTGGACAAATAAGGTAGAGCTACATGGCACAACCTCAAAGGACTGCAGGTGGAACAATCTGGCCTGTGATGTTAGACGTGGACTTAGTTCTCCCTGATCACACCAAGCCATGTCCTCCCTCCACATCACCTCAGGGAAACACCACATCTAAAGACTTCAACTACATCCTTTCACAGAGTACTACATGTTAGCTTTTGTTCTGTGAAAGCCAGACATCTTGGCAGGATGTAAAAGCAAGAAATTCAGAGCTTTTGCTCAAGGGTTATTGTGAATAGTAGATCCTCTCTCACCGCACATGACCAAGGGCAGAGATAGGCTCAGGCAATCTTCAGATAATGGAGGAAGCACTTCTGTTTCCTTTCTTTTCCCTTAAGCACTTTCTCCTGTAAAAATCCTCTTTTGAGACAAAATTATTTGAGACAGAGCTAACTAAACCTACAGGGTTAAACAGTCCTGGCTTCTAAGGACTTCTTATCACATTTTCCATTTGCATTTCTAAACTTACAGCTTGTCCCTGCTCCTGAAACTGGCTGAACAAAGATTTCAGAAGATCTGAAATTTTAATATCCAGCAGCCATAAGAATCCTCATCTTTCTCCACTTTCAAGATCAATTCCTCCAGCTCAGCAGTTTGTGGAATAAACCAAGGATAAGCAAGGAGCTGCTTGCAGAGACTCCTACCTGATCACTGCAAGCTTGCTGAAGCAAGGTAGCAGCTGTTTTACTCCATAGTCATTGATGTTGTTGTTGTCCAAATCCAGAGCCAGGTGCTTTTGAAAGTGATGCACAACAAAGGAAATAGCACTGCAGTCAGCAGAGTAGGCATTGCAGTATGTGAGCTTGATGTAATTGGCATGCATGCGTTTGGCAGCCAACTTCCCCACTTTCTCACTCTGAGTCTCGTAAAGGCACCTCAGCATCCAAACAAAGTTGGGCTGGACCTGGACCTGATTGTAGTTTAGAAGCCTGGACCGAGTGACACCTTTCAGGTGGGATTTCATGCTCTCCCCAAGGTATGTGATGAGTGTCTTTCTCTTCCTCTTAATAACTGCAGGCAAAACTAAATGTCTGAAGAGTTTCTGCTTGGATCTAGAAAGCAGACCACAAAGAAACAGGTTGGTAAAATGAAAGTGTTCCTTATTTCGGAAAGGATCCTTCCCTGCTAGTTGTTTCTTCAACCAAGGAATACAAAGGCAAGTAGGCTGAGCAGTCTCAGTGGAAGAACATTCATTGAAAAACTGAAGTAACTCCTTTGCACCCACTTTCTCTTCCATAACCAGGAACAAAGCTGTGAAAAAAGACTGAAGGGTTAAGTGCAAGAACTCATAAGTGCACTGATTGTCACAGCCACTGTAACCTTTAACTGTCCTGAGAAAGCCCAATTGCAAATCTCCTTCAGAGATGTTTACTGATGAGACCTCCTCCTGCTCGAAGATAAAGAAAGAGTTCTCCATCCCTTTGTATGCCATTTTACCCAAAGCTAGAAGAGTTTCCTTTCTTGATTTGAACATCTCTGCTTGGCTTCTGGTGTTGTTCTTCAGCAAACTTGTTTTCACAGATCGGTTCAGATGGACTTCGATCATGAGCAAAAATACATCTGTCAATGTAACAGAACAGTCTGGAAGCTCGTGGCTGTCAAACATAGAATGGAAGTGTTCGTAGCATTTAAAGATAATCCAGCAAAATAAAGGCACTGAACACAAACTGCAGAGACTGGGGTTAGCTTCCAATTGGTTCAATACCAGTGTTCGTTGCCCCTCATCTTTGAAAAATGTAGCAGTGTATTCCTTCAGGTTATTGCTGGAGAAACCACGGAGCAACACTTTCTTTCTAATGATGTTTCTTTGGATCTCAGTCCCTGTCCTTGCTGTAAGAATTTTCTTGGATCCCTTAAGAAGCTTTCCTCTGAGAAGGCTTACCAGCAGCACCAGGGGGTGGATGGGTTCATTGGGTGAACACATCTCAGGCACGCTACTGAGATCAAAGTTGGAATAGATCTCATCGAAGCCATCAAATGTGAAAAGAACTGTATGAGGGAATTGCAAGATGTGATGGAACACCTCTGCAGGGTCCTGGTCTGGGTAGCAATTATATTTGAAGAGTAGGTCTTTCAAACATATGGCTTCATCTTCCTTAAAGCAACTAAACATCCTGCATCGGAAACGGAAGAAAAATTTGGCCCCTATCTCCAATTCTTTTCTGGCCCAAAGGCTTTGTATCTTTTGCAGCAAAATGGATTTTCCAATTCCTGCATCACCAAAGACATAAATAGTCTCTCCATCTTCATTAATTAGCCCAACTGCATCATCAAAAAGGGCTTCTAACTGACACACTTTGCCTAGACTCTCATTGGTAAAACTGACCAGCTCCATAATATTGTCAGAGTAGATTTCTTCGAGCAGCATCTCTTCCCTCTGAGCATATGACATAACAAACTTGGAGTCCCGTCCCAGTTCATGTCTGAGTTTCTGGCAATACCTGCTAACTAAAAAGACAGTGAGCTATTATTAAAAAGACTATTATTAAAAAGGACTATGTATACAATGACCCACCTGTTTGGGAACTGAGAGGGGGTAATAAACAAAAGTAATTCTAACGTAAAATTGGTTCTTTGGCAGATTGCTTCTATTTGTGCCACCATCACTCTCTTGGGAAATTCAGGTACTAATCAAAGGTTATGTGCGAGCCACCATTTCCCGAAAGCCAGTACTGACACTGCATTGCTTTAAGGGGCTGCTATCCTTCAGCTGAGACTCAAAGCCAAGCCCCTGACCCTTTGTTAAAGACTGTTTTACTCCCTGCAAAGGCTTGATGGGGTTGTTGGTCACTGATTAGTTTTGGCATCTGCCTTTTCATTGTATTTATATCCTACCTGTGATTTATATGATGTAGGTGGTTATTCTTTCCTAACTTGTTAATTTTTATTATTGTAAATAGAAAGCATGTGTTTTAGAAACTGGGTGCCAGGCACCTCAAAAGATTGTTTTAAGATGACGAAAAAAAGAGAGTCGCAGTTATTGTGCAATGTTGGCTTGTGTTTTTATTGCAGCAGAAACTTCATTTCAGATGGGACCAAGTAATTACTGTATTTATACAGTATGAAAAAACCTCTCAAGAAGAAAACATTTATTTCTGCAATACTTGAACTCTGACTTTTGGTATAACTCATAATTTAGGATCACAGAATAATTCAGGTTGGAAGAAACTTCAGAAGGTCTCTAGTGCTACCTCCTGCTCAGAACAAGGTCATTTATGAAATCAGATGAGGTTATTCAGGGCTTAATCTAGTTGGATCTTGAAAACCTCCAAGTATGGAGACTGCACAGCCTCTCTGGGCAACCTGTCTCATTGCTTGACTGTCCTCATCATGAAATACTGGCTCTTCCATTGCCAAAACATCACAGCGTTGCTAATAAATTGTAGTAGAGGCCTAGAAAATACTACAGCTGGCACAAAGTGGTTATGCCATTATGCTACATATCCAAAAACAAATGCAGAAAGAGCTTGACTTTAGCAAAATAGAATGTAATATATCAACATGACTGTTGTATTATACAGCGTGCCTTTTAATTATTTGGCTGCCACTGCTAGCAAGCACAGCATGCACACAATTATCTTCCCTGGCTGTGCCTGCCTAGACTCTCTTACTCTCATGCCACCTCCTAGACTCTCTTACTCTCATGCCACCTGGTTAGAGCTCCCTACGTAGCAGGGTAGTTCTAAGGGAAGGAATATTAGATGCATGGCCTTACCTGGATCTGTATTTACCACAGGTTTACTACAAATATTCTCTGAAGGCTTGTAACCTATTTCATCCAGCCAAGGCTGAAGTTCATAGTAAGCATCAGTGACTTTCTGCAGGACATGGATGAAATATTCTGAAACCTCTTCTCCCTTGCTTTGAACCAAGTCTAGAATTTTGCGAACCTGAAGAAACACCACATGAAAGGTCATTGATACATAGCATTTTATCACAGTTACACTTGTGGACTGCTTTAGGATCCTTTTTGGACTGGAACAGGGGAGCAAAATCAAAACTGGTGCTTCAAAAACTTGAATTCAAAATCTAGCTCTGAATTTGAACCATCACAACACTCACCTGCTGCTTGTATTTGGATGTTGGAAGAGAGTTGGCTCTGCAAGTTAAGGTCTGAACTTGTAGCTAAATCACATGCTAATCAGAAACAAAATGCATACATACTGCTCCTCAAGAGGGAACCCAAAGGATTTCCTCAGCCTGGCTAGATAGTATATTTTAAATCCCATGCTAGTTAAAAAAAAAAGGGGGTGGTTTCTCAGCACCCTAAACTCATCCTCTGGTTTGTAAGTACTCCAGTCACATTTAAATTTACCTCAGGATCTAGCCAGATCCAGAGCAGGGTAGGCAGAATCTCTCTCTGGATCTTAATGCAGATCTAAAAACCTATAACTCTTCCTTTTAACACAGCAACACAATTTTGTAGGCTTTCTTTGTACAATGGACTCGCTGCCTGCAACTGTGACTAAAATTAATGGCTACCAGGCAGTGGCTGGAGCAGTTCAAGTCCAAGCATTAGCTCGAAAGGCAAGGCAGAGCCTGATCTCTGAGCAACCAGTACACAGCAACGCTAGTACAAAACCCTCTGCAAGACAGAGCAATCATCTGGGGGCCCATTTTGAATGTCTGGATCCTCTTGCTAGAAACAAATTAAGAATTCAGTTCTAAACCAGGCAAAGGGTTTCTAGAGACTGTGGTCTCTTGTGAGCTTAAAGCAGGGTGAGGTACACCCAGCACAGCAAAAACATGGTATTTTTTGACAATTTGTACGCTCTAAAAAGCAATTTTGTGCCTTCCAGAGAGCTCCCACAGAGTCCACTTCACTTACACTACTGTGGTCTGCTCTCTGTCTCTGCTTAGACTCCTGATGCATGGCTTCCCCCTCAGCTTTGTTAAAACAATCACATATATTATGCTGAACAATAAGAAATGGAGATGAACATACAGTGCACATTTATTCAGCTTTGACCCTATACACAGAGTGAGCACTGTGTTACCGTTTCAACTTGCCAGCAAGAATGATTATTTTGTGAAGTGTGCACTGTTAGTGAAGTCCAAGGTCCCTGAATTTTTTATGGTTTGCCCGCCTCTAGCTGTGACACTATTCTGAAGCTGCATGACTCGTTGGTCAGGGAAACAAATAAGGAGTTTGTTTTAAGTCATGATGCAAAGAGCAACTGTGTACATGTGATAATTTTCCCCTATCAAAAGACCAGGAAATAATTTTTGCTATGTATGTCCAAAGATGAATCAAAACCCCAAATGTGCCAGGATATATCAATTTTCCATACAAACATTTACAACATACATAGGTCTTTAAAGATAAGGGAAGGTGTGCACATAGACAACACACAATCATTAACTTCTAAAATAATATTTCATTTCTGTCTCTCCTTCTCTAAAGCAGGATGATCTGCCCCACAGCATCCTAAAGTAGATTTTCCTTGCAATACTCTGCATAATAACGAAGGCTTGCATGTAGCAAGCTGCACTCTAACAGCCACTGTGGTCACCTCCTTATCAGAGGACAAAGCTGCAGCTGTGGGGACAGAACAGCAATTATCACCCTGCTCATTCTTACAGCTGCCAACAGGCATTACAAGCAGTGCCAGCCATCCTGGAAAGAGATGTGCTGGAGACACTTGTCCAGAAGGAACAGGGTGGGAAAACTCCAAAATAACAAAGATTAGAAAAGACACTAGGCATAAAATTGCCAGATAAACCCATAAAACCCAGTGGTAAATTGAAAGTAACAAAAAGCTTATGCTGGCTAGTGAAATAAAAAGAATACCTTATCTGCTTGAGTTGGAAATTGGATAACAATCTCTGCATCTTCAGTGGAGAAGTAGTCATTCTTAATCAAGTTGTCAATCAAACACTGTGTGTTTCGGATTCTACTGACCAGAAGTTCTCGGTATACCTTCAGCAAAGCAATGAAGGACGGAGGACTTGCTCCTGGAGGTTTTTCCACAGAAATCTCCAAGTTAGCACAAAGTTGGCCTTCCATGGCTGAGATAGCAAGAAGCTGCTCCACCTAGACTCATCTTTGACAAACTGTCCATTTGCAGTGGGAAGTCACCTTGGAGTTAACTTCGGGGAAACAGGCAATCTGTCCTTCACATGACTGAGCCTATAAGAAGTTAATTGTATAGAACCTCAGTTTAAACCTTATTCTATGAAGACACATCCTTCAATTAGCCATCAAAGAATACTTCCAACCTCTGCGTAATATCATGGCCGACTTATTAATAAGTTTCTTCCTCAGGTACTTCCATTTATTTGTTCAGCTTTTGGAAAAAAAATACCTACAGCAGGCAGTCTCCCTTCTGTACCAGTACTTTACTCTAGCCTCTAGCTTGCCTCAAACACCACCACTGTCATTTGCTTTAACTGCCTGTTCCTAGTGCATAATTTAATATTTTTTTATTAGCTTTTCATGTTTCAGTAGACAAAGCAGGGCATCTGTCCAAACATATCTGGACAAGTAAATAAATGGAATAAAATTATATTTCATAGCAATTAATTTTGTATAAGGAATTAATTTATAGTAGCAATTCACTTTGCTTTTTCTGTGTTACAACAACAGACCCTGTATAAAGTGTTGCCAATATGATAACTGTCCCCGTAAGCAAGACCTTGTGAACTCTTGAGACAGTTTTAGCTAAACTAGGAAAAAGCATTTAGCTTCAGGGCACCATGTCTGAGAGGCAGTAGTGAGACTGTGGGAAAGCCACTGATCAGAGGTTTCTGTTAAGAAAGCCAAGAGTAAAATTATGCTAACAGTGAAAATGCTGCTGCAGATTTCAGAGCTACTACACCACTTAGGGGCACAGAGCACTTCATATGTCCTCAAGCTATTGGTTCAGACAGCACGTAAAACAGGGAAAATATCATTGCATTGGTTTAATTTGGTTAATCTTATAAAATTCAGGTGATTAACCATAAAAGTTAAAAATACAGTTTTTCAGAATCTGAAAAATAACAATGTTACAGAAAGGACTGAAATAAGCGCTTGTAAATATACAAGATCCCATCTCTAGTGAGTCACACAAAAAAAATCTGTACCTCTCCTTCAGCAGGAATTGCACAGAATAACTAAATTCACAAGACTCTTCCCCATATGATGAACTAGGCCTGGAAGATAGCACCACAATTCATATTCAATACTGGATGGGGCATCCAACCCACCTCCAACTTCATAAAGGGAAAAGATTGCATACAATACAGCTTGTAATGAAGATACCAATTTAAAGCCTGTGCAAACACACAGCTTGAATGCCTGACCTCAGCCCCTGTACAAACACCTAGAGACACAACATGATCATTAACTCAGAGAGCTACAGGCTCAGGAAACCCTCTCATTGCTGTAGAGATGTTGTTTAGAAACCATACTCTTTAGCATGAATGCTCTCTCCTTGTCTACAAATGTACATGCTGTGTAAGCCCTCATTCTCTATACCAGCTCGAGAGCTCTTTTTAGATGGCCATTTATTCCCATTTTTCTTTACAGGCCATAAAGCAGTAGGAATTAGGATCAGACTGCTCTCTGTTGTATTACTAAGGGTTTGTGTTTTTTTTAATTGCAGTTAATATACCATACAGCAGGCATGAAGTTATATCGTGATTACAATTCAACAATAAGTTCATTTAGGTACTATTTAGGTATGAACCTTGCACATATAATTTCCCATGCAAAAAGCAGGTTTTTTTGCAAGATCAAAACTCAATCACCTCCACATAGACAATAAGAATTTGCATGATCTGCACAAATTACTGGCACCCTCCAGCAAGAGGTAAAATGTACTGTTGCTTCAGCAGGTCAAGTGATATTTGGAAGAATGTTCTTAGATTCTGATTACAGTCATATTAATAAAAACAAAACACAAAGCCCTTCTTCAACAGTTCTGTAAAGGTGCCAGCTCTGCTGCTGCAAAATTCTCTCACAATTTCCCAAGACGTTTACATTGCCAGCAAACTTTCCAAGTGCTCCCCAGCACTGCCCTGGCAAGCTGTAACTGAGCCCTGCCAGCTCACAGATTCTTCTAGGTGACCTGCTACTGGAACAAAAACAAACTTCTATGGGTTTTCCATATGAGAAGCTGCAGTCTGCATCCATGTAGCTTCTCCTGCTTGAAGCTGGAGAAAGACATGGTTTATACTACTGCATTTTAGTGATACTACCTGTCTACACTTAGAACCACAGGGCAAACCAGCTTAGCTCCTCTGATTTCAGGAGACCCAATAGGTCCTAACTTACGGTTGCTCACCTGCACAGATGCAGATAACTGCATTAAGAGTCGAGCCCTCCAAAGGCTGAGACCCCAAAGGCAAAACCCCAGCACAACTGTTTTGGATCACAGCCAACTGCAAGGGAATGTAACCAAGTGATCTGACTTTCTTACCACATGAGTAAGTGACTGCATCTACTCAGACAAATCAACCTTTCATTATGCCACTCACATGACCCACCAGATGAAGTGGCTGATTTCTGAGTCACTCAGCTTCCTAGAAGCCACAATGGCACATCTCTTTGTTCAAGAAAGCTCATTCCATAAATGAACTCTATCATGAAGACCAAACAATGCTGAAAACATAATTTACTCTAAAGCTTTTGCAAGCTTTTAGTTAAAGAGATAGAGACACTTTAAAATACATGAAATAAAAATACTCTTTTCTTTCAAGATACTGCATCTACCCAACGTTCTCTGCTTGCTTTGGTTATTCTAGGACCACATTATCCTAATGCATTTTCTTTCTTTCTACTTTATGAGAAGAACTGAGACAAACATCCAAGAAACCATAATAACAAACCAAAGTGCTGTCATGTGTACAAACCAAGAGAAGCGTTTTCTTCACTCTTCCAGATCCATCTACAAAGAGTATAAGAAAAGAAAGAAGAAATACAGCAAAAGGACAAGAACATGGAAAACATGGAAAGATCAGAAGGTCTCAAAGATGCCTGCCCTGCATCTGACTAAGTCCAAGTCAGTACAGAACCTGGTTGGTACTGGAAGGGGTGTGCATACGTATGCTGCAGGAAAAAGCATGTTCCCTTTCATACAGGGTGACCTGCAAGAGAGTAGAGAAACAAGAAAGCAATCAAAAAAGAACATAAAGTAAGGATAAGCATTAGGGGAGAAAAGGAGAAAGAGCAAAAATGCTGAGCAGGGAAGTCACAGTTTGCAATATGAATTCTGTGCATGATGATGTACTCAGTGATATTTTTCAGTGGCAATATTAACTTTAAGGCAAAAAACCCACGCCACCCAGTACTGGAGAAAACAGCAATTTTCATCAGTCTCTTAATAAGAAAAAAATGGAAATTTCCACCATCCATAGAATAAGAAAATGCCACATCAGATGAGCAGCTGAACACCTTAAACAGTGCTGGAACAGAAACATTTCCTGCCACATGCTAGTTAAGAGCAAGGCAGGTATGTGCACTTTTGTAGCAAAGTGTATCAGATACATGAAGAAACTTCAGGTCCTACTCAGACTAAAGTAAACACGAAATTTTTCTACAGTAGCAGTTGTAGGTGCAACAGCACCTAAAAGTCCTGATCAGCATGAGAAACATGTTTGTTCTCTTAGAGAAACACACTGCACTTAAGATTCTGATGTATATGATTCTGTTTTGCTCGGGTGTTTTTTTTGTTGTTTGTTTGTTTGTTGGGTTTTTTTTAAACACAATGCCAATGTGATGCTATCATGAGGTCTCCCACTTATCTACAAGTCCATCACCTCTTGGAAGGAGTCCCAGCTTCCATCCTCCTTTAACATGCATCCTTTCAGTGAGGGATCACAAGGTTACAAAGCACTAAGTCTCTTGTTACAAGGATCTGTTAGTTTTACAATGCTAGGTTACACGTCTGGTGTGTTTAAAGATAAATGCTTATGCAACTTAAAAATACGCATTGAAAGCATATAGTTGAAGTGCACATAGTGTTCTTTGCCTTATCTTGGGCACTCCAGATGCTGAATTCAATTCCAGTGCAATTTTTGTGACTGATGTGGCATCAGTCATGGGGACACTGTTAGAAAGGACTAAGACATAACATTAACGTGAGACACCTCAGTGCACTGACCAAGGTCTATGAGCATCCACTGTTGAAAACTGCTGCATCATTTTTGGAACTGTTCCATTCCTGAAAGGGGTAATGAATAAAATAATTTTTCTGAAAGCCACCTTAAGGCTCTTACAATCCTTTGTAAAACATTACTAAGATATGGTAAAGACAGATCACCTGTTCTAACCGCAACGGCTTGTGAACACATCTATTTAGAGAAATGAGTATTATCATTGAGGTTTGTACACAGAAAAGTATGTACACAAGGAGAAAGGGAAAGATTTGCAAGCTTGATACAGTAGCTGAAACAAAAGAACAGCTAAGGAGGAATGGAGAGAGACAAGAGAGATGATACCCGGGCAAAGCAGGAGTCTAGGATGGGGAGAAAACAGGAGAGACGCTTATGGGGAAAAGCTTCTTATGTGGGAACAGAATGGACTTCTTGCTCCTGAGAGGGAAAAATAAAAACCAATGATTTACTGAAGAGGCTGCCAGTGATGTTGGAGATGAAATTCAGTTAGCCATTTTGAGGACAGCAGCTTCGGTCAAGTGAAGATGACAGAAAACAGACCACCAGGAATTAAAAAGAACCAGAGAGCAGAGTGCTCACCCATCACTTGTAAAGGCAAAGAAGAGAGAGACAGGGCCTTGGCCAAATGAAGTGTCAATGGGGATTGAAGGCATGTGAGAAGCAACAGCAAGTGTGGCAAGAGATGCATATCATAAGCCTGCATAACCGACAACAACAAAGAGGAAGCAAGATGGAGATCAGGCCAGGGATAAGGAGGGAAATGAAAAAAGGAAACGAAATTTGTCATAGTAAGAGGTACGATAAAAGTACCAGTGCTTACAGCAAGGTTTTGTATAAACCATGTCAATAAGCTGCAGTAGCACTGATGGCCCCTGCATGAATACACTGGCACTTTTATCTAGTGGTACTTCTGACTTCCCTCTATTCTCAGCATTGTGCAAGCATATATACATTTTTATGTTTCCTGGCCCTGCCCTTCTCACATCCTCTTTTCACTAAAATCTCCTTGCTCTTCTTCTAACAAAACTGCTATGCCTGTTCAACTTCCAGTGCTGCAAGTCCTCTGGCAGTGAAGAATATATTGGTTTATCACAACAAGGTCTTACCAACTATGAGAGCTGTAGATACAGGGGCTGAAGGATCTTAAAGAATAGCTAAAAACCATAACCACTTTTGGGTGAACTAGGGAATTCACTCCTCATTGAGCTGACAGCTCCAAGTAGACTGCACAGGATGAAGCAGTAAAGGCAATATAAGGAGCAAATTAATTAACAACCATCCTTTAAAGCAGCTGATTTAAGACCAAGCTAGAGTATTTCTGAAAATCTGAAAACTCAGTCAATACTACTTCTTCTGTAGTCTTGCTATTCTGCCAAAAACTGTTCCTCTAAATTGCCTGTGAGAAAAAGCCCTATGCCACATACCAAGCTATCAGCAGCCAGTAGCTGGAATATCTTCAGGATTTTCACAGCACCTAGTATCCAGCTCTGGCAGGACAATAGCAAAGCACACACACAAGCCTCAGTCCCAGCTCAGGGCTAGTGGAGTTCCTGTTGGCATAGCCTTCTGTCCATAGTATTCAAAATGCAATTAGTCTTCGAGAGGTAGCTGTATGAAAGTAGTGCCCCATTTCACATGAAAATCTGTGCCCTTTGTGTCTCCAAGTCAGATTTGTTTCCTGAGAAAAGCTATTTTGCAGTGCTAGCCACCTCACTGCAGAGTCATTACAGCAAGAGGAGAACTGGAGTCTTTCCCATGCTTTTTTTCATTAATAACGGTAACCTAGTCAGGCCTGTCTAAACTCAACTTTTTGCTATCACCGGGAGACACAGAAAAGAAACTGATTTTCCACATCATATTGCATGTGTGCCTCAGCAGGCAGTCTTTTGACTATAACAAATGAATAAGAATGTATTTCCACACAGCAGCTCTCACTTCTTTTAAAAGAACTTCAACTATTTTACATAGTTCAAGAACAGTAAAAAATGTGTAGCCATTAGAAGCAAATGGGCACATATACTACACAAAAAGTCTGCATGTTTTGATGAGAAGTGATGCAATGTATTTCCCAGAGGTACTAAAAAATAGCCTTTTATTTTTATATAGCAGAAATGGTGCATCAGTATGGCTTGCACAGAGTCCCCGTACTGAGTTAAAACACACTCATCATACCCCAGTTTACAATCTCTGTGTAACTATCATCATCGATGCTACATATGTCAATAAATGCCTTGGGAGGCATACAATAACATCACACTAGTGTAAATCCATTACAACTCATGCAATTTTGCATTGCTCTGGGGTCACTGAGATCAGCATCTTCCAGTGATTTTCCGTCCCTCCTGATTTTCCCTCCCTCCTCCCCCTCTCTCTCCTTTGACTGTAGCATAAGCTTTTGTAGCCATCCTGAGATGTTTGAAGAGCAACAGATATTTAAGAACACAGAAGAAATTATTTCTGCCTCCACCTGGTACATTCACAAGCATTTGTTTAAAAGGCACAGGCTTTTACAGAATTATTCATACCCCTCACAGGTTTTCCTGCTACATTTCCTAAACAGCTTACTTCTAAACAAACGGAGCTCTACATACAACGTTTAGATGAATTAACAAGTCCCTGTCAAAAAGATTTTATGTGGCTTCCTGCTAACTCCTTTCAGGAAAAAAATCAATAGATAAGAAGGAACCCCTACTAAGAAGCAAAGAAATTTTCTACTATTAGAGAAATCTTTGGGATTTTTCTTTTTTTCTAAGAGATGGAGGAGGAAGGGAACAATTTACTGGTGTATCTAAAAAATGTAACTGCTTTTCTACTATTATCTACTATTTCCACGTTCAACCTGCAGTGAATTCTACAATTAAAGTTGCAATTGATGGAATCACATATTCACAGCTCTCCTAATTCTCCCTCCCAAGCTTTGTTCTGGTCATTAACAGCAAACCTAATTAGCTACAGCCACTCCACCTGCCAAAGATCACCTCCCGGTCGTGCCTCTGCATCCATCGATCCATCAAAAAAGGGTCCTGAGCGGGGACTGCCTAAGTATTGAGGTGCGGCGAAGTGAACTGCTGTTGCCAGCAGCACGCTGGCGTGGAGGGAGACCGCCGCCATGCCATGCCATGCCATGCCATGCCCTCCCCACAGCCACAGGGCACCAACTCTGCCCAGGCAAACCCACTCCCGCCTCCCTCAGCTTCTTTCGCGTTAAGGGAGCGAAGCACCGAGGCCCAAACGACTCCCGCGTGAGTCAGCGCACGGCTACGGCTCTTCAGTCAGGTTTACGGCAAGTGAATGGCTGTCTTCTCCTGTTTTATCCGTCCGGCTCACGGGAAAGGCAAGGCAGGCGCGGGCTGCGCAGCAGGTCCTCCCCCCGGGCTGCCGGGCGCTCCCTCCCGCCTCCTCCGCCCCTCGGCACCCTTCCCCAACGGCCTTCAGGAAAATTACTTCACCGGCCAGCATCTGTAACAGTATTTATTCCTGGTAGCGCTGCTGTATTTTGCACGAAGGCGCCGTCTCCCTCGCCGAGGAGCTGCTGGGGCACTGCTGGCCCCGCTCCTCGCTCTCTACCTGACGCCGCCTGCCACACGGAAACCTCCTCCCCGGAGGCGGGAGGGGCCCCTGCTGAAGAAACACGGAAAAAGTCCCAAAACTTTCAATTCAGGAGCGCGAGAAGTTCACCAAGAGGCAGACGCCAGCGGGAGCCGCCGGGGAGCAGCCCTTCCCCTTCCACCCCGCAGCCTTTCAGGCGGCAACGCAGAAACTTCGGTTTACAAGAAGCAGAAACTTTGATGTGCACCCTCCAACCCTCTCGCAGCGCCAGCCGCTGACCTGCTGCTGCCCAACGCCCCTCTCCCCGCCTGCCCCGAGCCCCCCGCCCCGCACGACATGGCGGCCGCCAGTGGCGAGCGAGGCGGGCAGCGGCCCGGCGACCCTCCTCCGCTCCTGGCCCTTCCCCGGCACTCACCGCGGCGGCGAAGGGTCCGGAGACGAGGGGAGGAGCGGGGCGGCGGCCGGCCCACGGGTGCTTCCCCCCCGGCCCGCCGGGAAGGAGCTCCCGCCCCACGCACGGTCTCTCCTGCGCGGCGGGAAGCGGCGCCTCCGCAGGCAGGCATTGCCGAAGGCCTCTCTCCCTCACGAGCACCGCTTTTCCCTCCCCACACCGGCGTGGCGGGAGGCCTACTCCCCAGAGAGAGGTGGCCCGCAGGAGCGCACACCCTTTTCCTCAGCGGGAGGCCGTCAGGGTATTATTTTCTGTTCTCTTCTTGCAAGAGTAAAACGACCCGTGTAGAAGTTCAAAAGCCCAAAGGAGCGTGGCAGTAAGGGTAAAGCAAAAGAAGCGGTGCTGATGTTGAGTGTGTTTTGCCCCCCATCGTGAAATTATATCCATTATAAAACACAAATAGCCAATGGAAGTTCCAGTGACATTTCCACATTGCCATCTTTTGCTCACACAAGCGACACTGATGCTCTTGAAGCATGCATTGAACAGACAGGGGAAAGGTTTGGTAATCACAGTTCTATTTACTCAGTTTCCGACCAGACAGTGCTAATACAGAAAGTATCATGTTCTACTGTAGTCACCGTGCCCAACTCTGGAAACAGGCGTATGACATTAGGACAGCACCTATGCATCCCTGGCAGAAGTTTACAGAAAAATTTTATGCACAGCACACGTGGTAAGGTTTTACTTTGTCATTTGTTTATCTAAGCAGTCACGGAGTGACACACACCCCTCTGCATGTCAAGAGAAAAAAAACAACACACTGTACAGAAGATAAGCTAAAGTTCAGTTGTTTGACACCTTCCAGGTTGTCAATTTTTCCTTGTCCCCCACAAACTAACTACAAGGGTTGCCAAGTACCATGAAGATACATACTCTAAACCTTACAAGAGCTTCCAGTTTTGCAGGAGATTGTCAAAGCCGTAGAAAAAAAGAGGCCACATCTGTTCATCTAGAGTTTGACAAACAAACAAAATCAATAAAAAAATGCGCCAGGACTCACAGGAGAACTGCCTGATTTCACTGGACATGAGACCAAGGCCTAGATAAGCAACAAGCCAGCGAGAAAGGTAGTTTAAAAAACTTTGGAATTATCTAACTAAAATGAATTCCTTAAAATCTGTTGGTTATACCCAACCAGTTCGCCTACTAGACATAGAAAGGTAGAGGCCATTATGCTTTGAATGAGACCCTTTGCTGGATGTTGTCTTCAGGCCTGGGTTGCCTTTTGGACTAACACTTAAAAACATGGAGACAGTTAAAAAAATATTACTTTTCTTTCTTTGTTAACTATGTAAACAGAAACAGGAACTCCATAGCTTCAGAGGTGGGGCTTTAAACCATTAAGAGAAGCAGTGGAGGAACAAGTTTAGTCTTGGTTTAGAGTTTTGAGTCTACTTTGCATCTAACAAATATTTGAAATTCTTGACAATTGTGTATACAACATTTAAGAACAAAGGGCCTAATCCTGCAGCCCTTACTCCTCAGAAGGCAACAGATGCCAATACTCAAGATCGCCTTTTTCTTTTAAAAAGGTCAGTAAACAGGATACAAAGCACAAATTTGCACGCAGCACTGTATGACAATTACAGAAAGATAATTTCTAAGTCTGCGAAAACTTCAGCATGTACTCAAGTTATACATACAAAGCAAAGAAGTTACTAATGTCAGTGTGTCTTCAGACTGCAAATTATGTCTAATGGCTTACTGTAGATGCACAGCAAACTCATCTTTTCTTGATAAATAAAGAAACTGCTGATCAGCACAGTGAGGAGAGGTATCTAAATCAAGGTGAATGGCCAAGCAAGTGCAGAGGTATTCTATGCAGAATTTATCTTCTTTGCTTTAATAGCAGCTTCAATCTCTTCCATGATTGGCACCGGCCCTGCATAGTTATTAGTTTCAATAGCTTCTAATTTCTTCTGATAGTCAGCTGGCAAGCCATTCTGTTTTGCACCCATGCAGATAACCTATAATCAAAAGGGAAAGAAGAAAAAAAAAAGCCTTCAATAATAGCATTAGGAAGGACAGACCCCTCCAAACATTCACTTGTATGGGAAGAACCGCTTAAGGTAACAAGAGAATTAATCCCAAATAATGCTAGTTGTACCTAAAGTTAGCAAAAGGCTTCTGGAAGACCACTTAGAACATTAATAGCGGCAACAAAATTACTCTGAAAAGGCTTGTAACTACCAAGGCATACCCCCAAGATTCTGAGATGTTACTAATGTGCACGAGACTACAATTAAGCTGCTATTCAGTTATTTCATTCTTTCTTCCAGCAAGGATGAGAACTACTTTTTATCCCTTTAGCCAGCCTTAGTATCACATCTGAGTGAGCAGCAGCATATATTATTGAAGTTATTTTTAAAACTAAGCTGTTCAAATCCAAAGCATAACAGTGAGTACCTAGACAGGTTATAGGAATAACAGAGACAGATACTTAGCTTAGTGGAAAAAAGCACAGATTCCTTAGAGTTTGTTACTGCAGCTTTCCTTCTACATACAAAATAAACTGAAGTATCGATGCAAGAGAAAAGAAGTGACCGTGAGAGGAAAACAGGAGGCTGTAGAAGCCAAGACTTTGAAAGAGACACCAGCAAATTCCCATATAGAAATGAATAGATAGATACACAGATTTTAAAAGCTGACACTATTGTAAATACTCTTTCATGCATTCAACAGCCAGGAAATTCAAGGATGAGGCATCTAGAAAGGATGAACTTTGCCACAGAAAGTACACAACAGTAGATGGATGTAGATCACTGTGTGCCAATGGAGTCACCCGTACTAAATTTTTAGCCCTCCTGCCTGGTTAACTTAAATAAAAGTTGGGGGCAGGGGAGAAGAAGAGAACTAACAACTGACCCTGATAACAGCAGGAGGGAATGTTTAGCTAGATAAAGTTGCCAAAATTGGAGGTCTACTCTTACAGCATACTAGCGAGAGCTGACACACAGTAGCAGGCTACGTATTAACTCCCCAAAAAGCCCTAAAGATCTGTCTTGACAGGGAGAGGGTTGACAGAGAGGCGTTTGTGAAGTAGCAGAGCCTGCTTTCTAAGCAAGCTTTCTCTTCAGAAGTCCTGCAGCAGCCAGCCTTAGCTATGCTCCTGGAAGCTGATTCACAGCAGCGAGTTCCTCAGTTAAGAGAAGGCGGCACACTGAGGATTTAACAAGCTCAGGCCCTGTTTCTTTGCTTTCAGTAGAAAAAGCCAACATGTTACAGTGATGTCTATCTCCAATTGCTAAGAGCTGCACAATTCCAGACATGTAGTCATGCCACCCCAGGCTAGGCCTGCATCAGATCTCACAAGCTAAGCAGGTCAGGCCTGCTGCGTGACTGGATCATGTGTCTCTATAGTCAGCGTGTTGCAGAACAGTGTTGAAACACTTCTGCCTCACCAGCCATCAAGTGGGAACCCTGCAGTGCTCTGCAGTGTTGCTGGAAGTCCTGTGATGTACTGATGATGTATCTGGTAAAAGAAGGCAGGTGGACTCCTGTATTAAATGATAGCAAGATACTTCATAAGACAACAAGGATAATCCACGTCCTTGAGACTACAAACCAGGCACTGTATTCTCCCCACACAAGCTTCCCTCTGTCCTTTTAGTGGAGTACATTAATTTTTCAAACAGAGAATTGCTGCATATATGTAAACAACATCCTTCAGAAATCCTTGTGTCAGTCATAACTAATTCACGAGTTAGAGGCTTCACGTAAGGCATAACTGAGCCAAAAAATAAAATTGGTTTAGTAGGCCTTTAAAAGCTAACAATCTTCTGCAAGGATCATTACAGTAGTACACTGCACAAGGATTAAGCTATACCTTTACATTAGTTATTCATGCCTTCCTTCCACTGTAAATACAGTACTTATTAAACAGGACAGAAGTACTGATTATATATTTCTGTTCATTCTCTCCAAAATTACAGTGATGCAACACCTACCCTTTTATACTGAGGAGAAGGGGGACCACAGACATAGTCCTTCATCTGGTAGCTTCGACAGGTCAGTACCTTTCCTGCTTGAGTGTGGACATTAACTTCTATTGGGACATAAATGCCATCTTCAACTCCCTCTTGCCTGTAAAGGACATTTATTCCTTTCATGCCAAATAACTGATGCATCTTTCAAACAAACCATGCAATTAAACATATGCATTTATTGTAACAGAATTCAAGGCAGGACAGTGGTCTGTGCTGTTAACAGACTCAAAGAAAAACAAAGAAAGCAAAACATATTCCAATACTTTGTACAAACTTGTTTCATATCCAAAAATAAGTTTCTAAAGAAGCAGCAGCATTCACTTTTATCATTTCAGCTCTGTAAGAAAGATGACTAGTGGTTAACTTACAAAGTTAGAGAGAGAATATTCCTCGTGAATTAATTACTGTGCATGTCTGGTAATCTACAAGAAAAACACTACCAGGATTATCAGAATTAACGAGCCAGGCACACATCATTCATCATCTTCCACTCAGATAATGAAACAATTACAAAGTTTTATCTTGCCCATTGTGTTACACTTGAATAAGGGGAAACTCACACAACTCTTGCAATGCACATTCCAATGAATAATCCAAGAGACCCTTTAATTTGCGCAAGATGGGTACAGCAACAATGAGTTAGATCAGGGCAAAAAACATTTTGGTTTTTTTTATTAGCAAAATCATGCTATGCTGTCTTAGGAAAACAAAACCAAACTCAAAATCAAGGCTAATTCTTGTCTTTAACCATTAGCATTTAGCCACCAATAAGTCTGAAGAAATAGTAAGAAGTAAACGAGAAGCTGAAACAATACGAGACAGACTTTATAGCACAATTAACTTTAGATGTGCTTTAGATATGAGTGATAACATAAGTTTTAATGCTGCTCATCAAAATATCATTTTGACAACTTATCTTTCTTTCAAAGATGTACTACCATTTCAAGTTATTTAACATACATAACATGGGCCATGTTATGCGAGTAACTAGGTTAAGTGCAAGTAGAGACTGGAAGCTAACTGCACATTCAAGACCAACAGACTGCAAAATAAGTCACATGGGTGTGTGAGAGCAAGAAAAATGTTACAGTTAAGTAATGTCCATAGCTAGGATGTATGAGGAAAAGTCATTATTTAGTCTGTAACTTACAGATTTGCGAAGTACAGAGGGCAAAAAAAACCCATCTGCCCACGAGACAGCACCAAAACGCATTTGAAGCCAAAAAGTTCAGCCATCTAGGCAAAAGATTCCCCTCCCATATTTGTTTTCTATGCGTTACATTGTTTCACTAGTATTTCAACCAACAACAGGCAGCATCAGTTACAGGTTCCCTCCTCTGCTTCTGCATAACAAAGCACAGACTTCTTTATCCAGACTGGGGGGGGGAAAGCAGGGGGGGAGCAGGGCAAATAGCGAATTATTTTTTTTTTCCTTGATACATGGAAATTCCAGGAAATAACTTGGTTGAGAGCTTACAAATATATCTGCTTGTACACAGCCAAAGAATCCCAAGATCTGCAGGAACACACACAAGCTCTTTCAAGTTGGTTAGTAGCAATCCTCAGAAGCATACTATTGACTATTGTTATAAAAGCCAAGAAAACATCCTGTTTCCTTCCATTTCCAGTCCACCTTCATGGCATCAGTGAGGCAGCTGGGAAAAATCAATCTTTAATGCTAGTGTACCTCCTGCAGGTTTTGGTGATGGTGTAGCACTCAACTCTCTAGCATCTTAGCCAGCATTAAAGTTTGTCAAAGAAACGCCAGCGATGTGCAATTCTATAGTATGCAAACAACACTTCTAGAAGTTAAAATACAAAATGCTGTCCCCATAGGGGGAACAGTGAAGTTTCTGAAGTTTACGCTTTAGGGAAGCATGGTAAATCAGGAGATTTCAGTAAAGGTCAGCAGAAAGGGGACCAGGAGGTAACTGCTAGTGTAAGCAACAGAGGGGAAACTGAGGAGATAATAAAGCAGGGACATGTGAAGCTCTCCCCAACCAGAAGCATACCAGCTAGATGCCCTCCTGCTTGGCACTAACACTCCCAACCAGGACTTGAGAGTGCTGAGAGTACCCTTTCCCATGATGTGCTAACAGAACTTGGGCAACAGTTTCTGTTGTGTTTCAGGTTCACTGTAGGCAATGAAAAGCAAGTTGGAACTTCCAAGTTTCATGGCCAAGGTTATAAGGACATGTCTGTGCAGCACAGTGCAGCCATAACCAAAATTGGAACAGTACCAGAGGCAGGAGAACTGTGTTAATGTAATACCTTCAGTGGGTTTAATATGCCCTTCTTCCTTAGCTTCACTAGCCCAGATTTCTACTGGAATTAATTGATAGTGATGAACTGCTTTAAACAAACGATCCTCCTGTACCAGAAGCACCATGCTGTGCAGGCACATCCTGAAAGCTGCAATAAACAAAACCAGCCAAAGTTTTGGAGATTAAGTTTACGTCCTGCCTTAGACCCTGTAAGAAGCTATGCTACTCCTCGATTTGTTTAGCCAGGTGGTCCTCCAGACTTCAGCCTGGGAATGACTTGCTCAGGTTGCCTTAAACTTGTCTTAATTATCAGGCACAGGCAGAATATTCTCCACCATGCATTGGAATGGTGCAGGCAGCCTCCCTCTCCCATTCAAAGGGAAAAATAAAGCCACCCCAGCTCCCTGCTCGGATCTACCTGAAGCTCACAAAAGTTTGAATCCTCAGAAGACATGCAAAATAACTTCCTGAAAAGGTTCCTTTGCCTGTATTAAAGATTTCCTTCTCTTCTGCAATTCTTGTCCTCATCCCTTCCTTTTCCACTATAGTCAGAGTCTACAGATGTATAGAGACAGAAACTGATGTCAGTCTCAAAGGAAACTCTCCCTAAAGCAATGGGAAATGTGTCACAGGACAAATACAGAGTTTAGAGTAATTTAAGGGACTGGACACTGTGAGGACAGGGATTAAAAAAAAAAAAAAAAAAAAGGAGCCTGACCAATATATCGGCTCCAAATCAAGGTCCACACCTTACTAAATACCCCTAAGTAACTTTAGCTTGAACACAAAGCCATTTTAATCGCAAATGTGTTAGAAGTCAATACATGTACTGTGAAGTGAAATTCACATATTAAAATCCAAAGCATCTTCTTGATTCCAACACCAAAGCTTCCACACAGCTCTTTACCAAAAATTAACTACAACTTTTCAATTGGCCTCTAAAATAGTAGAAGACAGCAAAAGTTAAGTCACCTACTTATCCAGTGAACTTAAATTGCTAGTGTTCATTTTCCACACTATTCCCCACACTTCGTCTCCAGGGCTCTCAACAATGGTAGCTGTACCTCCATGCCAGACAGAACTTGTCCTGCCTTGATGATGGCCAAACTCGAGCTTAAAATCCTGCAAATGAAACCAATGCAGAGAATCAATTTCCACTTCAGATAAGGGCTGTTGGCTATTCTTGACATGAGAGGGGCACCTAAAGGAAAGTCTACAAGTAATCAGCTGGAGCCACAGAAGGAAGAATGGATAGGCAGGATCTGATCCACCTCCCATCTCATGAGGGGCTGAAGTCAGCCTTTTCCACCTCCCCATGAGAAATGGCAACCTTGGGACAAAGGGAAGAGAGTTCTGGCAGAGAACACTACTGATAAAAGTCTTGGTCTGTGGAGACCTGGATCAACATCCAAACCTCTTAGTAGTTTGGCCTAAACATTAGCTAACAATTTCTAGATGTTGAGAAGAAAGTGGAGGTAGCCCTTTTTCAAAAGTAGCACACATACCCAATTCTACAGTAAACACAGTAGTGCTGAAGAAATGTCAGCCTGACTTTTGTCCAGGTTGGCAGTAAGAGGATTGCTGATGTGCTTCCCGTTAGACAATCTGAAGGGCCCTTGGCTGACGTGTACCTTGAAGGAGGGAACTGACTACTACCGCCTTCTCGTTCCTCAAAAGACATGCCTACCAGACACCCATTCCTTTGCAGCTTTTGGTGCTGTTATAAGACTTAAATACTACCATGCAGGGTCCAGGAAGATAGTAAGGGTAAAGCCTACAAGATGGTGAGCTTTGGGTCTTGTCCTCATGCAATTGCCAATGCAACTGCCCAATACCATCCTGTGTATTTTCCAGCATTTTGTGCCATCTCATCACTCAGCTGAAACATTCTTGGGTAACTGTAAGCCAAGGTGTATGCCTCCTTGAGTGAGCTTATTCAGGTTTTTGCAAGTTGAAATATTGTTTTAGAAACCAATATCTCTTTTTCTTACAAGTAATATCAAATATTACTACATAGGCAAAAGAGAATAACAGGTCCTTGAATCTTTCCAGTATAATTTCCCATCTGACTCCATACACTCAGTTTCCTCTCCTACTTGTTAGCCAATTTGTGGATCCTTCCTAGCAGTAGAGAAGGGAAAGAAAAAAATACCACTACCAAACTTTAAGGAAGACTACCTGCTTAACCACAATGAAGTCCAGCAGAAGCAAAAAGGATTAAAAACAGCAACAAAAATAAAACCCAAACCTGTACAATCCCACAACTTTGCTTATTTCTCATGATCACCCTCTTTAAGCTATAAGATAATTTTAATTTGAAATATAAGCGTGTGCATATTAATATTCACTTTTTGAGACTCTTTACCTTCTTGTAACGTGTCCTAACAGATATGGGGAAAAGGCTGCAAAAGTTGAGCAGCTGGAGGCTTACACACAGCACTGATCAGAACGCTATTTTTTTGTGTTTGTGTGTAAGTAATAATCAGCAGCTGGGCAAAGCCATACCGTTTACTCTGTCAATAGAGTCTTCTTCTTTCCCCATAAAATGTTCCCCATTAAACTAATTTTACTAGAAAACAGTTTACTTAGACACACTAGTCATCAACCATTCAACAACCTGCTGCAAAATGGCTTTGCCATATTCGGGTGACTGGATTATTGTGTGAGGAGGACTCCAGACTAGACCCTGCCAGACAGTCAAGTCTGAGTAATATGCATGGAAGTAAATACTCCAAGGAAAAACTCCTGTTGAGCCAAGTATGCTCACAGAAGTCTACTTAAAAAAAACCACCCACAAACAACAAACAAACAAAAAACCCCACAAAACCCAAATGGACCAATTTTTATTTTATTCCTCCAGTTATATTTTCTTCGACCTGACCTGCACTGAATACCTGCAAGGAGGTGTATAAAACAGTCAGATACCACCCAAGAAGGTAAACGGAGACTGCACAGAAATAGCGCGGTTAGCTGCAGTTCTAGAAGCAGGAAACCCTACGTTACGCCATGCAGACAACTGCAGCAGGCACTGCAGGGAAGAGGGAACAAACACACTAGATACTTTCTTGGGCCAAGAACTTGGTCTTTGGCCCTTCTAAGTACTAGTGTAATACCCCTTCTGTGCTTGTCATACATCCCATTTCTTGCAGCTTTTGGCTAAAGATTAACAAAGCTTTAAAAGTAAAAACAGAGGGAAGCAAATTTAATACTTTACTTTAGCATCCAAAGTATTCTGTTTACAGGCTGGTTTTCCTTTTTTTAAGGTGACGTAGTGGTAATACCATACAGCAATTAACAGAAATCAGCTCCGACCTTTGCGCCCTTCCTCACTCCCAAGCATCAGTGACTTTCCAGCTCAAAGCAAGGGAGCAAAGCCACCCGATGTTAGCAGGGAGCGCAGCAATCGGGCAAAGGCTGGCTAGAAAAGCTAGCGCCTGACCGCCAGCTCTTGAATAGCTAACCTGCAGCGTGGCAAGAGGCGCTTACTGTGTAACCTGAAAATCTACCCGAAACCCCGAGGAAAAGCTGAAGCATAGGGCTTGCTTTTATTCAAAGACAAGCGCACAAGACTACTGCTTTCCTGCTCGCCTCCAAGGTCTGATCCTGCAAGGTGCTGGGCTCTCGGCACATGCAGCTCCTCAGTGGCATCTGTAAGCGCCTTGCACTTCACAGGAGCAGGCCTCGGTTGCCAGGCTGATAGTCCCAAGAGACACCAAGTACCTGACTGTAGGGAGTTTATTAATGACAAGGTTTGGGGACTTCTTCATACACTCTAATGCAGATAATTTCCTGCCAGTTACCCCGAGAGAACCTTCGAGTCATCCTTGAGTGGTATCAATCGATGCTCTGCTCCTCCAAGGATCCTTCCAGTTGTACGGATCTGTACTTCAACAGCTTAATGACTGTGAGCTCCTAATTCCAAGTCTGCACTAAAGCCGAGCTGATACGCTAACGTGTAATAACCCTAGGTGGGGGGAGAACTGCCAGGGCGCAGGAAGGCATCAGCTGCAGGCGCGCGCGCTACCAGGTGAAAGCTTGCGTCCTGCCCGGCACAGAGCACGGGGGGGGGGGGCTTCTTGCTCGTAACCAGCGTGGCAGAGGGGAAGGAGGAATTCTGACCTTTTAACAAAGCATCATCCTTTTAAAACTGCCAGAAACTTGTCCCCTAAACCCAACTGAGCACCTGCTACTGGCGTTCTCAGGTTCACAGCTTTCACTACTCTTCACGTGTGGGGTCTTGGCTGGCAGACTTGCGGACTTGGTTAGACCCGGTACGACAAGACCCGCAGAGGCAGGATAACGCAAACGCTCCTTCGGCGGAGGGCAGCAGCCCCACGCGTCACGGCGCGCGCGCTGCGACGTTAAGGGCGACGGGACCCGCCCTCCCCGAACCGCGCTACGGCCGCCCCCGTTACCGGTCGGAGGGCTCGGGCGGCCTGCAGCAGCACCGGGCTCCGTGCCGCAGAGCCAGGCCCACGCGCGGCTCCACCAGGGCGACCGGACTTCCACTGGCCCCCGGTCCCCACCCGCGGCAGCCCCACGCCGCCCCCTCCCCGCACCTGCAGGCGTGCCAGGGCGCAGAGCGCCACCGAGGGGTTGCTCAGCAGCAGCCGCTCCCGCAGCAGGTTGCTGCCGTACGCGTAGTACAGGAAGCAGCAGCCGCCGCCGGACGGCTCCATCGGCCCGCACCCAGCCCGGCCCGGCCCCGCCGCCGCCGCTTTAACGCCCCACCCCGTCCCGCCGGCGGCCGCCTGGGCGGGGCCTCCGAGCGGAGCCGCCCGCCATTGGCCGGCCGCCTGCGCGCCCGCGCGCCCCCTTCGCTACTTCCGCCGCCAGGCGGCGGCGCTGTGGCGTGGACGCCGCGGGCGGCGCTTGTCGCGCAGGCTCGTGCCGTGGAGCGTGCCTCCGGTCCGGCCGGGCGGCGGGAAGGGGGCTGCCGCGCGGCCTCGGCGCCGCGTGACGCGCAGCAGGCGTCTTCAAGGGCGCGTCAGCCGCGGCGGGGAGCGGGAGCGACACCCGATCCCGCGCGTTAGCCGCCTCCTGCGGGGCGTCCGCCGTGGGGAGGAGCGCGCCGTCAGCGAGCAGAGCCCGTAGCCCCTCGTACCGAACCGGGGGGGCGGTGCCCCCCCCCTCCCCCCCTCCCCCGCTAATCGTTCAGGCCAGTGCGTTTTGCTCGCGAGCAACCCGGCCGCCACCGAGGGAAACGTAAACGGCGAATTGTAAACGTATTCCGAACCAGTGCAGATTTTCCCAGCGGAGAGCGGTCGGAGCAGAGTAAGCTGGGAACGTCCGAGAGTAAAAGGCGAGACGGTGCTGGCATGCAGGCGGGGGAACTGCAGACCCACGCACAGGGGCAGCTCCTCTCCTTCCCCACGCAGTGCTCGAATGAGACGGGATGAGGCCTAATCGCTAGCTACCCCTAAGCAAAAGCTGCTGAAGATATATATACATATGCATTATATATGCCTATAATGCAGCAAAACGGCCACGGAAGGCTGTAACTGACAATAGCGTAACAATGAATGGTGAGGCCCTCGGCCCGCGTCGGCTTCCTCAGCAGAGGCGGCTCACGCAGGATTCGGCACGGGGACCCTGGCAGCGCAGTGCCCAGCATCTCTGGGCATACCCTCGCCCACGAAATACAGAGGGGAAAGCAGCAAGCGGGTGAAGCAGCTCCCTCCCTTAGTGACGTGTGCGGCGCCCCGTTTGGATCCCTGCTTTAGTTTTCCCAAGTCGGGTGTGGGCAAAGTCAGATTCATCATAAAACACATGAAGTGATAAATGTGGTTCTGATCCTTCCTGACTAGCAGTTTTCCATTTTTAGGGATTTTTTTCTTACGTAGGAATAAATATTTTAGGGTGAGAGGGAACGACCGTGTTCACCTGTTACGCAGGTCATAGGATTATATAGTGAGACTTCCTCGCTCCTTACAACAACCAGTAGCCGAACATATCTTTTGAAAATCTGCTTCTGGTATATGCTTTTAGTCCCATTTCCCTAAGGGAATGTAAACTCCATGAGAAGCGTCTCTTCCTCTTTCAGCAGCTTCTGGACTGTTGGCTAATTTCGACCAGAAAGCAGGAGGTTTCAAAGATAACTAAGTTTCTGCTGGTCTCAAGAAAAGTGGCAGAGATGGCTGTGAGGTGGCGGGGATCCCACGGGAGAGTTTTCTGGAAGGGCCCCTACAGTCCCAGGGAACAAGCCTGCGAGAGGGCAGGTTTTCCAGGCAGTGGTGTGTGCTGCGCTACCCGTTTGGGTTTGCTGTGAGCTGTCTCTTGTGAGCCAAGGTGGACATTTCTTTCTAAACAGAAAAATGTTATGGAGGAATTGTAGTGAAGCATGTAGTAATTGTTACTTTTTAATATCAAAAGAACCTTCTAAAAAAACCCCAACCAGCCTTTCATAACACTTTTTAAATTGTTGAAACTTCTGACATTCTGCACAAAAATTGCCATTTTTTCTCAACACTCAGAGTTTCAGCAACAATTGTGCTGATTTTTCATTCCAAAAGCATGTGTATCTTGAACAAGGAGAAACAGTTTTCTCCTGAAACTTATGGCTTTTTTCATGCTATTTAAATCACAACTTAAATGTTACAAAGTCAGATGATTGATAAATGAGGAGACCGAGTCCCTAATCTCATGGCTGGGTTTGTGCACGTGAAAGCCTTTGTTAGCAAGGGCAGTTAGCAAAATTAGTCAAATTCATGGAAGGACACTCAGGTTAAAACACTGCCACTTGCAATTTTAAGTATTTATTCCCTCAAAAAGGCATTTTCAAATTAAAGTCTGTGGAGGTTTCCATTTTTTTATAGTCTATACTGAATACCAAGCCTATTCTGTGACCAAGGAGCAGTAGCCAGTATTTCCAGGAGCGTGGTTTTGGTGTGCATGGTGTAAGTTGATCTTGCTTATTCTAGATATAGCGTGATGCTAATTCAAATTCTTTTGAGGTAAAACCTAGATTTATGGTGTTTAGATTAATTTTTAATTTAACTGAGTCCATCAATTTGCACTTCTGAAGCCCGTTTCTTCCCCAGAACGGCCCATGGCAATTTAGAAACAGCACATGGAGCCTCTCAACTATTCATGAGGGTGATAGACGTGAGAGTTGAATTGGAAGGGCTGACACTGCCAGTGTGGGTCAGAGTCACAGTAAGCTTTGGCTTCAAACTATCTAGAAAATATAAACTTCTATTCACAACAGCTTTTATTAAGCCCTTTTTTATTAAAGCCTTTATTAAAACTATAACTGATAGAGCACCCAAATATGCACTGTGTGCTCTGAGCCAGCAGGCAGTGAGATGGCCAATATCTACCGCAGAGCACTGAACAGCTCATAGAAATGAGGCCACCTGAGTCTACAGAGCACGCAAAGCATACTTTAAAGAGGGAATGTTAACTCTGAAACCTACTGTCAGGAAAAAAAAAAGGCTTTCATTGCTAAAAAAATGCAAAGGCCAGTGTTCATGCTTATTAGAAATCAGCCTCTAAATTGTCTGTAGCTTCTTACCATAGCACTGTGAGGTGGCACAGTTTAGATTCTCTTTGTTTTCATACTCTCAGGCCTGAGATGGAAGAATACTTCTGCCATGAGCCAGAAAAGGGACAGAAAGCACTGGGTAGGTCGGCTGAGGCTCACTGCAAGTATGACCCTTGGAGGGGCCCCAGCCTGAGTCTCCCTGGTGCCATCAGCGCAGTGTGGCCAGTCTGATGGCGAGGCAGCACAGGAGGAAAGTGAGTTTGGTCTGGAGGGAAAGCTTTGCAAGTCTTTCTGCTGACATACGTCCAAATCATGGCCAAATGGCTGTATGTGCATAGTAAAATACTTGGGCACTATGGGCAGATATTGCTTTGAAACCAAGTTTCCAACTGAAAAAAAGAGGGAGGAGGATGGGAGGACCTTTCCTGTAGCAATTTGAGTAGAAACCTGCGGGGCTTTGGTGGTGCTACTACCTTTCACGCTTCTGCTGGTTCATGACCTTTTCAGGTGAAAATTAACTCTCCTGGAGAGGAGGGTGTTAAATGAAATCCTGGGTTTTTTTGAAGTTAAATTAGTTCAGGAGTCTAAAGCTATCTCCAGAGCAGCTGACATGAGACCTATGTTAACCTGTTTGAAGCCCCAAACAATTTGGAGGCATTGTTTCCCCTTGGATGTAACTACAAAACCTGCGCAGAGTAAGCAGTCAGGAGTATGCCTCCTGTTTGGGAGCTTCCCAAACATGGGGGAAAGCTCTGGATATCCACAGCTATTTGTGCATTGTCCATGGAGGAGATCAACAGGGTTATTTATGCAAAGAAAGCTGGAATTTATTTCCATCAGATTTTTATCCCTAGATGCAATATATTCCTGAGCATATCCTACTTAGGTTGGTGTTTTTTTTTTGGGGGGGGGGGGCAGGGAGGAAATTAGGAAAAAATAAGATATGGTGGGATAAGTTAAACCTGCTGGAATGTCTGCCAGTCACTCAGTGTGCCTCCCCGTCGCTCCCTCTCTGCCTCGTGGTTGTCACAGCATGAGCTTTAATTGATATTGAAGAAAAAAAAAAAAGAGCCTGGAAGAATAACAAGGGCAGCTGATGCAAATAAACCATGTGTGCAGTCCTCCCCACAGCTTTTCTCTCCTCCTCGAGGAGCCTTAGTAGGCTGTGCTCTGCAATTAGTATTTCAATGAAATGATACCTTTTTTGCTGCAAGATGGTTACAGCTGGTGGTAGCTTCTTAATACAGTGTGCAAGGTCTGGGGGTCTGCAGAGATTTCATGTTCATGCAAATGAATGCAAATGATTTTACAAGGTGTCATGATGTTGCTGTGCTTGTTCCTTCCCTATAAAACAGGGACCGCGATGTCCTGCAGAAACCCAGCCTCCTTCCCTGCCCTGCCTGACAGAATAGCCACTGACCCACAGGGCTTGTAACCCCACTGACCAGGAGGAATATCCATCATTCATTTTGCAATTCTGTTTTTACATGTTTCCACAAATAGTCTGTGCTATTTAGGAGACGTGAACTATTAAAGTGGCTGTGTCTGTGCGTGTATCCACCTGCCTTTTTTTTTTGTTCTGGCCAATGCCAAAGTGAGTTTTGGGCCCTTCCTGAGGCAGCCTGGGGCTCTCCCTGGCTGCTGCACACTCAGTGTGGTCCTGAGATGTCACTGCATGGTCAGTGCCATTTGGGGTGGAGGAAGGGGCAAAGGGAAAGGACAGCCATATGAATCCCCCCTCCAGATCAGATATGGGAAGGAGGAGGGTGTGTATCTATGTCTTGCTTTTAGGGTGTGTATCAATGCTTTGCTTTTGCTTGTACCTCCTGGAGCCCAGGTCTGTAGAGACAGACTGTGACGAGCTTCTTACTGCCTGAGCTCCTTCTAACTCTTGGAGGAACAAAATGTATGGCGTCTATTTAAAAACAAATGCTAAAAATTTGATGTGCATGAAATCTGGACCCAAGAAAAGTGGGAGAGAGCTTTTGCAAACAGATTCTGGTGCACACAGTCCTGGCATGCAGCTGGCTCTAGTTGCTTTGGCTTGTGAGGGCATCTGCTCTGCTCACAGACCTACAGGTACTTGCAGGTGTGACTTCAGCAACTGGTTTGAAACTCTTGCCAAATATTACATCAGTTTTCAAAGAAAGAAGGCTGGGTTGTACTGCACAGGCTGTAGCTGGGCCCCGATTTTTTATCTTGTATATGAATGTACAGTGGGACCAACTTAATGTGGAATTTCTGCTCATCTTTTTGTAAGTACATTCAAAATCTGGCTTCTTTCCTATGACTTAGAGTTTTACTTCCCTCATTGTAAAGCTCCTCTGAATGATAGCAATTCTCTAGTGATAGAAAGCGAATGATTACAGGAGATCTTGTCACAGTAGTTTCCCTCATTACTGAAATCTCTTAGTTTGCTGTGTCAAGAGGATTTTGTCAGTGTGATGTTTCTGTGGCCTGTTGTCTCAGGGTGCATTAGCATCTACCACCACAGAAGTGATTGCTCCTTTCAGAGGATCAGTTTGTCTTGCTGGCCGCCTCTGGCGGGGACTTGTGTCTCACCAGACACTAAGCAGGTTGTCTCTCAAGGCTGTTGAGTACTTGAGAATTTTTTTCCCCCATGAAAGTTATGACTATTGAATGTAGACTGGCAGATGAAAGGGCTGTATCCTGCTGTCTTTAGGCAGCTCTGCTATTTAGTGTCCATTTTACAATTTATTTCTGATTTTTTGTTATATTTAATATTTATTATTATTTACAGTTTAATGTTAATTTTCTTTCTTCCCATCCTTTTACCTTCTGCAGGCTGGGAGCACTCTTGGTTTTTTCCTCCTTTTATTCTCTTTCAGCATGGGAAAACTATCAAATAAATTCAGTTCTGGATGGTATTTTCCAGTCCTGTATTTCTGGCTTCACATTTGAACGCTGCAGTATATTTCGCACAAAGTAGGTTGGTACTTCTTTTGCACTGCCGTGTCTGTAATCATTTCTGTGCTACTAACTTTCAGCCTGCAGAAGACATCATGTAGCTCCAGCCACCATGCAGCAACACGCCTCGTTCTTTCCCAGAAGCAGCATCGTTGCCCTTCTTGAGCTCTGAAGGCAGCTATGGCCTGGGAGGTGTTGGGATGGAGAAAGGCAGTAGCATTTCCCTGTTTGCATGAGCAGTGCTAGAACTGTTGCAGAAGTGTGACATGGATGCCAAAACAGGCCCTGGTTGTACCGCTCCTCTTAGTTCTGAACAGACCTTGCCAAACACGGTACAAATCCACACTGAGTGATTCTGAGCAGAAATGCTGTAGTGATTACCGGTAAATTTAATTCAGTCTCTCCACGAGGCTGGTGGCCTGTGTGGATGTTTTTGTTGTGGAATAGAAGTGACACTTTTTTTTTCACTTGTTTTAAACTCATTTTGGCATGACATAAGCTAAACCAGAAAAATCCCTGTGTGTCAGAAAAAGAGGTCAACCCTCAGCATTGCATTGGTGTAACAGCAGTTTGAGCTCACGCTGTGTTTACCATTGCTCTGCTCTTCTGTGTAAGCAGACCTTTGAACCAGTGGCAAGAAGTGGTGCAGCTCAGCTGCATGGTACTTAGCTGTGGTTAGTGGATTGGCAGTGTTTTCCTCACACTGGCCACATGATGCAAAACCAGGAGGGGAAGAGAGCAGGCTGAGGGCAAGCTCTGTATCTCCGGAGAAGATGGGGCAAGAATATTGATGATCCTCTGCCACCTATGGGCACATCTCAAGGAGAAACAAGAAAGAGTAAATCCTTTGTCCCTCAAAGCTGTTTTTCTTTCCATCTTGCACTCCTATGTTGTTGTCTTTAAATGACCATATTCTTAGCACTTGTTCCCAGTGATGGGGGACTCTGCCTGCCATCCCTCTCCCCTCATTTACCTCTTTCTTCCACAGCCTCTGCCACTGCATCAGGGATACAACCCTTGGAGCAGGACAGGAGAAAAATCTTACTGGTGGGAAGGGTGCTGGCACTTCTTCGCTTTCTTCAGCAGATAAACCTTCCAGGATACATCCGAGATGCATCATGTACTATCACATTTTTGTTACCTTAAGGGTGTCTCAAGTAAAAAAGCCAGAGAAGCCATCCTCAGGCTATACCTGCAGATCCCACTCCTCATTGAAATTGATTGCACATAATGTCACCCTTTCTTTGCTTGCTGCCTGGGCTGGTGCAATGCCAAACAGGTGGATATCCCTCTCTGAGTGCAGTTACAGTGCTTGGGAAGGTAAGCCTGGCACATAGGAAAGCCAGCCCTGGTGGCTTTTGCTTTCTGGCAGTTGCTATATAATTGCTTCATCTTCACTATCATAATTTCTTTGCAGAACAACAGCTATGGAGAGCTGCATTTTGTTTCATGCAGTCCCAGACTTCGTAGTCTGTTTTCCTAAGGAAGCACAGCTCATGCTATCACATGGCGTGCCTGTGCCACTGTGTGCACTTCCTTCACTGCCCATCCTAGTGACTGCTGAACACACTGGGCAACTCTACCAAGCCTGCAGAGAGGTATGAATCTCTGAGACTGTATGTTCCTCTAGATTTTAGGAAAGGGGGCAGCAGGGTAAAAAATAAGTCTCAGATAGGAAAGGGCAGAAATTTGCTGCTTGTAGGCAGCAAAGACCCTACCCAGGAGAGAGTCAGTGGCCCAGCTGCAGAAAAACTTCCAGTAGGAGGTCATGTTCATCAGAAGTAAGGGGACAGACAACCCCTCAGTCTCTGATCTCTAATGAAGCACTCACGCTCCAGCCATGCAAAAGTCACTCAGTGGCAAGATCTGAATTCAATGAAAACAGGCTGTCTCAGGTTCAGTGCTTTGTGTGGGCTTGTTTTTCTGCTCATCTCTCAGAAAGAGCCCTTCTGCATGCACCAAAAATTCAGCTCTCCAGACAAGTCAGTGATGTGAGGAGCACCCCTGGCAGAAGTTCTGCCTCAGAGCACATCTATTATTCACAGGGTTTGCAGAGTACAAGGAGTTACAGAAGTCATGTCCTGCCAAGGCACAGAATGTCTCAGAGACAGAAGGAGAATAACAACATTTTCTTCAAAGGCACACGTGGCCCTAAGCATCTCTAGGGATGCACATTTGGTAGCTGATTGGAAACAGGCTTATTTTATCTCTGCCTGCATAGGAAGCCCTGATTTATTTGGTTTTTTTTTTTAAGCAGCCAGGAAAAAAATAATACATGTTTTCAGCAAGCTAGGACAGGTGCTCATTCCTTCCTTCCCATTTACAGGAGTGTAATGATTGGGTAGGGAGGCTCGTGCAGCGGGTGTGCTGCAATGACAGATTGTGAATTGGTGCTACTTGCATGACAAGGGGCATTGAAAAATAGTGAGCTACAGGAATAATTGCAGCCAGCAGTTGTCACTGATCTAGTTAATCAGGACTGCTTTATACAAAGTGCTCCCCGGTCCTTTCCACTGTACTGAGCATTCAAAAAAAAAAAGTAATAAAAAATCAGTTCGAGGGGGATGTGTCCAGCAGATGCCACTCTCGCTCCACAGGGAATATGGGCTGCTGAAAGGCTGGGCATAGTTTGCAGCAAAAGCCAAAACGTACATAACTCATTTTGTCCATCTCAGGATTTTCCTACATGCTATAGCAGCCTCTCCCCACTCTCCAGTAAGGGGGACGCTGGAAAACCCCCAACGCTGGAAAACCATGGGTACCACTCACCCTCTCTAAGTTTCACCTTGCCAGAGGTGTTTTTGTGGAGGAAGGAATATAGATGGAATGCTGCTGGTTGGGAAGTCTGTGGCCTCTTTCACCATCTCCTTGTTCTGCTGTACATGGGAAAAGTAGGTTCTTCCTCCAGCCCACATTTCCTCCAGGAGGGATGAACACCTTAAGGTGTTATTTAGCCCTTAACAGGGATTTTGTAGTTGCTTTAAGCACAATAATTACCCCTTCAGTTTTGGCCATGGAATTCAAGACTAAGCTTTCCACAGCGTAGCCTCCCTGGTTTTGCTCATTTTCAGGGCACGGTTTTCTGTGTCGTAGGGAGCTAGGGAGCAGGGTCCTGTCATTTCCTGGTCTTCACGTTCACTTGTGAATGAAATCAATCCCTTTGGGAGCCACAGCCACTGCCAGACTCTCTGGGACCCCAAGTACACTTCGGTTTTCATGGAGAGAAGCAGGCTTTACTACCTGCTTGCCACCATGAGAGTTGCCCTGAAGGCTGACTGCCGTTACCAGTGGCCCCATGGGGCAGCTTGTGATGGGATGCCATAACAGCTCTCATATTTCAAGACAAAGGGGGTGGGAAGGCACAATTTGCACTTCGGCTCTTGTTTTTCTGGTCTTGGTGATCTGGGCTGATGTTTGAGTGCAGCAGTGTTTGAGAAGCAAAGGGCTTCTAGACCTCTGAGGTTCAGGTGGGTACCATGTGTAGTTCTCACATGACCCTAAAGCACATCAATAAGCTCAATTTTTCCTCTGCTGGTGCTTGCCTTGCTTTCCCATTCCACAGCCCTCCATTCTGTCCTGCCCTTAAATGACTCATCAGACTTGGCTTTTGTTGTAGCCTATAACATCTCTAATCAGATCTCTTTCCATGTGAGTTCCCCATGCACTAAACAAACCTGACATTGCCAGCCTCTGCTTCAGTTGAAGGCCCTTCTTGTCTACTGATTTATCCTTTATGCTGTTTACCTTTTCTTTTCCTAGATGATGAATAAAGATGTTAAATACAAGGTCACTGGGGGCTGCTGATTTCCAAACCCTGGAGCTAGTGATGTTTCAAGACCAATTCCATTATGTGATTATCTTTCACTTACTGGATTTTCTCAGAAAAATAATTTGTCACAGAACAGCAGGCTTAGCTTCCTGTAACCCTCTTAAATCAATCCCATCATATCACAGAAGCCTTATTTTAATATCTTCTGTTGTTATTGTTTAATTGTTTGCTTGAAGAGGCCTTCCTGGTGTATTTAGTAGCAATCAGGTTTTTTCAACAGATTACTATTTTAAAACACAAGAGCTAACCTGCCCCCCCCCAACAACAAAGAAACCCCCAAACAAATCCAGATTTCCTGGAAAAATGATGAACTGAAAAACGTGTTGAAAAATGTCAGCCTTGCATTGATGCTGGCCAGCTCTTTGGGATTCTTCAAGTGGTGAGTGAGGTACCTCATATGGGACTGGTAGGGATTTACGATGGTTGACAGGTTAGAGAGTGGGGAATGCAACACCCTTTATTTGAATGTAAGATGGTTTACCCCATGGCGTCTTTGGCAAGGTTATTTTCATGCTCCTGTTCTGATGTGCTCCCTGGAGGAAAGTGCATCAGCTGATCTGCAGAACCAAATTTAATCAGCTTGTCTTATGTTTTACATGTGTGTCCCACAGAACCTATGCTTCTGTTAGGACAGGGTGATGTGTTTGTTAAGTTCAAAGTGGTATTTCCTGGGCAAAAAGAAGCATAGTCTCAAGAAGTCCAAGTCACTGGCTTGGGATTCTGCTTCACACCTGATGTGAAGGATTCATGTCAGCTTGGGGGAGAAGCAAATATGTTGTACCCTTGCAAACAATGTCGAACTGCAGCTGTTTGTAAAAGGATGAGAAGTTCCTGCTATTTCTAAAATAGCTGTATTTTGTTGGGTTTGGAGGCAGCTGTTACCTGCACATCTGTGCCAGTGATAAGGACTTTATCCCGGCTCCAGCAGGTTTTGGTTAGCTAGAACATTTCGCTCTTCAGTAAACATTTTCTTTTTTCATATCTAGTGTCAAAATCCTTCCACAGGCCAGCCTAGTGGCATGTTTCAGTATGGAGAACAGTAATCTATAGATTTGTCTGCACCTGCAGACAGCTCTACCTGTTCTGCAGAACAAGTTCTTCCTGCAGTGATAAACACATCAGGGAATTTAAAATGCAAAGCTATTGCTGGAATAATCACAACAGCAGGTCAAAATTTACACCTGGTTTTCCCCATTGCCCTCCTTTGTTGATAGAAGTGTGCTTGTGCAAATGAGAAAGAAAAGATGTCTTTCTGGTTTTTTGCACTTCTAGTCCAGGTTGCCTCCTTGGAAAGGCTCTTTGCCTATTTCTGAATCAGGAACCAGGTGATCTTCTATAGCATCAGCCTTGGATCTCCTGCTCCTTTATAGGCTTCTGATCTTGTCTTCCAACCCTGCTCCATGCGCTAACAAGTTGGGTGAGCCAACCCTGGTATGTGCCATCACCATGTTGGTTTTTCACATGGTGTGGTGAAAGAAAGGCAGTAATGGAGAGAACTGCTAATGGCCTGGCTGTCTCAGGGCTGGGGGAAATGCAGTATGCCATCACTGGAAAGACACAGCTGGGGTGTTCTTTCTAGTTCTTATGTTGTATGAAGGTAATATGTGGTTGTCAAAAGTATCTTTTTTTGTCCAGGCAAAAATCCAGTGGGGATCACATCACGGGGAAAAAAACTGTGACTGTAACTCCAGAAAGGACCAACAAGCACTGTCTGCAAAAAAATAAAATAAAACCTGATGCATTTAAATGACCAGCTGTGCATCCGATAATGCCTTGGTCTACCTAGTTGAATGCCTTTCCTAAAGCAGAGCTTTCCCTCAGACTACTCTGAATTAACCGCAGTCATTGCCCTTTGCTCTCTTGAGGGCTATACCTATTCCTAGAGCTAATTTAAATTAGCTGTCCCAACTAATTAAAGCATCTTAATTAAGGGAAAAATACTGAGTCTTTATCAGGCACTCCTTGGCTAGTACACAGACTAAGATACCACAGCTGAGCAGGAGAGAGAGATATTTTCTCTTATGCTTTAAATAGCTTGCTAATATGTAAATGAGGTTATAACCTAACTCTTATCAGAATGAAGTTGTTTTCCCCCAGCTGTAACCCAAGTCTGGATTGTCACTCCATTTCCACTCAAACTCCCACTGAAGGCAGAGTGGTGTTACCTGAGGAAAGGCTGTTTTTGTGTGGGATGGCTTACGGTGGAAGCACAAGCCAGGGTATAAGCAGGGGAGAGTGTGAAAGCGGTATTACTCACTTCCCTGTGAGAGGAGCGAGAGGGTGATGCACTGGAAGTGGCTGGCATCCTCCGCCTCTGCCCTCCCAGCCCTGCGGTCATCAGCTGGGTCAAGGATGGCAAGGAGGAGAACAGGGGCAAGCCATGGTCCTCCCCTGCTTGGATGCCTGCTCCAGGCACAGGGTGTGAAGGCCAGTGGTGCCACCCAAATAATCCCACGTGAGCCTGCAGTTGCATGGGCCAGGCAGTTGAAGTCACCAGCTGACTTTACACCAGGACTTGCGTACTTGCCTCCTCGTGGAGCCAATATTCTTGTCTTGCTGTTTCCTGATTCACCAGCTGAACAGGAGAATTATATCTGGTCACTGAGCTTCCTTCTCTTCAGGTTTCCTGGGGGTTTCTCTGTTCCTGAATATCTGGTGCTTGCTGCTTCTCTGCTGCCCAGGGACATCTGGCTCCCAACAGAAGTGGACCTGAGCAACTCTGGATACAAACGTCGGAGCCCCCAGGAGCTCCCTCTGACCACTGAGAACAAAAAAAGAAAAGTATTTTGTAAGCACTCACCAGCCTGACAAGTACAATGGTACGGTTTTTAGAGGGCACATTAAAACAAGCAAAGTAATTACTCCAGTTTAATTAGCTCAGAGTTTAATCACCCTTGCAAGTGAGGAAAAAGACTGGAGTCAGTCTGTTTCTAATTCAAGCAGTACAAGATTTCCCAATGCCTGTCCTGGACCACCAAATAGGTGAATCTATGTACCTTTTATTTCTCAAACAAGTGACCCAACCATCCTTTTAATTCCCCATTCCATCAGCGATTGTAGTGATCCAGTGGATCATTTAAAGCAATTAGTACTAAACAAGAGTGATTGTGAAGCCCCCTGAGTCCTAGTTTGTGCAATACTTTCTCCAGCACTCATTTTTTTCTGCTGCCACAGATAAAGTGTTCTTGACTGATCAGGACAGGAGAATCCCATTTTTGCTGCTGCAGTGTTTGCAGGAGAGTGCCCCGATCCGTTCTGGTTTAGAGAGGTAGAGGGATGAGAAATGTTCCCCTTGTAAAGAACACTTTGCTGTGCAAACACCATTCCAGATCAATAATTTTTGGTCCGATAAATCAACAAAGCAGATAATTTATTCCATTTTTCTTCAAGTTGTTGTGAGCTTCTTTATGCTTGACTCAGACCAGATCCCTCTCTTCCAATTTGCCTTCCTTTTTCTTTCCTATATTGGCTTTTGCTAGGACTGGGAAATTATCTGATAGCCAGCAGGTGCCCCACTCAGGTGCATTAGGAAAGGAGAGTAAGGAATTTTTCTGTATGGCTGAGCACATTGTGTTTTGCAGTGTTAGACACAAGGCCGTGGAAGGTAGGAGCACAACTGCACTAAGGTTTTCTAGGTCCAGCTACTCTTACGTATAGCTAGGCAAGAGGAGTGCACTGAATGAAGTCCAGGGAAATACAAATATAGGTAAGTTAGAATGCAGATCTGCAGAGTGTAATGGAGGTAGCTAGAGCTGCTCTGAATTTTAAAAAAAACACCAGCTGATGAGGGTCATTAATGTAAAGGTCAGAAAGTTGTATGTAGAAGCAGAGTGGACTTCAGCAAAATGTTAAGAAAAACGAGTATAATGAAGAATGTAATCAAGTCAAAGATGATTTAATCCAAGAAAACTGTGTGTGATATGCTGCTTGTTGGTATCGGCTTCTCAGTATTGGCCGTCATTCAAGATGTCTTGACTTACTGGTAAGTGTGTGCCACTTCTGGAGCTGCATAAAGACTTATCCAAGATGGCACTCCATGCCATATGGGTCTTCTAGTGAGCTGATTTCTTTCTCTCGCAGAAAGCTTCATTGTCGTCATGTAGATGTTCATATTACATTATAAATGTGTACATATCCAAGCTCTGCCTAATGATGCTTCTGACTCTTACCATTTGTCCTTTTCAAGGGAGTAGACATAAAGGAGGAAGAAAGCCATCAAGTAATACCACATTGCATGGATTGTACATGTCATTTGTACTTACAGCTTATATCATAAGGTCAAGAGCTTACCTTGCCTTGGGAGAGCTACCTGGCAGGGAGATCAAAAGAAACTTTCCTCTGAATCACAGTAACTATGGGGTGGCCACTGCTAGCAGCAGGCCACAGGCTTTCTACTAACATTAGAGCTTGGGCCTCTGAGCCTCTCAGGAGTTTCGTGGGTGGTTATGAACCTGTGCAGCTGCAAATGCAAAACATTGCTCAAGATTCAGGAAAGCATCGGGCTGCTGTTGCACTATCTTCTGCTATAGCTTAATGCTGGGTCTGCAATGGTATGGTTTGGCCATTTGTGATAAAAGTCTAACAAAACTAAGTAGTTATAACTAACTTGTGGGCCAGTAAGGAAAGCGAAAAACAAAGAGCATGTAAAAGTAACGCTAAGTGGACACCAAAGCAAGGAGGAACAGATGCCCCTGTCCACACACACATATTGAGCAGATACTTCCCAACAAAAAATCTTGGGACACTGGTGGCTCACTTTAAACTTTCCCTCTTAAGACTGGCACTGTCAACCTTAGGACACAGGAGGGGATGGAAAGGGTGAGCATTAACAACAGAGTAAGGACTGAATACGAGAAAGTCTGTGCATAACAATTTCAACTAGAGAATTAATAGGAGTGAGCAATAATTGGATAGCTTGGACTGTATGTGTTAGTATTATTGTAACTGTATCAATAATATGTCTAGCCAGTATAGCTAACATTCAAGCCTATGTGCCATGCATGGCATCTAGCAACACACTGCCTTATGAGCCCTACTCTAGAAACAAACACAGGTGAGGACACCTAATACACAAAGGAATATGTATATCTATATGACAAATATACATATGTATAAAAACATGTGTGTGTATACATATGTATGTATGCATATATACTTATGAGATATATATGAGCTATTCTCTCATATTTCCAAGAACAGAGATTGCATGAAGGTCAAAGGGACTATGGAGAATTAAAGGTAATGGAGCAATGAACTCCCTCATTCCTTCCACGCCAAACTATGTAGCATTGACACACAGGGCGCATGCTCTCAAGAGTGGTTTGCTTTGCCTCCCTCCATGACACACAGGTGTTGAGAGTTGCCTTGTCTCAAGACCAAGTCAAATAGAAACAGCCACCCAGACCTGGTCAATCTGGGTGAAGGAAGGAGGAACAGGCAATCTTCTCTGGATGAATTGTTAGAAGCTCCTTTTACTATGCTGGATTATTTAAAACCTGTTCCATTTTGCAGTAGGTTCTCTAGGATTAATATTTTAAGTGCTCCTGTAATGAGCATAACAAAATTTGAGGGAGGTCATTGCTGCCTTGTTAGATATTGATTTCTGTCCAGTGAGGAAGCATTTTAACTGGGTTACAAAGTGTTCTTCTCTAAGATGCTTAAAATAGGATTGAGGAACCATTATGATATAAACTAATCAGCTGGACATCAAATTCAGAGATGATTCTGAAATTGCTTAGACATCAATTCTTTGTTATCTTTTCCTGTGGAGCATATTGTTCAATTCTGTTACCATTGAACTGGTGTCAGATGGAAATTTCAGTGAGCAGCAGCAATACACGAAACCTAGATTATTTTTTTTCTACAGAAGATTTTGGTCTTTTCAGTATTTTAACAGTAGGGGTGTGTCATCAAAGAAATTGCATCTTTTGTCTATTTTTACTGCTTCCTCAATGGAACAATGTTATTACTTACGATTACTAAGCCAGTCAGGCATGAGAGAATGGATGTTGCAAGTGATACTACTCTCAAAATTGCATGCACAGTGTGGGCCTTAGCCAAACCCTGTAGAAATCAATTGGAAAATATCTTTCTTGGGAGGTGGACTAAGCTTGGTATTAACCAGAAGCTGCCAAACCTTAAGTAGTTGTCTCTGTGCTAATGCAGCGTTGTCTCCCGTCACAGCCCCTGTTCTGATTAAAATCTATTTTTTCTTCCTGAAAGGGGTGGGCTTGTTTTATATTTTAAAGTGCCACTGGCATGAGGTTAGCCAAGTCTACCAAGAGCTTGTGGGAAAAAGTTCTGGGATGCTTTTTGTGTCTGAATACAGTCTCATGCTAAGAGAAGGTCACAGCGCTGATATCAGCGCACAAATACAGTTGACACATTGCAAAAATGTACAGATGAGACATTGCAAAAATAAACATAGGTAAAGAGGGCTGATCCACTGCTCCACCATTCCTTCCTAGACCTGAACATTGCTGCTGGGCTCTGACAGTTCAGCGGGCAGCAAGTGAGCTCTCCCGAGGTCCAAGGAGCACACAAGGTTCTAGGTGGAACAACAACTGGTGCAAGGGAAAATTGCCTCTTTCCTGGGGGGGTGCAGGAATTCTCAAAATCAATCTATAATCCATTTGGGGGCAGATCCTGTGCTGGTCTGAAGTAGCTGAGAGCTCCGTTTCTTAATATCAACTGAGAATTTTGCCTACAAGTCCGATGCAGAATTTATTTCCGGGAGGCATTGCTAGGAGCTCCATGATAGCTAAAGGCTGCAACTCTCTATTAAGCCCTATCATTGCAAGGGGAGTTATTTCTTTTTTTTTTCATTCTGTCTTCTAGTTGTGTCTTCTAACTTTGCCCTCTGTAGCTTCCTTTGGCCCGCTTTTCCAGCAGATCTTAATTTAATTTAATTTAGATTTTAATTTTTTTTTTTTAAAAGGATCTGTAATAGGATCAGTTCCTCTGTTGCACTAGTTGACTACTGCAAAGCAGGATCTGCCTCCTTTTTTTTGAGCTTTTGCATATATTATTCCCAGTCTTCTTACTACCTGCTGGCATATGTCATGGGCAGTGCTCCCTCAGTTTGTTTTCCTGACTGCAGTGAGAATGCAAGTTAAATCCCCATAAGTGAATTGGCACACTGGAGGACCCCCTCTGCTGAGCACCAGGTAGGTGGATGTGGAGACAGAGATACGGTGACTGGGATCTAAAAAACACAGGGAGTGAGAACTAGAGTGGGGAAAAAAGCATGGGTGCTTGTCTTTTCCCATGTTCTGCAAGTAAGTGGGAAATCTAGAGAGATGCACATGAAGCAGGACTGGTCATATCCTCCCTTAAAATTCTGCTTAAAAGTCAGTGATGGTTTCCCTGTGTTTCTTGGCATTAGCGCACCTGAGAGCACATTTCACCAGGGGAATTAGAGTCCACCAGTGGTTCAGTGCAAGACGTGTGGCAGATCTTTCATGTTGGGAGCATATCAAGGAAATATTTTTTTTTCAAATTTACCCCAACACCTAAGTCTAAATAACATTCTAAAACCAGCAAGGAAACTACTTGGAAATAAGCAAAATCTTTGTGTAAATCTTAGCTTGGCTTACCATCATACCTGTGTTTGCTCTTCCTACCTCTTGCCTTGAATGCATTAATCTTTTTTCTCCCTTCATTTCAGTCCCTGGCCTGGCAAGTTGTCCTGGTTTCAGCTGGGATAATTTTCTTCCTAAGAGCTGGTATAGTGTTATGTTTTGGATTCAGTATGAGAATAATGTTGAGAACACTGATGTTTTCAGTTGTTGCTAAGTAGTGTTTAGACTAAGTCAAGGATTTTTCAGCTTCTCATGCCCAGCCAGTGAGAAGGCTGGAGGGGCACAAGGAGTTGGGAGGGGACACAGCCAGGACAGCTGAGCCAAACTGGCCAAAGGGGTATTCCATACCATGTGATGTCATGCCCAGTGTGTAAACTGGGGGAGTTGGCCAGAGTGGGGGTAGATCACTGCTCGGGGAGTAACTGGGCATCGGTCGGCAGGTGGTGAGCAATTGTATTGTGCATCACTTGTTTTGTATATTACAATCCTTTTATTATTATTAATGCCATTTTGTTATTGTTATTATTATCATTATTATTTTCTTCCTTTCTGTCCTGTTAAATTGTTCCTATCTCAACCCACGAGTTTTACTTTTTTTTCTTTCCCAATTCTCTCCCCCATCCCACTGCGGGGTGGAGGGGAGTGAGCAAGCAGCTGCATGGTGCTTAGTTGCTGGCTGGCGTTAAACCACAACAGCCCTTTTTGGCACCCAACAGGGGGCTCAAAGGGTTGAGATAACGATGGATCTGACCAGAGAGTGTTAAAACTAATTTGTTATAAGCATTCATTATATTAGTTTGATAATCACTGGTCAAAATGTGGATTTATTGGCTCTTAGAGTTGTGGTGCTTGTTTTTAGAGTTTTGTTATGTATCGCCTCACTTGCTGTATATAGTCCCTGTGCTGTTGCTTATCGTCCGTGGGAGGTGGTTTAAGGTTTTCGCTTTGATGTACTGTGTAACACTGGCTTATGGTATGATAAAATTATTGGTTGTGGAACTAATCTGGTATTTGTACTCAGCATTGTCATCACCTCTATACTTTGGGAGCTATCTGTGGGAAACTATTAATAATTGCACCCTTTACCTTTTCTCCTCGGAGAGCCAATCTATGGGCAAGACACCTTTCTTCACCTTCCCCTTCTACTTCAGTCTAATTACAATAGTGTTTGAGAATTTTGAAAATTTCGAGTACCCTTGGGATGTTGAAACCAGCATGGTCCTCTTGCTAGGAGCTAGCATGTTCCTGAATGTGGTTCAGGTCTTGTTTACAGTTAAACAACTGTTTAGGAATATCAGACAGAGATTTGCCCTGAGGCTGGATAATTATGAGTGGCAGGGTGTGTGGGATAGTATGGGCAAGTACCTAGGACAGTGGGCACCTCCAGTGTTTTGGAACTTTACCCCTGAAAAAGTGCAGGACGCAGAAAAACTAGTAAAATATTTGGAAAAAGTATGCTGTCACCCTGGCAATTCCAGAGAGACACAAATCACTGCAACGTGCTGGGGCCTGGCCCATGCCTATCGAGCCCTGTTCGACACCACTCAGTAACCTCAAGGGGAGGAGAAGGTCTCTGGATCTAACAACAAAACAACAGGCACTGTGGCCACTCCAACTCCTCCGACAGGCACTGCGGCCCCTCCAATGCCCGTGACAGGCACTGTGGCCACTCCAACGCAAGCGACAGGCACTGTGGCCACTCCAACTCCTGTGACAGGCCCTATGGCCACTCCAACCAGAGCGACAGGCCCTATGGCCACTCCAACTCCCATGACAGGCACTGCGGCCACTCCAACTCCTGCGACAGGCACTGTGGCCACTCCAATGCCTGCGACAGGCACTGCAGCCACTCTAACTCCTGTGACAGGCCCTATGGCCACTCCAACTCCTGTGACAGGCCCTATGGCCACTCCAACTCCTGTGACAGGCTCTGTGGCCACTCCAACTCCTGCAGCAGGCACTGTGGCCACTCCAATGCCTGCAACAGGCTCTGCTGCCACTCCAACCCAAGCAACAGGCACTGCAGCTGAACCAGAGGATCTGGCTGTAAAAGTAGATCACATAGATGTTCACGTACCCAAGAGTCAGGCCACTGAAGAACATCAAAACAACCAACAGATGGATCAGGCTGCCAAGATTGAAGTGGCTCAGGTGGATCTGGACTGGCAACGTAGAGGTGAGCTATTTATGACTCGGTAGGCCCATGATACTTCAGGCCATCAGGGAAGAGATGCAACATATAGATGGGCTCGAGATCGAGGGGTGGACCTGACCATGGACACTATCACTCAGGTTATCTATGAATGTGAAACATGTGCTGCAATTAAGCAAGCCAAGTGGTTAAAGCCCCTGTCGTATGGAGGGCGATGGCTGAAATATAAATTTGGGGAAGCCTGGCAGATTGACTATATCACACTCCCACAAACCCGCCAAGGCAAGTGCCATGTGCTTGCAATAGTGGAAGCAAACACCGGGTGGCTGGAGACATATCCCGTGCCCCATGTCACTGCCCGCAACACTATCCTGGGCCTTGAAAAGCAAGTCTTCTGGCGACACGGCACCCCAGAAAGAATTGAGTCGGACAACGAGACTCATTTCCGAAACAACCTCATAGACACCTGGGCCAAAGAACATGGCATTGAGTGGGTATATCACATCCCCTATCATGCACCAGCCTCCAGGAAAATTGAACAATACAATGAACTGTTAAAGACTACATTGCGAACAATGGGAGGTGGAACCTTCAAACGCTGGGATACGCATTTAGCAAAAGCCACCTTGTTAGTCAACACCAGAGGATCTGCCAGTTGGGGTGGCCCTGCCCAATCAGAACTTTTCCGTACTGTAGAAGGGGATGAAGTCCCTGCAGTGCACATAAAAAATATGTTAGGGAAGACAGTCTGGGTTATTCCTGCCTCAGGCAAAGGCAAACCCCTTTGTGGGATTGCTTTTGCTCAAGGACCTGGGTGCACTTGGTGGGTGATGCAAAATGATGGGGAAGTCTGATGTGTGCCTCAAGGGGATTTGATTTTAGGTGAGAATAGCCAATGAATTAAGTTGTATGATGTTAACTGCTATATAACCCTGCCACTGTATGTTATCATTACTATAATTGTTATATGCTACATCAATGGTATTACAGTAAGAATCACTCAGATTAAGCAAGAATGAACTTTGATAAAACTAAGTGAAGCACAGTACTGATGAGACCAGAACTGCCTTCAGCATGCAACAATCCAACAGTGCACACCATCTTCCTGCTGCACCCAATGTCACCCGCTCACCACACCACACCGAAGCCCAGTCCTGCTCTGCCGACTGAGTCGACCTCGCACCATCCCTCCTGCCCAGAAAGACTGTTATGACAGATGGAGCTCAAAGTCATGGACTAAATTAACTCAACAGGCATTTTATACGGATGGCCCATAGACTCAGGGAATGATATCTGTGTGTATATATATGTATCAAAGGACAGGAAAGGTGACGGTGATTGATTAAGATGTATTGGAAAGTATGGGACCTGAGCATGATGTAAATGGTATAGAATAAGGGGTGGATACTGTGCTGGTTTTGGCTGGGATAGAGTTAATTTTCTTTCTAGTAGCTGGTATAGTGCTATGTCTTGGATTCAGTATGAATGAGAAGAATGTTGATAACACACTGATGTTTTCAGTTATTGCCAAGTAGTGTTAAGACTGTCAAGGATTTTTCAGCTTCTCATGCCCAGCCAGCAAAAAGGCTGGAGGGGCACAAGAAGTTGGGAGGGGACACAGCCAGGGCAGCTGACCCAAACTGGCCAAAGGGGTATTCCATACCATGTGATGTCATGCCCAATATATGCAGTGAGGGGAGTTGGCTGTGGGGGCGTGGTGGGGCACATCACTGCTTGGGAACTAACTCGGCATCAGTTGGCGAGTGGTGAGCAATTGCACTGTGCATCACTTGTTTTGTATATTCCAATTATTTTATTATTGTAATTTTGTTATTATTATCATTATTTTCTTCCTTTCTGTTCTGTTAAATTGTTCTTATCTCAACCCATGAGTTTTACCTTTTTTTTTTCCCCCGATTCTCTCCCCCATCCCACTGGGTGGGGGGGAAGTGAGTGAGCGGCTGCACAGTGCTTAGGTGCTGCCTGGGGTTAAACCATGACACAAGTCACAATATATGCAGTGGTGTGGACGGCTTGGCTGTATTTTAAGCACAGGAAAAGCTGGGTCTACCGTTTTAAAACTCTTCCACTTTCTGAAGACTATGAAATAACTAGTCTCCCAGGTGTTCACAGAGGCACAGCTCTGTCCTGGATGCATGTAGTTTTCTATTGAAGATCTAGGTATAAAACTAACGCATTTACAAAAAGCCTCTGGGAATTAATGCTTGTAAGGCAAGTACTTGTTAGGAGACAAAATCCTGTTCACTCATTTAAAAATAGGTGTTTTTTCCTCTTCGCTCAGACCATATTATCTTGCTTTTCAGGGTGGGACTAGCTGGCAAGACCAGTCTAACCCAAGAGCATAGACCACAAGACCTGGGAAGGAAATGAAGCTTTGCCATAGCTATTTCCTTACCACCTGTATCCAGAGAGAACATACTGTGGTGCCAACCTTTACTGTCTTTGCTTAGTTGGTGGTTAAGGGTATAAGTCCAGACCCAGCAAAGAATATAAATATCTGCCATACATTTCTCTCCTGGTGAAGTGTGCAGCCATCAGTTAGTACCTATGGCTGTCTAGATTGTGCATAGAGGCAGAGAAGTGCCTCCAAATACAATTCATGATATCCTCCTCAGAAATGCCAGCCACAGATAATGGAGGAGAAAATACTGAGGAGTAAGTTTTAATTCCTGTTTGTCTCTGGGGGGGAAGAGCCTTACTTTGTGTCATGGAGAAGCACCTTGTTCCACTTAGGATGAGTGGCTTGTCCTTCTTTCCTGCAAGTGGATGTCAGGGTCCTTTTTGGGAACTGGCAGAGGAAAATCACCCTTTGAAGCTGAGCAGGTGGGAGATGTTTTATACTTTTTGCCAATAACAAAGTCTGTTAAAACCTCTCTTCCATGACATAAGAGACCCGGATCCAGTTCTTGCCTCCTCCAGTGGGGATTCACATACACGCTTTCCATTGCCTACAACAATGTTGGGAACAACAGGCAATAAACTATTGTGAGTGGAGGGCTGAGGGAGTATTTTCTGTCTTTCCTGTTGAACTGAGCCCATTTCTGCATTTTCACCATTGTGTCTGTGGACTGATTTAATGTCATTTGGTGCTGAAATGGATATTTTTGTTTTGGAATGAAAATTTTGATCAAAAATACCCATTCCGTTGCCAAATTTTCATCTTCTAGCAGCAGACTGATTTTTAAAAACACTTTTAGGTGGGGAGGTTTTTTAAAGTCTCTGTGGAAAGCAGATTCCTAGTCAATAACTGCATTTTCAAATTATGGAGAGTCCCAGTGTGTGATTTATGTTATGAGTGAAGTGAAGAATACATGAGATTCTAACTTTGTGTCTCATTTCCAGCCTTAGAAGGAGAGCATGTATCTTGAAGCAACCTTAACTGTCACTAAAGAAAACAGTTATATGAATTTGTTGCATGAACTAATCAGTTCATATTGTTAGCTTCAATGTATGAAAAAATTCTGCAAAGAATGAGTGAATTTTAATTTTGTCTGTGAAGTTTAGCTTTGTAAAATTTATGACTGCAGAATTCAATTAAAATCAGTGGAGTTGAGCCAGTAGAGAATTTGACCTCAAAAGAGGTCTCATGGTCTCAATAGATCAATTTGTTAGTGGGCTGTCAGTTCCTAGAAGTCAACTGCATTTGCACTGGAAAACAGGAATAGCTGTAAACAACTCTAGCAGAAGCTTTAAAAAATGTTGTTTTCTTTCATGCCTGGGTTTTCTGTTTCATTGTGGGGCAAATGTACCCAGCTCTGAATTAGGCAAAATTGCCCTTCTGACTTGGAAGGTGTATTGGCATATCTCCAGGTAAAAGGGATGAGATGGGTATTACTTGGATGAGGAGGGAAGAGGGATGAAATAACTGAGTGCAACAAATTTGCTGTGCATTTTCTGTCATTTTTATCTCAGATATACGAGGTGCTTAATGAAAGCTGCGTCTCATAATACCACATCTCCACACCCTTGGCAGCACTACAGAGGTCATATGTTCACACAGAACAATTCTTCGGTGACCTCTCTGATGTGCTGAGCACAAGCACACTTTTCTTTGCCCTGGGCATGCTGTACTTCTATTCCCACTTGTTTCGTCAATAAACATACATATTGTGTCAGGTACAGAGAACTGCCAGTGGCCTCATTTCTGAAAGCTGCCTCTGTGTCTGTCTCAATATATCTCACTGAGGAGCCTGACAATTCAGGAGAGCACTTTTCATTTGAGTGGTCCCTTATTTTCCAGTCTATCACCATTGGTTATCAGTGGCAGGAATGTGGACAACCCCTGCGGGCAGACATGACAGCAGTAGGTGTAATGTTTGTTAATTTTTGACCCTTCCTAGGTGACAGCAGCAAGCCCCTTTCCTGAAAGAGACCAGAATGAAATCATTGTGGTTTTGCTTGAATGAACTTTCTCTATCTCTTTGGTTTGTAATTAGGATGAGGTGGCACTAACAGTTACTTCTCCCGCTGGATTTTTCTTATGACTATATGCAGGAATGGATGCAATTTCCTCATAAGGTCAGGTTGTTCTAAAAGTCTGTGCAGAGTCATGCAGATGTATATAACTTAATGCAAAAGTGAATCTTATGTTTCTCAGAGTGTATAGCCTGGTCTTTAACTCTTGTTGGTTGTTAAATTCTGACCCTGAAAGCTTAATTACCATCATTTTCTCAGGTGTTTGATCGTCGCAAAGCCTTGCAAAGTTATACCTAGTGTGTATTAAAAGTCTGCGAGAAGCATGAAGCAGTGGCCAGAGGGACGTGCAGGAGGTGGTCCGTGGGTCACAGATCAGGTCCAAGGCAAGTGTTTTCTGTCAGACTCCTAAAAAGACTTGGAGGTTCAAATTCACATCTGGGTCAGAAAGCTCTGCCAAGGCCTGACTGTAAAAGTGATACATGTAAATAAGCTGATTAAGAGACAGTTTAGTAGTGATGAAATTCAACACGTGCAGGGAACCAGCAAAAAGCCTCTGTACCCCATCACGCTCCCATTAAGCTCTTCTTTTGACTGCTGTATGCACCCTGTGAAAAGACATTTCACCTACAGCAAAGACTATATATACACACCAAGATTTTTTTCTGTGATGCTGTTGGAGTCCGATATTCTCTGACCAGACTCCTTCAGATATTCCACAAGGAGGGTTTAATGTTTAATATCAAATGCACTTAGTCGATATATTTTTACATATGATTTTGATTTAGAAGAGCGATAGTAGCGATGTACCGAAGGCATAACACAAGCATGGTATCACAATAGTAATATAGAGTGGAATCCCAACACAAACGTGATTCCCGGTCTCTGCATGCTCCACTGTCACCATGCTGGGTGTCCCCTGCCACCCAGCCTGTTTGGCGCTGCGCTTTACTGCACGTACAGCCTGGCCTTCAGGCCCGTGTTGTGCTGCACAAATCCCTTGGCCACAAGATAAACTTTGCAGTTGATTGTAGTGGAGGAGCCTGCAGGCAGCTCCCTCTTGGCCTGGGTGATTAGGCATCCTGCGTGTCCATGCCTTTATCTAGGTGTGTGGCAGCAAGTTCTCACGTGAACATCCTTTCAGTTTGGCAGTGGAAATGATGAATAGAGTTGTCTCTTGTAAGAAAATCCTGCAGTAGCTCCAATGACTGAAATGGGGGAATAAATCCTCTTCGGAAGGACACATGGGGGTCGGAGGCCCATTTGATGCTACACCACCTGTGGTTCCCACCGGCTAACGGGGCATAAGATCGTCTATGCCATTCTCTCCTTATAGAGTTAGCTATAATAAATAGCATTTTAAATGATACCTTACAGAGTCCATGTGCCTTTTTTACTGTTATCATAATGGACCTGCACCTCCTGGTGCAACACAGGATGAAAGGCTGGGTGCCTGCAAATTTTATAATTGCTATTATTACCATAATTACTGCCCAGGCTTTTCTAGTCCTATTTGGGCTTACACATGCAGACTTAGGAATTTGAAGCAGCAACATTAGAGCATTTCATGTTTTCATTTTTCATCATTATACTAAAACTAATAACCTAATAGCAAGCAGTAGGCTAGCATAAACATACCCTAAAAAACCCCCAACAGTTATAACACTGGATAAATATAACTCAGTTTATAAAAGAATCAAGCATGTCCCAGAGAATTAAAAAAACAGACATTGTTTGACAAGGTTTCTCTGTGCAAGTCTGGAACTTACTGAGAGAGCCAAGCCGATTAAACTGGACTGCTTCTGGCATTGGAGCTGCTGTTGAACTTTTAAGAAACAGACAGGCACCTTGTGGATTTGCTGGCTGCAAATGCACGGGCTCAAAAAGCCATCAAATACATTCAAGGGCAGAGAGGTCCATCAGGGGCTATTAGAGTGGATATGACATCTGGCTCAAGAAGTCTCTAAGGCCTGAGATGGCAGCAGCTGAGAGGGTTTTTCAGAGGAATTACCCATGCATGGTAGCCCAGTCCCGACAGCCTTCTCATAGACATCTGCTCCTAGTGATGTTTAGAGACAAGACACATGCACCTTCCATCTGATCCCATATGTCTGTTAGTTCTTTTGATTTCTTTTGTCTTGGGAAAGCAGGGTTGTATTATTGAGGTGAAGGAAGAGAAGTGAAGTGAAAAATACAGTATTAAAGTATGCATAGGCATATTCCTGAAATACAGTTAACCTTGCTCAGCAGATAGAAGTCAAAGTGAAAATGCCTGTTTGGCAGCCTCTCACATTTAAAACTTTGCATATACAGGTTTAGATAAAAAGCTATATATATACAGTACAATACGAAGCTAATTTGTTCTTGGCAAATAAAATAGCTTTGAAACCGTAGATAAGTGATTTGTTCGTGTGTGGGTGATAATCGTTTGCACTGATGTGAAGCGACCTCAGAGAGGTCAGCTTTTGTCCTCATGGATCTTAATCAAAGTCAGCTGGACCATGAGCATGTGCAGCTTCATGGAGCCCCATTTCGGATTTGTGATGATTAATGTTTTTTGTCACAGTGCTGCCCTGTACCCTGCCAAATGAGGGCTCCACTGTTCTTGGCAGCATGCCTGTTCAGTGACAACCCTTTCCTCAGAGAGCTCACAGGACAGACCATGACGGGGGGAGGAGATCAGAGAACAGTGCCCTATCTGTTGTCACAGGGTAGCTGACTAGGGTTTAGGCCCAGTGCATTGAATCCCTGTCCATTACCCGGTGTTTGTAGACCACTAACCATGGCTCCCATGACTATAATGGACCAATGACGCTTAGGGCCTTTAGCTTTTGGTCATCTGGTACTGAGCAGTCATCCAAAAACTTTTAAAATCAGGCATTCCCTGGAAATGTTAGGTTCATGGTACGTTACTGTTTCCTTCTGCCTCTCCTTGACACTCCGTATTCCCACATCTCTTATTTCCCCAGGAAATAATTATTCTGCCACCTGTCTTCCCCCTCTTGATGTCTGCCTTACTCCAAAGAAATATCCCCCCTCCCCCCCTTTTTTTTTTTTTTTCAGAAACAGTCTGCCAGGCACTATCTGCTTAAAATCCAAGCAATTGTTTTAAACTTGTCTCTGGCTTTGAAGTCTGCTGCTGCTATTTCAGGCCAGAAGAAGGTCTGGAGGGCTCAAAGCTTGTCTACTTTTCCCAACTATCCCATCTTTATACAAGGTCTAGTACCAGATACTGCCTCCACCTACAGACTTGTCCTCTCCATGTACTTAGACCATCACAGCTGCAAGGGCACTTGTCTCTTCACGCTTACCCAGGATACAACAAAAAATATTTATCCTCACTATGCTGATGTACAACATATCCCATTTGTCTCTTTTCATATGTCCATAGTAGATTTTCACACATATGTTTTTTTAAGGGGAGGATTGTTTTGTCCTGAACTTATTTAAAGGAATCTGCCACCACTGGTAGATGGAAACATTTTGGAGGGAGGCCTTCCTTATATGTGTGAGTCATTTGAGGAGGAAAACCATTTCACCAGAACAGTATGACCATTGGGAAGCGCTGAAGAAGACTGAGCAAGAATTGAAGCAAGACAGGTGAGAAGGTGCAGGATGCCTGTCATGCTGAGGGGCCAAAATGTGCATTTGGCTTTGGAGGAGGAACAGTGGGACAGGATACCGTTAGGATACCTGACCTGGGAGACAGAGGAAGAAATGAATACCTAGGTAGACTGACACCAGCTTTCGAAGTGTTCATATGAAATTACCACCCTTCTTATTTTGTGCTTATACTGCTGATATGGCCAAGCAAGTAACTGCAGTGTTTGAGAGAGACAGCACTCTTGGGTGTGGCTGGTCTATACATCAGCTGCCTTTAACATGTCTGCCTTTGCTGTGCATGTACAATGAATCCTATGGTTGACAGGACCTATTGCTTAGGACTGACATAAAAGACTCAAGTTACAGGCGGGATCTCTGTCACTTAGATTTTATATTGTCTCTGGCACTCATACTTACACCCAGGGCTGACTCAAGGCACAAAGCTGCCTGACATAAGCCAGAGGAGCTGCCTTGAGAGGGTTCATAAACCCATCAGCCAATGCTAAAATGGTGTGTTTGATGTGCCCTTACGGAGGTCATAAATATTCAGGGCACCAAAATGGAGACAAAAGGAATGAACAAAAGGAAAAATCACAGATATACCAAAACTGGATGCATTTTTCACATCCAGTGTATTATTTACCATTACTGTCATGAACTGGAGAGATGGTACTGCACTTGTGACTGCACAGGTGAATGAAGATAATGAAACACAGTGAAGATTGTAGGAACATCGCAATCAACGTGCACCTCGCCCTCCAGCAGACCCAGCTTTGCACTCCAGTTAGCAAGGAGTTCTCTTCCCCCATACTGGATAAGAAAAAGCTTTTCAATCTGTTAGAATCAAACCCGTGATTTTAGTAAGTCTCTCTATATTTATTCAGTTGGTAAACAAACAAGCTATTTACTGTAGGCTGTTTTCAAGCAGGAACTACATAAGGGTGAGTCTGAAAATTAGAAATGGTTGTTATAATCACTATTGCAGGGATCATTCTACTCCTTTGTGTGCTGGTTGTTTCCTCACATGGGTTTCTTGTTCTGTACAACTGAGTTTAATGGCTATAATTGCATTTCTGAGCCTATGAATCCTAAACAATTGCAGTTAATGTTAGTGCATAGAAAGCCACAAAGAGAACTTGTTACATTGACTCAGAGTTAGTGAAGTAAAGCAACAGTGATAACAATGCTGGCAGGTGGACTTGGAAAGAGTTGTAATTGAACTTTTTTCATCCACAGATCTTGCACTCAAGGAGATAACCTGACCTGCATGGAACTGCAATGGAAAGGATTTTATTTAGGAATTGTAGAGTTCTCAGTCAATTTGGTCCATTCCTAGAAGAGCACAAAAAGGTGATAGAAATGTTGCTACAAGGACTATTTCATACTCTTTTGAAAACATAGGGAATGAATCTCTTCTCCTGAACTAGCAATTTGTCAGCAATTACTTCTGAACCATGAAAAGTGAAACATTATTCATTTAGAGTTGTCAGCCTCACAGAAATATTCCATGTTGAGCAGTTTTTCACAAAGCAATTTTTAAAGGATTGAGTCCAAAGGAGTAGTTTCTGGAATTTATCCCCATTCATTGGAGATCGTGCATTTCTTTGAGTACAATAGTGAATTTCTTCTAAAAGCATGGTATGTATTTATCAGATTCCTGTGGTCAGTTTTATGACAATGGAATATATATCTGTCAGGATATAACATATGTTTGTAGGCATGGCTAAAAAAAAAAAAATTGAACAAGTTTGCTGTAAAGCTCTGTGAGCTTGGCTTGCAGCTTGAGGGCAGGGAGCAAGAGGGATGGGAACAGTCACTGTTACTCCTGGAGAGCTCCTCCCCTTCCAGCAGCATAGCATGGCTGTCCCACATCCTCTCCAGCTACAGCAGCTAGTTTGGCTTTCTAAAACTCAGGCATAGCAAAACAGACAAAGGGCTGTCTTTTTCTGCTGTCCCAGCAAACTGCTGCCCTAATTATGTGCTTATTTAGTCCGTGCCTACAACTTGTGCTGGCTCATAACCATGTGATCAAGGCTGTCCCTGGGGGATTTTAATTGATTAAAGCATCTCTTGATTCTTTGGACAAGAGATGCAAGGTATAAAGCTTTAAATCTCAGGAAGGGAATTAAATAGATTAGAAAGTATTTTGGTTCAGCTTCAGAATTAAATTCTTATCTGTTTCAGGACTGCACAAGAAGAAGATGTGGACCACAAAACTATTAGTAGCACAGAGTCATATATATGAGACAGAAGATTCAAAAGCTGAATCTAAGACACATCATTAGCTTTACTGCTGCCGTAAAGGAATAAAAACATAAACCAGCAAGTAGCTGTCTAAGGTAGTTCGAAGAAGCCATCAGTGAAACTCCGAAAGAGAAGAGGCAATGTCTATATCCAGCCGTTATTCAAAACTCAAAAAAGAGGGACAAACTGAATTTCTCATGCCATAGCTGTGAATTTGCTTTACGGGTTTTTTTTGTCTGTGATGACAGAAAACTATAGGGCAGTAGATGCTTCCAAAGATTATTAAAAATTAGTTTTTCAACTGTGTAAAAGAAACAAAAAACTGCATTCTTGATCTCTGAGGACAATCACATGTGACATTCTTCAAAAGGTAGATTTCAGCTGTGATTTGTGACCTCCTTGCTTGAAAACCTAGGGAGCTATCTTCCTAAATTTGGCAATTAACAAGGTATGCTGCTATAATCATAGAATCATACAATCATCTAGGTTGGAAAAGACCTTTAAGATCATCATGTCCAACCTAGCAGCGCCAAGTCCACCACTAAACCACGTCCCTAAGCGCCACATCTACACATTTTTTAAATATCTCCAGGGATAGTGATTCAACCACTTTCCTGGGCAGCCTGTTTCCAGTGCTTGACAACCCTTTCGGTGAAGAAATATCTCCTAATATTCAATCTAAACCTCCCCTGGTGCAACTTGAGGCTGTTTCCTCTTGTTCTATCGCTTGTTATTTGGGAAAAGAGACCAACACCCACCTCACTACAACCTCCTTTCAGGTGGCTGTAGAGAGCGATAAGGTCTCCCCTCAGCCTCCTTTTCTCCAGGCTAAACAACCCCAGTTCCCTCAGCTGCTCCTCATAAGACTTGTGCTCTAGACCCTTCACCAGCTTCGTTGCTCTTCTTTGGATGCATAATATGCAGAATGTTCATCTGAAACAAATAGAAAATGTGCTTTTTGACTTGGAATAAAATGTTGGACACAAAAATGGCCTAGAAACTTCATTTAATTTAAATGTCCTGACTCCTGCTGGCCCAGGGGGTGCCAGATTCTTTAGACAGCTCTGCCTGCATTGCTAGTTCTCACAGTTGATCATGAGGTAAAGAGGTGAACGTGAAGACAGGAGGTCTTTGGGAGCAGAAACTTAGTGAATGAAGGGTCTTTGTCAACACTGATCAACAGTCCTGGGAAGAAAGTGTCCAGGAATATTGATGGAAATGATGAACTGAGCTAAAGGACTTCACGCCCTTCTGCTGACATCAACACGAATGGTAAAAAAGGTAGTGGAAGCTTAGGAGAAAAGGGAGAAGCTGTTTGTTTACTGGACTTTGCAAAGAATGCACAGAAACAGGCAACAGACCTCGCTCCTGTGAGCTTGCAAAATACCACGCAAGAAACCAGACTCATCTTACTGCAGCTACCAGTATCTTCTTACCTCCATTTTTACATTAGCACTTCTCTCCATTTCACCCTACTGCTCTCTCTTCAGAGAATATTTTGAGGCCTCTTAATATTCCAGCATCAAATGCTGTATGAGCATTACACAAGGAGCAGGTGCAGTTCTGTGGTCTCTTGAGATGTATAATCATCCATCCCCTCTCCTGATGTTGCTGCTGTCACTCTATAGGGAAATGGAGCAGTATCTGCTGTGTATCCTGTGTAAATGTGATACCATAAATGCATTGCAGAAATGTGTCTGCAACAAACACTTTATTCATGTCCATAATATTTTCTAGTTTCTAGAGATTTGCTATTGATCATAGCAACTGGTATTAATCTATGAATCTGCCAATATCAGTCATTGTCTTTTAACTCCACATATTCATGCTCAATGGTAGCAAAAGCAATAAATGTTTCCTTTGGGCTGTTGGCAATCCATCTCATTTGTCATTTTTAAATGGACACCTGGGGCAGATTCTGTCCAAGCAAAACAAATCAATACAGTTAGTTACACTAAATGCATTCAAACAAGAATACTTGAAGGGGGAGAAGAAAAAGGTGCTGCAGCAAAGGAAATGATGGAGAGGTACACATGCTACAGGCTTGGCGAAGGCTAGGGAAAGTGGCAGCAAGTTTAATCTATGCCTTCACAGTGAGGAAGGGATTGAGGATCAGGTGAAGGAAACTATAAAAGGGAGGATAGGACTGAGGAGGAAACTGAAGAAAGGCCAAAGAGGTAGGCTTAGGAAAAAAAAGAAGATAAAGTAGTGGATTTAAGATGGGCCCCCAGGGCTGAAGCAGAGGAACCGATGAAACCAGTTACCGTGCCACAGACACTGGGCAGGCCTGGAGAGGAATCTTGTTTCTAGTTCATTTGATTCAGGACCAGTGTTCTAGACTTTGAAGCAGCTGGGGGATTTTATAGCCCATATCACTTATGCTGCTATCATGGCTTTAGTGTGGCAATAAAAGTCACAAGAAAAGCAGCTTGTGCAACAGCCCAGTGCTTGGAAATGGTGCAGAAAGAATCTCTTATGTCTGGTTTTATAGAAGTAGATAATATAGAAGGTATGGTTTGTTTTCTTCACAAGCATTAAATTTTAGTCACTGGTGGGGGTTAGTTGTAGGACTGGCTGAAGTGGGTGTTGATTTTTTTTTTTTTATTTCAACCTGTTCATGTTGGATGGTAGCAAAAAGAATATGCTTTTCTGTGGGGTAAGCAATTCAGCTACCTTGTAATTTTAAATGGACACCTGGGACAGATTCTGCTGCAGCAGAGCAGACCAATACAGTCAGTTGGACTACATGCATTAAAACAAATACATTTTGATGGGAGAAGAAAAAGATGCCACAGGAACAGAAGTGACACAGGAAAAAAGAAAGGAGTTACATGCAACAGCCATGGAATCAGGAGGGATGGGAGGCTTTGTGTTCACGTGCTAGAAATATCTGAACTGATCCACCAAGATCATGATTAAACCAGCTTTAATAACGTGTTGTCATCAAAAACAGGAAATTACCTCCACTCCCAAAATGAGTAGACTATGGAAGGCTGCTTATAGATGTCTCACAAGGCTGCAGCTGGTTCCTTGTTCTCCTTTCTTTATTCAAAGGCCGAAGATACTGTTAATCCATCAAGATCATTATGAGAAAAGAAATCAAAGAGGTGCATTTAGTTTTTTAGATTATGTGAGTCTGAACCCTAGAACAATAAGCAAATGGTGGCAAAGTGGTTGAAGTGTCTCACTGTGATTCCAGAGCTCATGCCTCTGGCAAACCCATCCTGCATGCTGCAGGATGATCCTTGGCTGTAGCTGATCGCACAGGTCAGACAGGTGATGGGAGCAGGAGGATCTCAGTGGCGTTGCTTTTACGTATGTTTCCAGGTGTGTGCTGGCTCCACTGAGCAGTCTAGGTTTGGCAGGAACTCCAGCAAGACTGCAAAACGGGTGGTGTCAGTACGCTTGAACTTGAATGGAAAGGTAGCCCTGAGACCGGGGGGCTACTAATTTTGGAGGGCTGAGAAAAGGCCTCCTGAGAAAGCACTTGTTCCTTTTCCAAGAGGCGGGGCTATGCCATTCTTTCACCCACAGTGTCATCTCTAGGCAAAACCCTCTTTCTGTCTTTGCTCTGGAAGGGAACCGAGGAGTACGATTTAGGGCCAGCCAACATCATCCTGCTGTATCAGCTGCAGGCAAAGCCAGATCTGCGCTTCCAGAGAGCGGAGAGCCGCTGGCGAGGGGGAAAGGAGGCAGACGCGCCCGCGGTGCGCCGCGGATGGTCGGTCCCAGCACGACATCTCCCCCCCCGGCCCCCCCCCCCCATCCCCTGCCTCCGCCGCCGGAGCCTGTCCCACGGCGGCCGTGCATGAGCCGGGCTGACGGGCAGGGACTGCACACCGGCCCCCCGGCCCCCCCCCCCGAGCCCTCCTCCTCGGCGGCGCACAGCACCCCGCGCCAGGCACAGCCTCACCCCGCGCCCCCCGGCTCCCCTCCTCATCTCTGGGGGCGGTAACGCTTGGGGTGCGTCGGCCGTCTTCCGCCACTTGAATCAATTCATCCGGATTTTCTACCCGCAACTTGTTTGGTTGGGGCTGTTTGCGGGTTTTTGTTGGGTTTGCATTTTTGTTGTGTGTGGTTTGTTTTGGTTTTTTTTAATCTATTTGGAAATACGGGAGCGGAGGGCGAGCAAAGCCCCGAGTGACTCGCCACAACCACCCTGCGGGGCGAGAGGCGCTGGCAGCCGCCACCTCCCCGCTCCCAGGGTGTCGTCCCGTCACACACACCCCCCCCCCCCCCCCGCGCCCCGCTTTTCTCCTCAGCCCGGGACGGAGCGGGGAAGCCGCGGCTTACGGAGGTAGGTTGGGAGGCGGCGCGGCGCTGGCCGGCTGCGGGAGAAAGGCCGGCGGAGGGCCGGGGGAACCCGGGGCGGGGGTGAGGCCCAACGGCCGCCGCCCCGCTGAGGCGAGGGGGGAGGGCGCGTGCCCTCGCCGTTGGTGGGGCGGGCGGCGGCGTCTCCCTGCCGCTCCTTTGGTTTTTTTGGCTGTTTTTTTGGGGGTGGTGGTGGTGGTGGAAACTTGGTGCTTTCTCGTAAGTCGCGGTCGTTGTGTGAAGCTTTCTCACCCGGGACGACGGTGCGCTGAGGGAAAGCTCCGCGGTTCAGCCGCTGATTTTGGGGGGCCGTGCGCTTGTTTTTACTATATTTCTCCTCCGAAGGAAGACCCGTGGAAACCTCCCCACAGGTTTTCATTGCGGGTTTTAAAATGCTGCGGGCGGGTGTTGGCTTTTGGGTGGTTTTTGTTGTTGTTATTGTTGTTGTTTTTTCCCCCAGCACTTGAAATCAACACTGGCATGCAGACCACTTCTAAAATAAATGCTAATGCGTTTGTATCTCTCCAGTTATAGTGTGAAGAAAGATATTTATGGTGCTTGCCTACCCACCCTATGAACAAACAGGTCAGTACCTAAAGTAAGTGGGTTTGATGCTTCAAGTAACTTGGGAAAATGAATTTCAACATGCAAGATGCACTGTCATTCGTACATATATGTATTTAACCTAGTTAAACTCAAAATGTTGGTGGCATCCAGAAGTTTAGTCCATTTTCCTTTGCAGATAGGAACTCCTTTTGCTTGATGTAAGGTTTAGAAAGTGATCCTTCTAATACGCTCCTGTGTGGCCCAGTGTACTTCATTGGGTGTGGAAAATACATATTTATGCTGTTTCTTGCTTCAGGATGATGTTGTTTTAATAATGGAATGCATCTGCTTTTTGATACATCATTAAAATTTTTATTTGGCTTTTTGCCAACAAGTGGGCAATGTTAGCAAGAGTTACTTATGTTACAACTCTCTTTAAACTGTGGAGCATCAAGGTGGCTGGTAATTTAAAACTGGCTGATGAGTAAGATAATAAAGCTATTACCAAGCCAAGACAAGAAAGTATTGGAAGAGTAGATTGGCATTAAACAAGGAGCCCATATAGATTTAGAAAAGGGGTTTAATGAGTGTAAAAAATGACATTCTAGAAGTGAGATGTGTCAGGCTGAAATGAAGAGTTTCCAAAAGCCAATCTGAGTTAGATTTCACAACAGAAATCATAAGACAAGGAAAGTGGCAGCAGTGGGCAAAGCTAAGAGTGTAGCTAGTCCCAGAACAAAACAAGTAACTTGCTTCTCTTTGGAATGTTAACATCGATGTTGGACCATGGGTACACAGGCTGAAGAGCCCATGGGGTTTAGAATATGGAAACTTCGTGAAGAAGCATTTGTTCTGCCTTCTCCCTCACCCCTCCGGCTCTGGTTGGAGCTAAGGAGCAAACCGTGTGTTGCAGGTACAACAGGGCTGACCCAGTGTGCTGTGACTGTGGACTGTAGAACAACTTTTAGCTCCTGCCCTCAGCACAGATTGGCATTGCCAATTGCTGAAACAGCAGGGCAGCCCTGAACAGTCACTGGTATATTCCATGGTCAGCACAGAAGAATTAGGAGGTGGGAGTCAGGATAGATCATGCCAGGCTAACTTGATATTTCTGTGCAAAAACGGCTGGTTTCTGAAAATGAGAAAGGCAGGAAAGTTCTCATTTTTGTGTTCCTCTGACACGTCTAAGCTTGCCGTCTCCCACCAGCCACCTTTTTTCTCCTCGACCCGTGTGGAGCATAAGAATTTTTGATACAGGGATTGTCAGTACTCAGAGGTACTGAAAGGCCCTTTGGGGTGAAGAGCTGCCTGGCCAGAGGCATGCAAAAATAAAGGATGAACAGAAATTACAGGAGATGTAAAACATATTTGAATTCTAGGAAACCTTTCTAGAGGATATGAACATATAAACAGCCTTATCGTCTGTATGTACGTTTCATGTCACCTTTGGGTTTGCCTAGCATAACTACATGTTAGATTTGCTTAGATTTAGTAACTATGCATCGCAAAATCTGAGATTTAATTGTATATTTTATATTTTATGTGTAGAGTGATAATAATAGGCTCCGCATTAATACGCACACACACGCACACAAACATACTTCCCGAATACATCAGCAGTTAGAAGAAAGATGCCTACTTTAATGTTCTTAAAACCTCCTTTATTTCTTGCTGAAGCAGCCTATGTCTATTATAGACACTGACCTTGCATCTCTGGCAGAAACATCCACCTGTACTCAGCAGCCGCCAGCATTGTGTCTATATGGCTGTGGTTGTGTCTGTGTTGTAGGCGTGCATGAGATCCTTGAGTGTGCACTAGCCCCAGCCTGCCCATTGCTCTCATTTCCTGAGGCAATGGGAGATGGTGAGCATGCACCTACATGTAGACACCGTGGGAAATGAGCAGACTGGCACCTGAGGGTGGAATCTGGCATCATTAGCATGACAATGTAGACACACCCCTTCTAATAAAAAGTTAATCTTGGCAAAACACCAGGCAGTTCTTGATGAAAACACAGAATTTTCATGTAGCGTAATCTAGTTGATGAAATGAGATTTTTTGAGGAGTCTCAACTGATTCAGGGCTTCAGGCCTTAAGACAGGATCACTGAATCCTTTCACATTCCTTAAGCATTTCCCATTTTGTTGTTTCAGGATGCTCACTAGAACCCCAAGTGTTGTTGCCCAGGTCTTCCTTCTTCTAAGCATAGTTCTTGTCATAGCTATTGCAGTGATACAGTTAAATCAGCAACAGATCCTCTCCCCAGGGCTTAAGGTAAGTCTTAGAATACCTAAGGAAGGGGAACAATGTTTTGAACTGATATTTAATGATGTTCCTTTCTAAACTAATTGTTGTGGGGTGATTCAAATGAGCTTGCAGTCATAGATTAATGTTTAATCACATCTTCATCATGGGAAAACTGAAGCTGAGAGAAAAAGAGAATTGGTCAAGGTCACAGAGTCAGAGGAAAAGCTTTCCTTGATTCCCTTTCTGTAATGCCCACCACACAATATCTTCTCCAGGACTGAAAGGCCGAGTGACTAGAAAATGCCACTGCTTTTTTATTTTTGCCAGAGATTGGAAGTAATTTTAAAATAATTTTGAAGTGGGAAATACCTGGAGTTTAAATTCTGCCCCCAAGCACAGCTAGGAATTTCATGCTGAAATATTTGCAAACTGCTCCTGTGGATCAAAAGCATTTGGGCCGTAAGTGTGCACTTTATGATTTACCACATGTTGGGACTTGCTGGATATTAACAGAAGCAACGTAGCTTCATGAGGAGGGGCAGAACAAACTGGAAAAGAAACTGAAATACTCTGGAATTTGGGCTTTGCCTTGTGCTGCTGGAGTATGTGTGCAGTTATTCTTCAGTGAGATGTACACAATTGAGGACAAAGCTGTAGAAATTAGCTTTCTAGAGATGCTGTGCAGTCTGGCATTTTGAGTACTTTGGCTTTTCTCACGATAGCTACAAGCATATAAACCTTGTCAGATCCTTCTTTGAAGTCCTTTCTACCTTTCCCTCTGTGTATGTACTTAACTGGATAGTTCACATACTGATGGTGATAGACTAACGTCTCATTACACTTCATGGGATTACAAACACCTTTGGCTTTGTCTGAATCATTTGGTGGTGTATGAGTCAGACAATGGGATAAAACTGTATTCTGATACCAGTTTTATGTGTTTGTGTGGTGTGGCAGGGTGTGTGTGCGCGCTGGGATCTTGCAAGGGGACACAGTGCCTCAAGCTTACTCCCTGTTATGCCCCAAACTGCTTGCAGCAGCCTTACATCCTGCCAATTTTCATGCAAGGCAAGGCTGGACTGACAAGTAGGCTGAAGCCACTATCTACACATCACTTGTGTTTGTCATTAGTTCAGTTACACATTCACAATGATAAAATTGTCTACCTTACTCTTTGAGCAAACCATTTGGAGCTGGTTGAGGTCAGGAGGTCTGCTTCCTGAATCACAACAGCTTCATGGCTGGTCCTGGAGGAAGACTGGTGGTTCCTCTGCTAGGTGCCTTGGCTTTAAATTTCTTTTTAGGCTGTAAGCCTGCCAATGCAGAAAATCCCAGCTGATATGGAGGACCCTGTGTTTGGTTCCTGAGACTCTGGGTAGTCCTCAGTGAGTGATTAACACTCGCAGGAAGTAATTCTTCAGGAGCAGAAGGAGGACTTTGGTATGCCAGTGTGAAATCCTCCAGTACTTAGTTGATATGATGGAGCCTGGAAATGGCAGTGTCCTGAAGTTAGTGATTGATTAAAATTAAATATGGCAGTAACATGATTAAAACAGACTTACTCTTTATAAATGGCCTTGTTCTTCTCCTGGTTCTTCTCCATGAAACCAAAGCAGCAACTGAAGGATAACTGGAGTTTGTGTTATCTTCTTCATAATAGCTCTTTCCCAGGATGCACATTTAGAGCATCCAGGTTCGTTCCTTTGAGGCACAAGAGATAAATTATCTGCTACGCCACTGATGTTTTAAAGTGTTGTTGCAGAATTAAATATTTTGGTTCCTTGGTGGTTGGGTATCTGAAGATTCAGCCAGTGATTTGTGAAGGAAGGACCTGCCCATGTGCATGAGGCTGAGGCACTGAAAGATCTTAAGAGTCATTGGCACACAATGTGAAGTCAGAAGACTGATGAAGAGAGCACAAACATCCTTAGTGACATAGTTTGTGAAGAAGTTCAGAATTGTAAATGACGCTAGCTCTGAATGTAATGAGCCTTTGTAATTGTGGTTTGATAGTAGTATCCATGGAGCCTTTCACCTTTTAGTTGATCAGGGTAAGTGTCACCTGGATAAATATAAATTTTCATTACCTAACAGTCCTCTAGGAAACAGACTAGACTGGTATTGCTGGTAGTTCTTTGGAGGCCGGGAGTCTGTAGGATTACAGTGGAAGCTGGGCACTAATGAGGTGTGGAAGCTGAATGGTTTGCCACCTGAAGCAGTGATCTTTCTCAGTCAGACCTGAGGCTCCCCAGGGAGGCAGTGGGATGAAATTTATTGGCCTGCTGCAGGGGCTCTTACTGCTTTGCAGCTAGATGGAGGCCCTAATTTTCCAGTATTGTCAGGCTCCTGGGCATCTGTCTTTTTTTAAAGAAAAAAAGTTGACAGAAAAATGAACCCTACACTGTGATTCCTACCAATTAGATGACTTTGGAAGAGGGGGCCAGCTAAACGTCCTTTCGGGGATCATAAAGAGGTGTTGTGGTTTAACCCCAGCCAGCAACTAAGCACCACGCAGCTGCTCCCCCCCACCCAGTGGAATGGGGGGAAAATCAGGAAAAGAAGTAAAACTCATGGGTTGAGATAAGAACAGGTTCATAGAACAGAAAGGAAGAAACTAATAATGATAATAATAACAGTAATAAAATGACAATAATACTACTACTAAAAGAATTGGAATATACAAAACAAGTGATGCACAACGCAATTGCTCACCACTTGCTGACCGATGCCCAGTTACTCCCCAAGCAGTGTTCCCTAACCAGCCCAACTCCCCCCCTTTGGCCAGTTTGGGTCAGCTGCCCTGTCTGTGTCCCCTCATGACTTCTTGTGCCCCTCCGGCCTTCTTGCTGGCTGGGCATGAGAACCTGAAAAATCCTTGACTTGTCTAAACATTACTTAGCAACAGCTAAAAACATCAGTGTGTTCTCAATATTATTCTTGTACTAAATCCAAAACATAACACTATACCAGCTACTAGAAAGAAAATTAACTCTATCCCAGCCAAAACCAGGACAAGAGGATAAGCAAAACTGGTTTTCTTCCCTTCGTGCAGTTTGCCTTCCTAGTTGCTACAGTCTTCTGCTGCCATAAAAGATGGGAAAGGGGGAAAGACTGGTCTCGTAAGCAGTAGAATGGGATGGAGAGACCTGTCCTTCAGTCCCACAGAGAGTCCAAGTGACCTGGGACAAGTCACTTAAATATTTCTCATTTACTTCATAAATAAACATGGGGTAATATTGATTGTCTTTCCCTCTTTGTTGTCTCACACTCTGGCACAACCTGTTGTCAGTGGCAAACTCTCAGGTGGACTGCCTAAACCACTCAAAGGGAGAGGTTTATGGGGCAATTAGAAAAGAACCAGAATGTTACATCATTCTCACTGTGGACTACTATGTACTTTACCTCTTTGCTCGTAGCTTCATGGATCCCTTGTGCATCCTTGAATCTAAAGCCTGTGCTTAAGTATCAAACCCTTCAGCGTGCAGCCAGCGTAGCTGGGATAATGGGAAATGAACTTGCTGCAAAATCAGGTCATAACACAGTGTTATCTATGTGTCAGTGTGGATTCTGAACCTGATGCTAAAAGGAAATGAGCATTCTCCATCCCCACTGAATTAATTATTGAAGATATGTAGTATGTTCTTTGTTTTGCAGCCAGATTCATTCTGTGCTTGGCTGTTGGATTCATGCCTAAGTGCCTAACAATAGAATTAACCTCTCTTGTAAATATACTGTGCATACATTTTCTAAAGTGTTTGATGGTGCAAAGAAGTACAGCTGCATATGGGCCTTTAAGCTGTCACTGTTTGTTTCTTGGTCTAATGGTATTTTTTTTTTCTCCCCAGTATGGAATAGTCGTTGATGCTGGATCCTCTCGGACTACAGTCTATGTCTATGAATGGCCAGCAGAAAAAGAAAATGACACAGGAGTAGTAAGCCAAACCTTCAAGTGCAATGTGAAAGGTGAGCTCAAATGGAAGTTCCTTATTTCTTTCTAGCCTCCAAGAAGAGGTTAACTGGAAGCTTCTGTATTTTTTTTCTGCTGTGTTCCCTTTTCAGTGCTGGGAAGCAAGAACTGTTGAGACTGTGTCTATATCTGTCAGCATCAGTCCTTCTCCTACTGATACAGCAGGGTGCTCTAATCTACAATGGAGAGAGGAAATTTTAGCTAAACTGGATTTACTCCATTGCAGTGCATGATTGGTGCAGACGGAATTCTATCTACAGGGAATCAGGCCCTGTAAATGTTTAGTCCTTTTGCCCTGAAATAATTTCTTTTAAAAGGAAAGTATAAAATAAATTTAAAAATAGCTTGGAATAAAAAAATCTTTGAGAAGAATGGGGATCTAGCCCTTGTTAGATGTTAGCCATTAATTTGGAGGCAAAAATGGGTGTCACCTATGCTATAGGAGTTTGACAAATTAGTTTTTATTCTCCGGAAGTCTTAGTGATGTTTAAAAAAAATAATCTTTGCTGTTTGAGTAAGGTTTCCTAGAGAAACAAGGCTTATGCAGTTCATCTGTAATTGTTCTGTAATTACTTGGAAAGAGGCAACCGAGGGGAAATTATGAAAGGCATACGGAAGGTGAACAGGAAGAGCTTCTCCATACTATAGAACTAGGGAGCGTCTAATAAAATTATCAAGTAAAATAGCTAAATTGCAGAACTGCTTCTGACAGGATGTCATAGGTGTATCAAATATGCAGGTTTGGCCTTTGGCTGAGGAAGATCTATAGTTGTGCACTGCTAGAAGGTGTCCCATGACAAGTACCACTGGCTACCTGCCTTGTCTTTTATATGAGGTTTTGCATTGATTCCTCTCAGAGGGAGGATGCTGGACTAGACTGACTTTTGCTCACACTCTGATATGATTAAGTATATGTTCTAATAGCTTGTTGTGGATTCCTTCATAATAGCTTTTGAATCTCTTAGTCAACATCAGTGACATTTGACTAAGCTTTCAAAGGTACCAAAGGTCCATACATTTAATAGAGACAGGGGGCCAGGCAGGGGAAATAAATCCACATTATTAAACAGTAGCTAGACCACAAGGGATTTCTACAGGAAGCCAGACTTCATAACTTCTGCTTGCCTGAGTAATGAACTTTAGCTTGTCCTCTAAAATACTGACTTCAGCAATACTGCTTTGTTTAGTGTACTGGTTTGGGTTTGCAAGTTAGGTAAGAGGAGAAGGTAGGGCAACTCAAGAAGTCTCAGTGCAGATTTTATCTCTGATAATAACTTGATAATAACTGTGGCATTCAAAGATAATTTTTCCCTTTCCTTCTCTCTTAGTCATGATCATGCAAAATCCTGCATCCCTCTTTGTGTCTGGAAACAGATGCTGGAGGTGTAGCCATAGAGGTCCATGAGTAACTAGGAAATAAGTAGAAGACAATGGTTTCTTAACAGCACCAACATTTCTATTTTCAGTGTTAAATACATGTGTGGACATTCTTAGCAGTTTTAGAACAAGGAAGGGAAAGCAAGTATAACATGCACAGAAATAATGCACTGTCATGTGCCTGGTGGTGGGTCCTTACAGACTGCAGGAATGGTGGCCAGCCTGCTGAAGTGGGGGGTGCACTCTGCTAGCTCATGTCTTGACTCATTAGGAATGTTGCCTTTAGGAATTCTGGCGTGAGAAAAATGCACAGAGAAACTGCATTATTCTTCCCCTCAAAAAATGACAGAGGAGTACTTTGTGAATTTGTTTTAATTGGTTTAGATTTTGTTTTGCCTCTGGGGAATACAGAAAATTGTGAAATGAAGGAGTCCAAATTGCTGTGAACTGTTCAGGTCCAAAGGGGCCTTAACTGTAGTCAGCCAAAGTACTTGTCATCCTCCAGTGTACAAAATCACCAGGGTTCACTGCTCCAGTCTTGGGTGACTCTGCACTGGAGGAGACAGAGGGCTTGTGGTGGGAGGCACTGGTGAATACATCTGTCAGTGTTTCTTTAGTGACCCTCTAACTATAGCCTTAAGCACTTACATTGGAGGATGGTTCTGGGCATACTGAGAGGCAGACATTCACAGACCTGCTGAACTTGAAAGTCAAATGATCAACTACTCTTTAAGTTCCATGGTGGTTTTATGATTTCATTTCTGCCTTTATTAGGTACCTCTGCCCCTGTGTGGAGGAGCCAGCCCCAGATCAAAACCCGTTCTATATAGTGCAGTTAATCTGTCCTGGTCAGGCTCTAAGCATCAGCAAAGCAGGCAGTTGTCCTGGACAAAATGGTCACTACCTTGTGACCTGCTCTGTTTGAACACTGGGAGATGGAGGTTGCTGCCACCAAGCGAGTGTGAAGCAACAGCAACTGCCGAGGATGTAAAACAGCAGTTGCTGCTCTGTTTTCCTCTGATAACAGCTTTTCTTCCAGCTTCAGGCCTGCCTGTGCTAGGCTTAAGACTTTTAGAAAGTCTTACTCCAAACCCGGGCTGTTAACTTCTAATGATGACATGGTAATGTTCATGTTTAAGTTCATGTGGGAAAGGGAGTAATGGAGTGTGGAGTCTGTAAAGTCTTACCTATTTTTTCTTCTGGTTTTATCAATGCAGTGTGGCCAAACATAAATGGTTTCTTGTTTTAATTCCGTAAGAGCCAGCTTTTCTTAGCTTGGTATCAGGTTGTGAGAGAGATGCCTGTTGCAGGAGAGCTAGATGGAATTCTGGCACAGTTGTTCTCTGTGGGGCAATGGCTTCATGGGAATGCCTGGATTTCTCCCTCTGCTACTTACTCAGCTAGGAAATTTTAGTCAGGAATGTTTTTATTCACACCCAAGTTGAGCCTTAACAAGTTGAGGTCCTGCTGGTCCTTGGAGTGTTGAGCAAGGGAGGAAAGATTTTGATGTTAATTGTTCAAATAGTTATGCCTTGTGCAGCATGGTGAACTCTCATTCCTGCTACTTGAAGGATTTGGAAATTTGGAAAGCTGTGATATACTTAGTAGTTCATGCACCAGCCTAGAGTTGGACCTCTATGACTTCAAGAGCCATTTGTGTGCATCTTGAAATTTCACCAGCAATTCCTTGCAGAAGCTTCTTTATTTTATTTTCAGTTGAGAGCAGTGAGCTGTAGATGTGCCATGGTGTCCACGACAGTTGCAGCAAACCCCATTAGAAAATCTTTGTCTTAGGTTATGGAAGGAGGGATTTTCTATACTTTAGCTGATCAGAGAAATTTTGCATCCATTAGACATGCTGTTTTCTACAGCATCTGCCATGAGTAAACCTATTTTCCTCATGAATATAGCACTGCTGTCATTGTGTTGTTACATGGTTGTACTCTATATCTTACTTTAGGTATGGTACTATAGGTGTATATGTATACACACAGAAATACAGGCAAGCAGTTTGTCTGTATCTTCTCTGTCTCACACAGCTGAGGCAGTCACTACATTGTTTATTCCTTAAGCACTCGTAGTTTTCCACCATCCTATCCTTGTTTGCAGTTATGGGTGGGAGGGGGGAAATATCTTTCTCTTAACACGTTTGCTAATTGGGCTAATTTGTAGTTGGCAAAGCAGAATGAAATCAATCTACTTCTTCTCTTTTAGGCCCTGGTATATCCAGCTATGAGAGTAACCCTGGAGCTCTTGCCAAACCCTTTGATGACTGTCTGAATAAAGTCAAGGAGAGAATACCAGTTCATCTGCATAAAAACACTTCTGTTTATCTGGGGGCTACAGCTGGCATGAGATTACTGAGGTATGGCAGAAATTTGCACTCCTCTGTATGTGTACTAGCATAGCAGTCT